>NC_090074.1:5831982-6156148 GCF_038355195.1 Osmerus mordax
CCAGTGGTGCGCAAGTGTAAACCATTTGACCCAGAGCCATGAGTATATCTCTCAGAATTATTCTTTATTTAAGTATCAACATTTTTAAATAAATAAATATTTTCATTACGTTGAAGATATAATTACAGTCTTAGTAACGTGACATCAAGAAAACATTCCTCCCCAAAATGTCCATGTCCCCGCTACTGCGCCATCCACATACAGGCTAGAGCTAGACGTGCTTAAAGCATACAAAATACCCATATTTTTACCATAAAAAAATTATAACAGATTTAGAAATGAACTTTACTGCTATTCACTTGGTCGTTTGGCTTTTTCAATTAGCAAAGTTTTCGGTGGCTCTTGATATAACAGATCCGTTTGGATTGGCAACAACGAATGGTTTGTTCTCAGAAAGAAAAACAGGTATACAACTATACAACATTCCAGGGCAATTTCCTGGTTATATATTCTCTTCGTATGTACAGGTGACTGGACATAAAACAGAACAGTCGAATTTTTGGCTGAATTCCACAGGTGTGTTGATCAAGTCTGGGTTTATGGTGAGGAGGAATTTACGGAGAGACGGACAAGTCTGCATCCTCTTTCCCTGATGAGGATGGCGACATGGGTATGTCATCCTCTTCCTCCGAGCATCGTGCTGATGAGCATTTGCAACCGTGCGAGCCGTTCCTGTGCCCACCGCTCTTTCCCTCTTTCTTGTGCTTGACCCTCCGGTTCTGGAACCAAATCTTGACCTGTTTTTCTGAAAGGTTTAGATACGTGGCGATCTCGATGCGTCGGAGTCTGGATAGGTACATGTTGGAGGTGAACTCTCTCTCCAACTCCAAAAGTTGCGTGCTGGTAAACGCTGTGCGCATGCGCTTGCTGCTCTGAAGTTGGCTGTTGTTGTTTTCTGTTAAACAAAAATAAGTTATGGGTTAAGTCTCATTAACTAACCAAAAACAAACAAGAAGATATGACTTAACTAAGAATAAAAGCATAGGGGTTATCAATATCAAGTTGATTTGGGATGATGATACGCATTCAAAAGGCTTACTCACCGATGGAGATACAGTGGAACTGTCGAGGGTCTGGAACAGAATAGGCTGCTTGGTATATCCCCGGGCCATGGTTAAGGTTGACGCCTGTGGACGAGTGTTGCCTTGATAGAGTGGAATGACAATATTGGGAACCAAAGGCAGGGAAGGATGCCTTCAGGAGAGGTAAAGATGGTGGAGATGGGTGAAGTTGGGATGCCGCCATGCAAAGCGGACAGAAGCACAGCAAGCCCGCCTTTCGTGAGTGGCAAGAACCCGACAGCCCATGGAGTGGGTGAGAGGGGTGCACGGCATACGGGAATAAAGGTGGATTGTTCTCGGTCCCTTTTTCGTTAGTCTCCCTCAAAATCAACGAATCCACAAGAAAGGACCTCGGCATCTTTGCAAATTTGCTACTCAATAGCCAAAGGAAATATCTTTCAGTCAGTGCGCGTTGTCTCGAGGTCTGCTTGCTTCGTGGGTGGACAGCGGAGTGGTGCTGAAGGGACACTGTTGCTCTTTAAATAGTTGTAGAGAGTAGGCAAGACCAGGTTTGGCCATGTGACGGTTACGCCGTGCAGCGCCCAAGAGCTCTCAATAGGGTTTTGTGCCTTTTCTCTTGGCATTCACACTGCACGCTTCGCCATTATTTTACTTGTTAACTAAATGAACTGCATAATGTAGTCCATTCTTGTCAGCCCCACCCACGCCGCAAGAGGCGATACTGCTCTTCTCCCTTTTAACATCACTCTTAAGTTTTAATAATGTTTATTTTGTGGCATTAATTTTGGTGCAGCCATTTGAATGTAGTTGATACGCTTTCGGCAAAAGCATAGTCAACGTAAGTTAATTTTGGGAAACTGAACTTCAGAAAATGATGGAAAACTAACTTCACCTATGCCTATCCGTCCACATGGTCTGACAAAAAGGACATGTTTTATATAAAATCGTGCATGTGTATTTACACATGCATCTCATGGCCTAGGACAAGATTAACAATTTCAATCAAATATAGAGATAGGGGTTCTGTAAAGGTGGTACGGATATAACTAACAATGGTCTTTTAAAAGTGCAACTGTGAGAGGCTACAATTTTATCACAGAAATTAAGTTTAAATGTGCCAATTAAACCTTAATGTGGGCTAAAGCTGCGATAGTAAATGCGTAATTAAACTTTAAACGTGTGAATGTACTTGTCTATTTTGAGGCCAATGTATCATTTCTATAGGCACAGAAAGGACAAGTCAGAGCCTGAAGGCAATGCGGTTAAAAAGCAGTGATTAATTCCTGTGCGCGGGCCCCCGCCGAGTCCGGGAAAGAATATATAAAAATAACCAGGTTTTCACTCGCCGGCCCTTATTGAATGTCATTGTGGAGAGTTTTCAATGCGAAAGAAAGAGACTCGAATTAAAGTGTGTGACAGCGGCGGATAGACACACACAAAGGCGACTCTGTCACAGAGGGACCAATGCGTGGCGCGTGAAAGCCCCCGCCTCGGTCTGATTGAATTAAGTAATAGGAAAACATTTTCTTTCACTTTAGGTCTTCTGAACAAGACCTTCAAAGAGATGCTAACCATTAATGTGTGAGTAAACAGTGAAAATAGGTTTCTATTTCTCCCAGGGACCCTTCGTTTCTCATTTTTTATCAAGCCTAATTGTATTTCTCATCAAAAAAGTATGGACTTTATGCAAATGCTGCTCATGTTACTGTTATTGGAAGGCGAGAAAAGGAGTCAATAATGTATCACATTATTGAATCAAGCAGATAACTGAGTGAAGTGAAACAACATTAGACTTTGTGTCTTACATTCTTGTTGATTGTTATGAGTCATTATTGATCAAAAATGCTCCTTAAACTTGTGGGATAATGCTGTTTCTTAAATTGTCTATTGTTTTAACCTTTTATAGAAGGCCTAGATTGCACTGCTCAAAAGAAACCAATTCTGTTGTATATAAAATGCTATAAGAATCCAGAAGTCCTTCTTTACGAGCCATTACATCAAAACTAAGATAAAAGTCTGCATGCATGTCTCGTTTAAATATCATAAGACACTAAAACCAAAGATATCTTTGTGCCAAATAGCGGAGCCGTCATTTGTATATTTCGGAAGTAGCATGCAGCCTACCATTAGGCCTACTCCCTCGCTTTGGAAGTTGCACAGTGCGCTAAAAATCGATTCAGTGTCACTGCTGGTCCTTGACAAGCGTGACAATTACCTGTCTGCTCACTGCTTTTCAGTTCAGAACCCAGGCCCTTGCATTATGGCTCTGCAGTGCAGAACCGGACCCGTCCATAATGGTCCGGTCCTATTTGTTTTATTTCCCATAAAACCACCAGAGGGGGACTCTATATTACCACTCGACTCACATAAAGGGTATAATTTGGTAGCAACTTCGACGCGCCATAAAAGCAGGTCTTTACCTTACAAATTAGGAGCAATTAAACCCTTAAACAAGCTGTAGGCACGGAGTCACACGGACAAGAGCCTGTTATTTGCAGGAGAGTGGGATTAGGTCTTTCATTCTCTAGAAACCGCATGCCAGGCGTCCTCCATTAACTAATGGGCCAATCTCGTTGCATTTTCTGTGACCCGTTATATCCCCTGTCAATTTTATGCTTTATTCAAAATGTTAATGGGAAAATTGCTTAATAACATACTGTTAATGAAAATAATAATGAATTGAATCCGATTCCTTGTTTTCAAAACACATTTAAACGATTATGAGGCTCCGTAAGATCTTGTTTAGACGATCTTACAAGAGACATTACAGTTTGGCCTGTAATTTAATGCAATACAAATTTGCACGACAATATGTTTGGCTGGTTTACCATGAGTCGGCTTCTTTACTGCCAAGTTTAAAAAAGGAAACAATTTTCCAAATGAAGTCCCTAGCGGTCAGTCACCCCGTAGACGGTGCAGGTTTACGTAGGGGTGCTGCGACGATGGCTGGGGCCGCTACTCAGGGAGGCTCATCCTCATTTGTAATCCCAACTGGAGACTGACAAATAGTTTTGACCTCCGAAAAGTAGTCCCTCTTGAGGCTCAAACTCGAAGTGCACGCAATTTCATGCATATGAAAAACCTCACTACCTTGATGAGCATTATTATTCCGCAATTTCGCGAACTCCATGGGATATCCTTAGACACATTTTGTGCCACCACAAAATGATAGGGTACTTGTTACGTGTTACTTGTAGGTTGAGTGTTATAGGCCTCCAGTGAGTTAATGAGGTTAATAAAAGCATCCTTCAAATCTGCTCTAATCTAAATGGCCAGTGTGTATTACCAGGTGTTAACCTTGTAATAATGATCTAAATAATGATCTAATGAATACAAACCTGCAAATTCTACATTCAAATAATGAAACCGAATTTTGATTTTGTCTGATAATGTGGCTTTAATCAAACTCTCAAATGTGTTTTTTATGATAATATGGACCAGCGAGAGGGCAAAAGAGGGCAACCTGTTCATGAACATGTAGTCAATATCCTTTTCTTATTGTATGAATTATTCATTGTTTTGAGACACTATGCCTCCTCATTTAATATGTACCCATACTTAACAACCATACATCTCTTATATGAGCTATGGTCTAACTGACAGTGTAACAGGATTTAGGGTCCCAGTGGGGTTTGGTTTTGCTGGATGAGCGCTGTGACTGTCGATGTGACACAGAGGGCCGGCTGCCCAATACTAATCTTCCCCTGAGGCTACCCCACAGCCTGCAGGTCCTGCTGCAAGGCTCCGGGCATACAAAGGCCTGATTATCATTCATATGTTCACCACCAGAGCAACCAGTCCAGCAGATGACAGTGCTAACCTAACTGCCAACTGAGTAGGGCAATATGTGCAGCACACTTGGGACTAATGAATCCTTAAGTAAGTGTGTCTTTGTGTCTGCAGTCTTTGTGTTAAAAAAAAAAAGTATTATGTGTTTGAGTGTGTCCTCTTAAAGGTACCACCCTTCTAACACCTAAAATAATCAAGATGAACTTGAACATGATATCATTTCCATCACTTTATTCCTGGGTCGTTCACTGTGATGAAGCAATATTCCGGAATTTGCCGTGTACACGCTACTTAGTGGATTCCAGTCCCGCTCAGCCCAAGGATGAAGAGTTCCACCCTGTAGTGCTGCACAGGCATACATTGCATTGAGGGTTTGAGTCCACCCCGCCTCCCCCCTCCCCATTTTGGGGTTAAAAGTGTCCACTAAATGATTAATTAAATAAATAATTTAGTAACTGCCAGGGTTGGGCATATAGTGTAAAGATGCACGGGCCTTATTATGTGACACTTCTTGTATGTGACTTTGTATGAAAGATTAAACTCTTAAATAGACATTAAAAAGTATGGAACATGTCCAACTTGTTGGACTATGAAACTGGAGAAAGATACAAGTGTAACCAATGCCAAACAATAGTGTCACCAAAATGTCCTAATCTTTCTCAACTTTCAGTGCATATGACTGTTGTGATTAACCTTGTTAAAACATAATGACACTGTTTTTAATTTAAATTTCAGTTGCAGTAAAGTTTACAAAACAAGAATAAGACTAAGCTTATTAAGTCATTTAGTCATTTAGCAGACACTCTTATCCAGAGCTCTTATCCAGAGTGACTTAGCTTATAACATGAGCTACTGTGATATTACAAAGAAATAAATAACATATATATTCATGAATGACATACATTGACTTAAGTGCTATTTTGACAGAATGCCAGAAGTATTTAACATTTTACAAATATAAATATATATTTTTCATGGGAATCCATTTGTTGTGGTAGAACTATATTCACTTTGGTCCCATTTACTTGCAAAAATCTTGACATGCTGTTTGGAAGTTTGATACCATGTGGAGTTCAAAACATTATTTTGTGTGACTGACTCCGTTTATTCCAAATCAGTTGACGTTTAGGTTCTGAAATAACAGGTCAAACCAATGAATTTAATGAACTCTCCCAGACACAAAGCATGAGTCTTGCCATTTGAACTCCAATAAAGGGCTATGGTCAGGTCAGCTAGCTCTTTCAAGGGTTTGTACACAAATGTGACAGAATGCTTAGAATGCGTCCACTTCAGCATCTCCATTGAAAAGTTGTTCAAAGTGTTTGTGGCATCAGTGATATTGCCTCTCAGCCAAGGTACCTTTGTCTCTCATTCTCTTTCTAGTCTTCATTCACACCCAAATACTCCCTAACAACAGAAGTCGAAGAATGCAAGCTACTTTCACGAAACACGTTCCTTCCCCCTTCTCACATAAAGTCTTTTAAAAAACTTATATTTGCACAGAATTATGGCCTGTAACAAGTTCTGCCTGTCTTCTTCTACTCCTCCCCCCTTTTCACTGCTTTACTTCTCGGTTCCTCCCTCTCTGCCACTTTTATCTCCCCCCAGCCTCCTTCATTGTCAGGATTTCTCTCTCATCATCAGTCTTTGCGTGTCTCACGTCTCTCAAGCTGCATCAGTCGATGAAGAGAAAGACGAAGGGGAGGGGGGGATGTGCGTGACAACGAAGGAGGGAGACCCGGAAAAGGTAAACTGGGACTGAACTTCGAAAGTTCTTCGAAATGTCATTTGTAAAAAAAAAAACGAAAAAAAAGTTTTGTGACTGTACAACACCCCGCCCCTCCCCCCCAATACATTTACAAATCAATGAAGCTTTTTTCACACTAGTACACAAATACATGGTATTGGTTTAGAGAACTACATCTTTAGTCACATGGTTTTCTCCTGAGAATGAAAGCTGAAACTTCAGGGGTTGGGGGTAGGAGGTATATGAAAACAGAGGGAGAGCCCTACACATTATTTCCAAAACATTGATTTACTTTTACATTATAATTGCAATAGCAATTGTATATTGCTGCTTATACTTACTATTTCTTCTGATTATTCAATTCTTAATTGCGGTAATTGACTTGAGTAATGACTATAGGCAATTGGTTCAATGGCCTTGATGACTCCTTGACCTTTTGTGTACCTTTCAATCTCGAACCTTATTGTCATCCGCTATTGTTATCTTTTTCCTTCCTATTTAGTTTCCTGTCAGGCGTCTAAGAAAAGTATTTTATTATTTGTATTTATTATCTTAGGTTTTGTGTTATTGTATCCTTTGTGGTGGTCTTCTAAATATGCACACCAGATATGAATATATACATAACAGGTTTCATTAAAAGCAGTATTTATTGTGGAAATTCTGTTATTCAGTTTGAGCAGTTCAATGCAGAGTACATTTTTCTGGAAGTAAAACTGTATCCAGTGCTGAAAAGAGTGCAGCTGTTGCCAAGGCGAGAGCAACACTTTCAGGGTAATGAATGAGAAATTTAGAAGACATTTGCATGCTTAAGAATAGCCCCCTGAATCATTTTCATATCCCAATATCCTCTTTTCTTCCCAAATCTCTATGGCGAGCATTGTGTTTTGGAGCCAGCTTTTGTTTACGTTTTCGTTTGATTTTTTCCCCCTTCTACTTCATTGTTGTTTCTGACTTCTCCCCCCATCCTAATGACCAGGGTGATCGTTTCCCTCCTCCTCCCCCACTCCTCTCTTTCTCCCTCTCCGCGTTTGACAGCGTAGGGCTCTGTCCCTAGCTTTTTGTCACTGAGTTATGACGTAAGCGCTGAGAAAAAGCCCAGCTCTGTGGTTCTGGGGTATAAAATGTTTGTTTTTTTGTGGCTGCTGGTGATGGGTCACTGCCCATTTCGGAGGGTCCCCAGTTTTCTGCAGATGCGCTCTATTGAGGAGGCGACACGCGGCAGGGCGCTGCTCAGGGGGGCTGCTGCTCCCCCTACTACCATAGAAACCAATACACTGGCTTTCAGCTGGCCCGGGCCAGGGGTCCACTGACACCAACCCTTGTCCTGACAGAACCCAAACGGAACTCGGAGCTCTGAATAATACCCATTTGTACCCAGTTTGTCAAACATAACAAGAGCTGCCAGCATTGCTATGACAGCCTGTCTGCAGAGATGACTTTTATAAATGAGGCCTACTCTTTGGACGACCACTACCATGATGGTCCACATGGACCACAGAGACCAAGCAAAATACCTCCAGAACCGCACAGCAAAATACTCTCATGGCAGAAAATAAAGACTTGATTCAAAACGAATCTTACCCAAAGTCCTGGTTCTGTCTGTCTGTGGTCAGCCAGGTTTTGTGTCAGTGTTTTCAATATTATGGATGATACAGTTGAAAACGACCCTACAAATGTGTATAATCTTTTGCCAGTATGAAGTATATACAATGTACTGTAAGATGAAGTGCGAAAATGCTTTTATTGGTTGTGATACAGTAAAAATATTAGCAATCGTTTTTTGTTGGGGGGGGGTTTGAATGGAAAAATTGCACAAACTTGGTTTATCCCGTTATACAGCTATTACCCACTGTAGCTAGGTCTACTGTACTTAAAATATCATAGCCTGTTTGTGTATCGTTTGAGTTGTGGTGGTCATTTGAATGTCCTTTCTTTTGAGGCCTTTTCCCCAAACCCTCCCTCCCCCCATGTGCATGAGTGTGTTAGCGTGTGCACATGGGTTTACTGTATGCACATGCTCGTGAGGGAGCACGTGACGTGGGTCTGGCCCATGAAGTGAGTAGCCCCCCTCGAGTGTACGCGCGGTCAAAGTTCACCGTCGACACCCTCACCCCCTGGCAGGTGCAGCCTCCGGGGTCCAGGGGAGGCGGCCCCCTCGTCTCTCCCACCTCTTCACGCTGCTCAGCCAGAGAAAGAGAGGGGTGTGAAAGGGTGCACTCCAGAAAGCCATCACCTGCTCCCTCCGCCCTCCAGTTCCCCACTAAACCTCCCCAGCCCAGGCCATTGCTCCTCCCCGTCTATTCTGATTGCCTGAGATAAAGAGGGAGACAGATAGAAAGGACAAGTGAGAGATGTAGAGAGTGGGTCTTGGAAGCAAAGATGACACAGACTGAGGAGCTACGTTGGGGGGGGGGGGGGGGAACCAGTGGAGGTAAAAGTCAGACAAAAATCCACTGCGGCAATGACACGGTTTTGGTGTTGGTGTGCAAGTTTCGTTCCCTGGTATGTGAATGAAGTTTGGCAGCAGAAATGTACATTTGTCATGCCCATAGAGTGAATTCGATAGGGATCTGCATGTGGACAGAAAGCCTATGAGTGGAGGTTGTGTATTGATGGATTCTCCTCCCAGCCTCTCCCAGACTACCCTTCCATTGTGAGTTGAGAGAGTGTATCCTCCGACTCAAGGCACTGGAATGCATCTCCTCCATGCCTGTGATGGATGGGGCCTTGTTCCTCACTCCTTTTGCCCCTCCCTCTGAATCCCTCTTTCTCTCCTTTGGGCTTTGACTCTTTCATGACATCCTTTTCTTCTACACCAATAAAAGTCACCGATTCTTCATAGTCTGTTGTGTTGATCTGAGAGGCTCTGTGACTTTTCATCTGGAGTGTGTCACACATCACTATTCAAACCCACACACTGCCTCCAAAGCAGATAAATGCATGTGAGCCGAGCGGCTTGGACAGCCAGAGAACTCGCAAACATAAACTAAATACTATACAAGAGAAGAAAAAAAACGGGCTCAAATGATTCACATGGTTTTAAATAGATGTCTGATGCTTCCGATATATATAGTTTTACAAACATCCTCCATCAAGCTTGACATTGAGATGTTTAGTTGGTTGGATGAAGTGAGGCATGTGGCCTTGTTTAAAGGGATCATTGGTTGGTGCTCCATCAAACAGCATTTTCCACTGATCTGTGGAGAGGCTGTATTAAAAGTTGGACGAGGGCTGTTTAAAAACTATTATTAGAGAGTGTTACACAATGAGCCACTAACAGGAGCAAGGTGGACATGACTAATGCAATGAACTCAACACCATCAGTCATCATGACCCACCTCTGTGGCATCGCTCATCTCACTCGGAAATTATATTATATACACACTCGTGAAGCTCAGACATACACTTTCAGTCAGATACAGCTTCACACAATATTGTCAGATTCTGATTGCCAGTGTCTTAATTTTCATGCCAAGACACGCTCGCAAAGGTTCAATGGACCCTAGCCTTATCAGCCTTTTTTGGCTGTGCTTCTAACACAAGCTGTCAGTGTGTCTATCAACACTGAGTGGTCATTTATTACAGGCCAAACTGCAAGTCATTTTCTGCCTCGCTGGTCAAATCCATGAAATGATCTCTGTTGGTCTGCAGTTGCTGGCTACCAGTATTCACACACATTTCTCTGGGAATTTACTGCGACTTGATTCTTTGAATTTTTTTAAATAAAAACCTTTCCATGTTTATTCATTGATCTCTGTTTCTTGATAGACCAAAATGAACGGTTTAAAAATCATGATTTAAAATCCTATCTTGCCAACTTTAAAACAAGAACACTGAGAAGATGTGTGTAAATGCAGCATGACTACGGTGTGTGCGTGTGTTTGTTGTTTAAAGATGCCTTTAAACAAATAATTGAGAAGTGAATTCAATTTGTGTGTAGCCAACTGTGATTACTGGTCTATATTTATATATCCAGTGGTAGTGTTAGTGTTTACATAGATACTGTGTATATTGAAAGTCTACACATGCATGTATTAGTCAGTCCTTGTGTAGCCACTTGAAGCAGAGAAAAATGGCAAAAACATTCAAACAAAAAAGGGAAAAAGGGCAGTAATGAATTTACAGGAAAATGAACATTAATGGCACTAGCATTACTCATGTTCCATATAACAAATTATTGGAAATTTGACAAGCACACCAAATTATCTCCTCGTGGCTGCTGGGAGTGTGTTGAAGTCCTCTCTGCCTGCCATGGCAAGACAATTTCAGCTCATTTTACTATTTATAACAATAGAACCACCCATTAAGACAAATTAATGTCATTATCAAGTCTCTATGAAAATGACAACTACCAGCGTTTCGAGCAGCTTTAGAGGCTATTGACGATAATGAAATCCGCTGTACAGGTACTGAAAAGAAACACTCCAAGTAATTATTTTCTAGTAGCTTGTTTGTCTGCCGTCCGTTCGTTTGCTTTCAGCTCAATTATCTGACTCTGTGAGCGCGTGGAGGTGCGTAGTGTTCCGCGGCCCACAGAGCGAGGGGCCTAATTGGGCAATTACCGTCCCGTTTCAGGGCTTTTAGCTCTGCCAGAGTGGATGGAGACCAGGCCATGCACAACCAGGAGGACCTTACACTTACTGAACTACACATATCTGCACTGCACACACAAAAACACACGTCCACACACACACACTCACTCACTCGTGCACCATCTACACAGCAAGCTCAGCAAGGAGGGTCTTACTCAACCACATGGCATTTACACATGGAAAATCAGACCATGTCTGTGCAGAACTATATACACTTCTTAATATTAACAAATAAATGGTGTTTCAGTTTTACAGAAACAAGTTTTAATCCCATAAAGGGCAATTTAATCGGGGCAGACCTACCTAATATGTAAATCACTTCAGTGGCTGTGAGGGAATTTCGATATGGTTTGTGTATTTTGATGCTGCGTGTAATGGTATGTCTGTCTTTGTCCAAATATGAGTGTTTGATATTAAAAAGCAGTGAAAACACAGATGGCACAACACATTGTGCTTCCAACGCACCCCCATCCCTCCGCTTCCTCCCTCCTCTCACTAATTTTCACATTATCCCAGTGCGCTCTCCCCCTCACTCTAACATTATGTCTCTTCTGTTCTGGATCATGTAGCTTGTGTTAATTAAACCCTCTTTCAGATCATTCCCTTGCTCAAGTGGCTTCAGTGCAGCACCCATTAGTCAGAAAGCTCTGTCATCTGCATTTCGAAATGTAGCTCAACATTTATTAAAGTGAAATTCAACCAGTAATTGCCCGCCTTGGTGTGCCCTGTGTCTGACTCTCACCTCTGAGGCCACCTGCCGAAAGACACCGCCAAACATTTCCCAGCATGCCGCAGGGTAATTAGACCTTTCAGACCCCGAACACTGAGAGCCCTGTAATTGCGTTAACAAAAAGATTAACAGCGACAGCACAAGGATCATTATGTAAAAATACCTGATAATAAGGCATTAGCCTTGATTTTATTTGGATTAGAAAACTGCTAGAGACATGCACATCAGAGGTGTGTCAGCTTTGTGTGCAGAGACAACATCAGTGAAGATCATTTTCTGAAATGACCGGGAGGGAGTCCAAAAGTTTTAGTAGAGGTGACTTTCATCCTTGGATAACATGCACAACAGAACATTGTCCAACTTCTTGGATCCATTGGGTCCTAAAGTCCACACTTCTCTTGTTTAAAAGTAATTTCATGTGAATGTTTCAGTTGTTCTGTATTAACTGAATTAAAAGACCGTCTATTAAGCATTTACTTATCAGTAAGCTATTGAACCCACATCTCCTGCATGCCAATCTACACGTCTCATTAGACCAAGAGACATCCTTACCATAAGGGATGAGTGCCCCCTGTTGGCCTTCCAATACCTAGTGTATTAAAGTCATATTTAACGAATGCTTAATGAACAACATATATTTGGTGTTCATGTTTGTGAATATTGTACAGTTTGTAAAATTCATAAAATGTAGGCAAGTTTTGCTTTGGGGAGTGAATTTACAAAATATTCAATGTACAAAAATCACAAAATTAAAAATGATGCACTCTGCAACAGTGAAACTGGAGGGAAATTGATTATTCAGGAAAATAAAGCATATTCTGAAACAATTGTTGCAATTGCAAATAGTGTTTTACATTACACTGTTAAATTGTGTCCTGTTTATGTTTTATTCATGTCTATTGAATGTATCTCGACTCCTTATTTTAAGGGTACATTTTATTAAAGTTATTGATATTATATTTAAGAGATAGCAGCCCTTTGATGAATGACCCTGCAAGGCATTTCTTGTATGTTCAAACCTATAGAAGTCCTGTACTACCGATTGTTTGTAATGGCATGTACCTTCAGTATTTTACAACATACGTTTCATACGTTAATACCTTCATGCCTCAAATAAATGACAAAAATATAACTAACGAGATGATACCTTGTATTGTTTTATAGGGCTATTGGTTAAATCAGCACATATTTGAAGGTGGTCTTATAGATTTTACAACATTTTGCCAACCACATACAATTTTAAATGATCTGAAAAGTATTAAGGTTAAAAATAACTGAGCAACATTTGTACATGACAGCATCTTACAAAGATATCCCTATGTAGAACATAAAAGTCGTGTTACTATTTTACATAAAATCGTAAACTTGCTTTTAAATTGAGAAATGGTGCGCATGAGCATGATGTCTTAATATATCAAAACATGGGGAGGGTTCTAGCAAAAAGCAAAAGGTGGGTATTAAGGGGCGGGTGAGTTGGCATCTTGCATTCGTGTATTGTAGGTTATATGGTTCACTGGACGTGTCCTTGGGAAAAATCCGCCTCACATGCCTGTCCTGCATTGGTATTGAGGACTAAAGGAAAGATGTAAAAGACACATTGTTCCAAATTGTAACAGTCTCCTTTGAGAGGATACAGAAAGGTTCTCGCGTGGTAACTTACCTTTTTGTTGGTGTGTCTCAACTATGCAGGGTGCCAGCACGAGGATGCAGAGTTAGCGCGCTAATTAGGAAATGAGGAGACTCGAAGTCCCAGTCTTGAATGCTCTTTCGTGGAGCGCATCTTTCTTTCGAGTCAGTCAGGCGTGTACAATCATCCACCTGCTACTCCCTATACGACACACGTTTTTGTTCGCACTTTTTTTAGAATTTTACTTAGAATTCTCTACCATGGGCAGTTTTGTACCCCATACATACGCAACTATATTTTGACATTTGTGTGAATGACCTCAATCATTATATATTTAGTTGTGTCTGCAACACAGCACCGCAAACTGCCTAAAGAATCCTTCCTATTATGCTTAACATCAGAAAGTGCTTTGGCAACTTCAAAAGAATCCAATGTAAATAAATTCACGCCACAGCTGCCACAAATAGGCTAGGGCATATGACTCACGCTCATTAAATTAAAATAAAAGTTTGCAAATAGCCATGGCTCGAGCAATAGAACAAAGTCAAGAATAAAAAATAAACTTGTTTAACTGGAGTAGGCTACTCCTTAATCTAAAACCTTTCGTGACCGTAGGCCTAACACACATAGGCCTATACACCCTAACACATTAGGTGGCATAGACAATTTTTCTCTATGTTCGAAGTTTCTTTTGAACTGTGACAGTTTTTGTCACAGGCGAAACCGTTCACATGCTATCTTCATCTCGGTCCAGCAGTGAACAACCTTTCTCGTTCTCCATTGGTTTAGTTAGTCAATAGCCTAACGGGCAAGAATATAGCAACCCTCTCCCCTGCAACCCCTGACCTCGGCTGCTTTATTCATTTTTAGCTGAGCAGCGGGACATTGTGGATGTCTGAGTAAAGGGGGTGCACCTGTGGCTAGGCAGGTGACAGTTTGCTTTTGGAGAGAGGGGTTGCCAAAACGAGCTGCACCACTCCCTGACACTGGGGTTAAAGCCATTGAAGAATGCGCAGATTAGACTCTCTTTGTACCAGCCAGCGTTAAACAAATTAATCTATTGCTGCTCATCTGACTGTAAAATCTCTCGAATTACTGTTTCTATGGACCAAGGCCTAGACCGGGGGAGAAATATAGGCTACCGCAAAACAATCAGTCACTCCTTGTTCGAAGTCTATAATGCTGATCGTCAAATATGAATCCAAAAATAACTAGTTTACCCTCATAAAGTGTGGAATGTGATGGAAAACACACATTTCCATTCCAACATTGAAAGACAGACCCATACACAAAAACGTCTCTCATCCTTTCAAACGGTTTGCCTTTGAAGGCTATTTAGACACCACTTTTGTCTCTTGGCGTTTTTTTCTCGCTGCATTAAACGTACGAAGATGGGACTGCTTTTTATGATTGACCCCTACTCCGCCTTTTTGCAACAAATTCTGTAGATTATTACAACGAAAACGCATGGGATTGGGAACGACATGTTAATACATTGGAATAGTTTATAATTGTGATTTTATATGCTTATCTAATTTGCAACAATTTAAGATGCCGCGTATGAGAAAAATACAACACAAAGACGCGCAGAGAGGGGTGTTAGGCGGGGTCAAACTGTGTCAACCCGAGTTACGTTCAGATGAGCGGCGCTGTAGCTGGATTGCACGCACTGGCGCATGTATCAGTCCGTTTTAAAGACCGTCTTTTCATTTCAGCTTCTTAATGTCATTAAAGAGGCCTATCTGATTGTTAACTTCATGAATGGAATTTATTTTTGAATGCATAGCATGTAGACTAATTTCGTTTCCTCAAAGCCCAGGCTATTATAACCCATTGTAGGCCATACTGAAAAAAGACAAAATAACAGCTTCTAATGTTATTTTGACAATATTCTAAGCTTCAGAGGTAAATAATCTGAAACAGATCAAGGAGCAGAACATTCTTTACGAAATCAGACTAAAAGCATACCTTTACCAGCTCTCTGACTATGGTTTCAGAAATGTGGCCCCAGATGACGCCGGCTCTTTCTAGTCGTGGTACAGACATACATTCACATAATCACACATTCATCATTAACCACACATTCGACAGAGGCATCAATACCATTATAACGGTACATTTTAAGTAGCATGTGGTCGAATTATTTAGGGAATGTTTGCTGTTATTTAGGTTCTATCTGCATACCAAATCAATCGCTCACATTCAAAGAAAACTACAAATCCCAATGCGTTGCGTCGACGTCATCATGGTGCGCATACAGCACCAACCCACCATGTCATTAAGAGCAGTAGCAATGTATCAAGGTGCCAGTAGTATGACATAGTTCGATTCTTGCAAATCCCGTCTCAAATCCACGTATCATTTTGCTCTCGTACCTCAATCCGGTGGACGTTGCCTACGCGGAATACATTGTACTTTAAAGCGCTATCGTTATCCAGTAAGCAAAATAAGACGCCTTGATTGTATAGCCTAACACTTGCTCCCATGCTTGTGGCCTGTTTTGAATGCCAAATGTTTACTGCTTGTTTAAATGCACGCTGGTCATCTGTCCTCTATCTTCTTGTCTATCCTATGTACTTTTGCATATTTGAATACGGCAAACTAATTTCTGTAGCCCCTCATAGATATGGGAACCTCTGATAGAGGCTCTTATGTTCAACCACAGTAACAAATAATTATTTTATGGAACTCTTAATTCGTCCCCAGGATGTCTGTAGGCTGTCTGAGGTGGGTGCTGGGTCATGCTGTCAGGGTGTGTGTCGGCAGTGTCAACCCCTGGAGACCAACATCGGTTCTACTGTGTGGCAGTGGTAGATGCACTTCTGCACTCAATTGGAGATGGGTTCAATTCGCTCCTTTAACAACCACGGTTGATGAAACTGGAGAAGAACCGCTGCCCAAAAAGAAAAAGCAAGATTCCAGAGCCCGTGCTTCCATAAGCAGTGTTGGACGGAAGATCCACCAGCGCCACCTGCAGGTGATCAGCGAGATGGGCGAGAACCTCGGCACCATGCACCGAGCAGACGTCCTAAGACTCATGGACGAGCGAGGGCTAAAGCTGGTGCCGCTCAACGAAAACAAAGACCCACCCGTGTACCGCCTTATGAGTGGTAAACAGATCCACGAGGAGCAACTCAAGCTGCGTGAGAAGCAGAAAGCCAAGGGAGGTACATAACGTTGGGAAACACTTCCCGTTGCAATGCGAGAACAGTTAACAATCCCATACAGCAGGGGTGTTCAATCCCAGTCCTCAAGGTCCATTGTCCTGTCTGCTTTCGATGTGTCCCTGCTCCAGCACACCTGATTCAAATGAATGGTCGTTATCAGACTTCCACAGAGCTTCATGACAACCCATTCATCTGAATCAGGTATGTTGGAGCAGGGATACATTTAACATACAGGACAGTGGACCTTGAGGACCAGGATTGTACACCCTTGCCGTACAGAAACGCCAAGGTGTCCGGCCTAGTTTGACAATTTCAAAACCATCCCTCCAGGATGACCTCGCCACATAGATTTTAAAGTGTGCAAAGATGAACCCTACAGATTAACAGAAGGTCAATCGTTTAATGCCATTCATTATGCGCGACTGAATAGGGCACTCAAACCTAACGTGTGTCTCCACAGCCCCAGTGGAGGTGAAAGAAGTCCTCTTTTCATCGGACATCGCTGCACATGACCTCTTAACCAAACTGAACCACGTGCGGAGCTGGCTGAACAAGAAGAACCACGTTAAAATAACTCTGAGATCAGGACGCGTTCAGCAAACACAGCCACTGGTAAGAGCTTTGTGGAAGAAAAACTCATATTTATGTTGACAGGTAAATAACAAAATGGCATAACACAAAATGTGAACAAACTTGGCCCAAGCACTTTTCAAAGCTGTCTCTGGAAAACAACATGAAATACATTTTTGTATTTGTAACACACAACATCATTTTGTGTTTTAACCACAGGACACAGCCCTGGAGCACATGGTGCAACAAATAGAAGCAACAGTCGGGTTCGTCTCCAGGCCCAAAGTCATTCGTGATGGCAAATCCGCCATGTGTATCCTTCGTCCACCTTCTGCTAAAGAGCTGTTGGAAGAGAAGAACAAACCAACTGTGGCACAGCCCGGCGTCCCCGAGTCACAGCCCGGCGGCCCTGAGTCACAGCCTCTGAAGCCCACAATGCCATCGCCTGACAGTCCAAAAGACTCCCAAGACTGAACCAGGGCAGCGACCGAAATAAAGCGTTTTCTATTGAAAATATGGTGCATTTGATAACTTCAAAACAAGCTTGAAAGTGTGAACAGAGAAAAAAAAAAAAAAACACCCGATGAGGATGTTTAATTCACCAAATCACGTAATACTGCAATAGGGAAAGTCTTATGGCTTAGACAGTCAGGACAGGGTTACACAAGTTTGTGTCCTTCAGCAGAGATGCCAGGTCAGTGGGCTCTGATCCACCGGTGCTTATTTGCTCCGGCTGACGGCTTCCAATGGACTGTGTCGCTTGCTGCTGTGGAAAGCAATCTCTCTTCCCAGATTTGTATCCACTTAATCTGGAAACAAGGGATCTCTTCGGGCGATGCTTCCTCTGCAAGGAGAAGTAGTTTAAATGTTGGACCACAGTAGTGAACTGAGTGACTGGGCCTCATGGTTGTTTTGTTATAGAGGTAACATGCTAATACTGCTAACAAGCCCAAACAAGACCATGTACAACTTCTGGATGTAGTGTATGCATTATCAATCTGCCTCTCTGATTAAATAATGGATACCGTATTGCGGGGATAGTATCAAACTGCCTCACAACATTGAATTTCCCCCCCGTCTTCTGCCCCCTCTATACATGTAGGTGTTTCAGTGAAGCTACTGACTTTACATTTTAGTCATTTAGCAGACGCTCTTATCCAGAGCGACTTACAGTAAGTACAGGGACATTCAAGTAAGTAGGGTGAAGTGCCTTGACCAAGGACACAACGTCATTTGGCTCGGCCGGGAATCGAACCAGCAACCTTCTGATTACTAGCCCGATTCCATAACCGCTCAGCCATCTGACTCCTGACTTGATGCATGAAGGAGCACAGTCCAATAAGTTGAGACATTTAGTTGTAGCTGAGCATGAGGTTTTCACCATCAGAGGCTGGAGACAGTTCTACTCGCAACCATGTATATTATATAATTGTTCATTAAATATTAAAATCTAAATCAAGATAAGCACAGCAGAAACAATGCAAAGTGAGACAGTATTCTCACAGAAAAACCTAAATGTTTTCCTATTGAACGCAAATACAATGATCTAGTTTCGGTTTGATACCCAGGAGAAGTTGCTATTTTCCGCGAGTTTGGTAGAAAAAGAAAATCTAACCTGTTTCTTGAGTTCAGGATTGTGGACAACACCATGTCGATGTAAGCTTTGCTGTGGACGGAAAAGGGGACATGGGGTACAATTACATGCAACAGTGTATAGTATACATGTACACACTGTATACATGTTTACATTCATGTGTGTGTGTGTGTGCGTGACATGAAAGTGCGGTTCTGTGCTTTCCTATTCAAGAACATTTGAATTGCTAAGTGCTAGAAATAGCAAGAGCTACTAAGCACTAGCTTAGTCTCTGAGCAGGGGGACCAATTGGCCAAATTCATCTGAAAAACGATGGGAACGGAGCAACCTGCATCTCCGCACGCACGTTTTCTGAGATTCATAAACGCTGCGTACGTGACCGGTATGCACATTTATCCTTCTAGATCCCAATTTAGGGGTCATTGCGTGCACGTGAAGGAGCTCCTTGTCTACACCACGTCCACTTCCCATCCTTACATGCAGGGTGCGAATGACCCCAAAAGAGGTCAAAACAACAGGGCGGGAGGGGGAGTGGGGTCGATATATCGTTTTTACCTGTAATCGTAAATATTACTTTACGCCCTGGAGAAGAAGTTGACCCCCCCCCCCGATTGTCACTGTACAATTCTCACTCTGCTTACATGGTTGTTGACATGAAATGCCCATAATTAGTCTGGAGTCCAAAATAATTGTCTTGAAAGTCATTCTAAACAAAGAGCTCTTCATCGTAAAAAAAGGAATAGCCAAGGCAACAAAATAAAAGGTAAAGAGGAATGACACCGAATTGTCTCAATGACAGAAATAGAATCAGAGGAGTCATTTGTAGTGGGGTCTCACAAACAGGGCCAAGCAGCTTCATTAGAGCGATATTGTGGCAGCAATCAACTCTGTGGGTGCTGAGGTGTGCACTGTCGGCGATATAAAAACAGAAAATGATGCAACTTCAAACGGGAGGCACAAAAGCCCAGTGTGTCCATCGGCCATACATACAGCCACTGTACAGGGTTACAGACCTCCCTCATCTCTCTCCCACAGATTAACATAAAACTATAGCAGTAACGGAGGGGAGCCTAGTTACATTTACATTTAGTCATTTAGCAGACGCTCTTATCCAGAGCGACTTACAGTAAGTACAGGGACATTCCCCCGAGGCAAGTAGGGTGAAGTGCCTTGCCCAAGGACACAACGTCAGTTGGCATGACCGGGAAGCGAACTGGCAACCTTCGGATTACTAGCCCGATTCCCTCACCGCTCAGCCACCTGACTCCCTAGTTCAAGTTCAGTCTGCCGCTGGAGGGCACGGATGGAGAAGAATTGCAGCATGGTTGAGCGGGAAACTCCTTCCCTCCGAAAATGACCACCGTTAAATTAATCAGACATGTATCATTCGCTAGAGGCTCGATATAGCAACTTCTCTTTCACACACACACACACACACACACACAGAGAGATAGACCTAAGATACTAATGCATTACAACCATAGGCATCATTGCTATATTAACCATTGTAGACCTGGTCAAGTCCTCATTTTGACAACAGGTATACTTTCCTACCTTCATGGCAAAGGTCTTTCCACAGCCAGCATGAGGACAGGTGAAGGGCCTCAGCTCCTCATGGAAGGAGCCAATGTGGTTCTGCAGGTTGAATGTTGTGGTGAAGGACCTTTCACAACCCTCTCTGGGACATTTCAGCACCTGGCGCACCTCAGAGTGAACCTGCTGGTGCTGCTCCAGGAACCACGTATCCCGAAACACCTTGTTGCACTTGTTACACGGCAGAAGAACTTAAAAAAAAAAAAAAAGGCTGTCATTCCACCTCCAGCATAGTAGATCGTTTTCACTGCCTAATGGTGCAAAACAGAATTTGTTTTTAATTCTCAACACCTAGGAAGTTAAATCACTTACCCCTGTGTGATTCTCTTCTGTGCTTTGTGTATTCTGTCCAGGTCCTTCCTATAAAAGAACACTCTTGTTCCACACAGGGGTAACCTGCAAATAAAAACAAACAACTGAACAGTGAGTTTCACTGTGACAGAACATCCATGATTTTCACCCACCCAGCTGAACCGTGTCAGTCTGAAGATTACCTCTGTGAACCTTCTCATGACGTTTCAGTTTGTTGGGGAAAGAGAATCTTTTCTGGCAGCCTTCAAAGCTGCATCTAAAGAGAAATTTGAAAAGAGAAAGGGTGTTCTGATCAGGCAGACCACAAGTACAAAAGTGAACCAGGTTATGAAGTTTAGAGTGTATGAGAAACCTAATAGGTATAGCCTCCTAGCCAAACAACATAATGTTACACAATAGAGTAGGTCTTGGTTAACTTACTGATAGAGTGGCAGCAGGGTGTGCTCTTCACATTGGTGAGACTTCAACTGCTTGTTCTTTTTGAAAATTTTCCCGCAGCCTTCAAAAACACACTATGACAGATTCAAATCTGGTTAGTATCTTTTAATTACCGACAAGCATATACAATATAGTGCACGCCTGCTATTAAAATGTACTTACCGCATACTGTTTCTGTTCTTGGTTGTGAATGCGACTGATGTGTTTCTGCAGATTAGCATTGGTAGTAAACCCATTTGTGCATCCGTCCAACGTGCACCTGTCAAAACATAATGCATGACAACAAATCCATGCACTTGGCGTGAAAAAAAGAAGTATTTTCTATTTAATGATACGTCGTCAGTGTAGCCGATTGAGATTTTAAACGCACACACACACACAGGCAACAACACGCTCGCTGACAGCCTACTCACCGAAAGGGTCTCTCCCCGCTGTGGGTGAGCTCGTGGCGCGCCAAGTGGTACTTGGTGCAGAAGGACCTTCCACAGCCTTCGCGGTCACACACAAATGGTTTCTAATAAACGACAGCAACTGAATGAGTGAATATGCGTAAACAAAAGACTTACAAACCTTACACACTCTATTGCTAGCTACGTACTGGTGTACACTAGTTGTCAGATGGCTTCCGCATGGACCAATGCGTCTAAACTAGTTCCATTATGCTAGGCTAATACTGGCTAGCTACTGTTGCTTAAAATGTTTCTTACCACTCCAGTGTGTTTGCACATGTGGGCTTCGAGTTTCCATTGTTTGTTGTAAATAGCTTGACAGTCAGGGAATGAACATATGAAGCTTCTGAGCTGTCGTGGCTGCTGTTTGTCCATTTTTACACAGGAAATGTGTGGTGGGACTTCTTTTCCTTTTTCCTTTGGCGGTCGACGCTAAACAATCTGTTTGACTGCGTTCTACTGCCCTCCGCAGGGCAAGCTGGTCATAGAGTTGTCAGATGATACATTTTAAATCAGGCCTATGTACCAGAGGCTTAAAATGCTCGTACACGAATCATAACAAATTACAATGTGTAATTTCAGAAAACACATGGGGGCGTAACAGCTATCAAACGTCCTGAGGTTTAATTGAATATGTCCAGTGCTTCCTTTGTGGAATGTTGTGTTCTGCACAATATTGCTATGGTTAATGAATGCCACTTGGACATGACAAAGGAGACTAGGCAATGTGGAGATTTGAGGCAGACACTGTAGCACCTATGGGTAATAGTAATAAAATAGTAATAAAATGTGGTACGATGGCACAGTGTCTTGCACTGTCGACTCACAGCAAGAAGCCCCTTGCACTGTCGACTCACAGCAAGAAGCCCCTGGGTTCGGTCTCTGCCTGTGGCACTATTCAGTGCTCAGGTGGGCCTTTCTGTGTGGAGTTTGCATGTTCTCCTCGTGGTCACGTTTCCTCAGCAAAGAACTCCAACAAAACATGTGCAGATACCTGGCCAGAACGTGGGCGAGCATGACTGACTGGCCCACCGTTGCCTTGGTATGGCTGATCACAGCTCCTGGTGTCCCTTGGAGGAAGGACAGCAGGATGAGATCAAAACAGAGAGCTAATTCTATAGGTGGACACTCGAGAATGAGTGTGCGTGTGTGTGTGTGTGTGTGTGTGTGTGCGTGGCCACTCCCAGTGTGTCACATCGCAAAGATGTTTCTTTTTTGAAAACATTTGATTTGAAATGGTTTAATTTGAAGTGTAGCCTATGCATTATCAGGCAGAATAAATTAGATAAACCTAATCATGATACACATTTATGAGTGGTTTTGCATATGATCAACTATAGGTATCAACATAGATTTGGTGAATTTCCATCTCGGTCTTGTGAATTTAAATGGTCTTAATCTCACTCAGCATGGTACCTCATTTCTTTTCAGACAACTCCATTTTGTAGCATTGGGCAACGGATTGGTTGGCACCAGCCACTTACTCAATTATGCAATTATTCCACCCACATGGTGGAGCCTGTCTCAACCAACTTCCGGATTAATTGCCCGAGCAAGATACCAAATTATTTTTATTTTGCGAGCATCAGACAATAGCCTTAGACCACTATAGTCTACAACACCAGCGCCTTCGCTGTAACCGTGGAGTTTTAGCTGGTATCCCAAAGCTTTTGCAGTACCTTGTTCCTTCTGTAGCCTAATTACTTACAATTATCTTCCTTTTTTTTACGGAAAAATCTTACTTATTCTACCTTTAATTGTTCCCTAAATAGTGTAATATAGATGCAATCTGAAAAATAAAAACTGTCAACTGCCTTTTGCACCCAGAGAATCACTGTAAATGTTAGCCCCCCATCACTACTTCCAGCCTTGCCCATCCCTCTCATGAAATAGTCCTCCTTAGTTTTGTTTTTACAAGATCATTTATTAAGAAACTATAATCTGGTTTTGAAATGGAAAATACCACTCAAGACTACCATCCAGTGGTCACAGAGGGCATTAAAACTCAATACTGTCAATTTTTTGTAGAGTTCAATTGTAACATTCTTTCATTTATTGAGGTAATATGTTCTTGCAGTAGTCTGTGTCTCGTGTGTTTTGCTCTTTAAAACTAACTGGACTTTCCATGTTACTGTTATCATTTTACTGTTCATTGATGGACAACCTAAATCAAAATTGTAATGCATTCACAGAGCACAAAAACACGTTTACTTAATAAATACGTGAAATGTCAACTAAAGAAACAGTTCAAGTCAGATTCCATTCTCTTCAAGTGGCCAATCAGAGACCAAGGAGGCTTTTGCATGACCTGAAGGCCAAGCGGGTATTACCTGAATATTAAAACTTGTTCCCCCAATAACAGAGCCTGCAGGTGGGGCATCTAATATGAACCAAATCTGTGACCATGTTGGGTGTCTGTCTCCCGTATAGCAACACTGATATACCTACCATATCTTCTCCCACCCCCACACTTACACACGATGAGATTTGTGAATGCACACGGTCACAGGCTTTTAGACACTCATTAGCCCATGTTAATACAATAAGTGCCAGATCTAATTTCATGGTGCGGTGTCTTGGAATTTTACCCCCCACCCCCAACTTCACAACACATGATTCCAGCCCCCTTCTTTAAACAGCCTTCCATCTTTCAGACATTATCTTGCTCTGGTTGCCAATATATTAACAGAACACACGCACCAGATTCCCAACTATCTCACAAATTCACAAATGCTATATTCAAACACTGATTAAGCACACTAAGTATACTATCATTGTCATGGTCTTCGGGGGATCTTCATGGGCAGGCAGCTGTTTTAGGAGCTGATTACTCCACCCCACTCCAAGCACATCTTGTTGTCTTGTGTATAGACAGCACATGCTGAGTTATAACAAAATCTTAATTAAGGCTTCTAATCCTCCATGCCATCGCCTGACCAGCGCTGTGCCATCACGTGAAATTCTGGAAAGCGCAGCAGGGAGGGGGGTGGGCGGGGGCAGGGGGGGGGGGGGAGGGGAGGAGGATTGGACAGTCCTTCTGCCATTTTTGCGGTGGTTAGGTAGGCATGGGAAGGTTGTTTTTTGTCCGTGGGATTACAAAAATGACACATGAGCAGTGGTTTACAGGAGACTAGAGAAAATTCCCTTTTTTAACCCTAACCCTTTCTTTTTTTAACATTAGTGGTGGTAATTACATCGATATGTTCACAAACATAGTCTACTGCGAATCAGGATATCCAATTCCAAAACAATGAAAACGAGTGCAGTTGGTTGAATGTTGTTCCCCCCTTTATCTTATGATGTTCTGTGCTGCAGTTTAAGGTTATTTTAACTTGCCACATTTTGAAGGCCAAAATCGATCTGTGTGAACATCTTTAGTTATTAAAGAACTAATGGGTCTCCAATCACCCCTGCAATGGTTGGTTTTATGTGAACAAATATATTTTATTCAAAAGCTCACAATCTACAGCTGTAGGAGGTTTGAAGATTCTTCATGGCATCACCTTATCCGGCGATGAAAAAGGCGATGTGGTTCGGGAGAAATCGTGCCCCACCTCTCAATGGAGCAAATGCCCTGATGGAAGACCTGTGACAGACGAGTCCAAAATGAGCGTGACATGTCTTAAACAGGCGAGGCCTCATAGCCCTGACATTTGACAAGACGATGGGCACAAGCACTGATTATTGCCTCCACTTAAGCCTGTAATGAATATTCAGCACTGGCCTTTCTGAAAGACAACAAATGTCAGGATGCAAAAAATCTGAAAAGCTGCCAGTGATTGATTGAACCTTCTGAAGGTGTCCAGAAGGTGCCTTGTGGAATGTGATATTATTTACCGGTTAATAACATAAGTTAAAAGAGTTGAGGCGAACACTTTCCTAAAGAATCGTCTCATATTAGACTGAGGGCGAATTTAACCAATCTTAATGGCGGTCAGGAAATACTCCATTGAATAGAGCACATATATTCCACATTTTCACTTACTCTCAAAACATCTCAGCCATTAGTCCTCTTGTCTACCCCGAGACACCCCAGCCCGTCCCTCTCAACTGACAAAGGTGCCAATAATGGTGGGGAAAGGCCCGGGGAGGGACATGCCAAGGAGGTGCCCCCCCCCTCTTACCCACCCCCTAGAACCATGCGGACCACAGGGGCTGGGTTAATCACATTAAAGGCCAAGGAGAGAGATGGGAAGTAGACAGCACCGTGACAGCCGGGGAGGCACTGGCACAACTAATCCCGTTAGGCCAAGGAAAAAGGGGGACGCCGTCACTGCTACGAGGCTGGGAGGGAAAAAAACTTTTTCCCAGGAATGAGTTCACCTGTATGGTAACACAGAAAAGTTGGCCTTTTGATGCCTATTAGAATGAAACAATTACACTTGGCAAATACAAATAGATTTTTTTTTCTTCTTCATCCCGGCAAATGGATTGTCGAGGCATGAAAAAAGAAGAAGAATCGGTTACAGACAGTGGCATTGCCTGGACTCGTCTTTTATGCCCGCGGCACAGCAGTTCTTTGAAACCCCGCAGTCTCTCAAACATTGAGAAGACAAGGAGGGGTGCCAGTAGAAGGATAGGGCTTACTTTATCTGTCATTGTAAGCGCACCCGAGTTCAACCTTAATGTAAACCTTACCAGTCTGGATAAGAATAGGATGCGCTCTCTAAAAATATGTCCCGCTGTGTAATCCGGCAGATGGCCACAGCCGCGGACACTGCCTGAGCGGCTGGCCACTACGGGGATAACAGGGAAAGTCCGATCACAAGGCCTTCGAAGGCCTGGGAGACTTTCAATCAAGAGTCTTTACTACCCTCAGCAATGCTGGGAAACTGAGCCGTCAGTTTGGATCCGTCAAGTTTCTACTTAATCTCACACTCCACTTCTCTCTCCTCATTCTTTCTTTATTGTATCTTTCTCTTTGTGGGGGGGATTAAGCCGAGTGGTAAAACAGTGATTTAATGATCTTTCCCTGGCTGTGTGCACCACTTAAACCATGAGACAAACAAGCAGAGGGATTTTGGGAGTCACCCCCTCTGAGCGCTGAGGGAGACTGTGTGAGGCTTTTGATGCAGCTTAAGCTTTGGTTATTTTCTTCTATCTATGGTCTGATTTGTTGTGGTCTGGTCTGGGAATTTTTTTTTGGAATTTTGATACAAGTGCATTAGAATACAGGGGAAGGCAAACAGACATCCAGTGGAACAACAATTTTAATTGTTTGTTGATTATAGTAGGAGTTCATTTTAATGAAAATGGGGTTTTAAGCATAACTGCCACCAACCGACAGGATTAAATGCTAACTCTAATTAATTATCCATCCTTTTCGGATCTAAATGGCGCAACAGCATATACCCAGTGAAATTGTAAAAGGTTTCCTAGCAAATATGAGTTGAGTCATTAAAATGTGATTAAAACCTGCATAATACAGGTTTGATAAATAACAAATAACAAACAGCTCTGATTTTAGATCTGTATGTGGGGCTAAAAGGTTATCTGCTACCATGGAAAAGGGGGATCAGGAGTCATTAGGATGGCAGGAAAGGCCAGAGCTTTCTCTGCACCTGAAGAGAGACTTCTCAACACAGCCACACTGTCTAGGCCTACAGTCTCCGGGGCAACAAGACACACAGCCTCTCAAACTTGTCAAGTGTCGTCTGAGAACTTGGCCCTGTCCGTCACTGACTGCCTTTCAATTTCCTGGCCTCGTTGAAGTGTCTACCGTATTCATTGTACGATTGATCCCTTGACGGAATTAATCCCAGATGTACTTAGCGATGGCCTTTTATCCTGTGGTGTCAACAAGTCAATCCCGATGCAAAACATCATATGATGGAAATTAAACCAAAGCTTCCAACTCATGGACCCAAATGAGTGTACTTAAGGTTTAATAGGAGATCATTTATACATTGTCTTCTTGTTCGGTTTGGCCACTTTCATTTCTTAATGAATTGATTCACTCATTCATTTGTTCAGATAAAAGTAACTCTATACTCCTCCCTTTCTACATGTTTTGCTGTTACCTCTGCTCATAGTAAACAGCAGTCTCTACTATCTCACTATGTGGTATCTAGGTGGATTCATATTCAATTGCTACTGTATCAAAAAAATCTAAATGTCCAATATGCATAACCTATTTGAGAAAGAGAAAAGAGAGAGACAGAGAGAGAGACCACAGCTGAGCAAGAGCAGACTGCCACTCAGTGGTCAGCATGTAAACCTACACATCAGGTATTCCTTAACATTGGCCAGCATGTAAACCTACACATCAGGTATTCCTTAACACTGTTCCTCTGGCAACAGTGGGTAATGAATGACCAGTAAGGACAGTCCAGTTGGCTTCATCAGTCATTTCCTGATTCAGGCAGCTTTACAATACACTATGGGGACAGAAAGAGGTGTAAAGATGAGGTAAACTATGACTTGGGAATGACTGGAATTTTATTAAGCGTCTACACTGAGGGCATGATAGTGCAATATCACCACATGACACGCGGTAACACTCATTTTAGCTGTCGGGAAAGCATTACGAATCACAATCACAACTAATGGTACAAGTCAATTATTTGCATTCAGGTGGGGTTCATCAGTGGGTTAACTTTGATGGATTTAGGCTGAATCACATTGTGTATGATGATACGGATAATACATATGAAGCACTTATCTTCTCAGCCTATGGCTATTAGTATGTGTGTGTGTGTGTGTGTGCATGTGTGTGTACAGTATGTATGTATTTTACCTGACCATGTGGACTGTCCAAACCACACTCATCTACAATTTACATTTAGTCGTTTAGCAGACGCTCTTATCCAGAGCGACTTACAGTAAGTACAGGGACATTCCTCCCGAGGCAAGTAGGGTGAAGTGCCTTGCCCAAGGACACGTCATTTTGCACGGCCAGGAATCGAACTGGCAACCTTCAGATTACTAGCCCGATTCCCTAACCGCTCAGCCACTTGACTCCCACCTGACTCCCCAATAATACAATACAATAAACAACTCTGTTCTCTGTGGGAAGGCGAAGCCTGGAGGAACCCCCGTGTCCGTAGCTTGAAGCGTCGCTAAGGAGCGTCGCTAAGGAGCAGTATCTATGCGTCGCTAAGGAGCAGTGTCTATGTTAGTCTGACCACTCGTTTTCTTCCAGCTCAGAGTCGTCCTCAGAGTCGCTGTACTCGACCGCTATGCGACGAGACAAGATGGTGGCCACGTCGTTCCCCACGGGCTCCTTCTTGGCCTGCTGCTCTTGCTGTTCCTGCACCTTCTTCAGCTGAATGCCTGAAATGCCCACCCCAGTGCACGTTAGTACCTTATATAAGCACGCACACACACACAAAGACATAGACACACAAATACATTGTGCACATACACAGACACCCACAAATATAGAACATTTCCACACACGGACACACAGGAGCACATAGAACACAGACAAAAAAAACAAAAAAACATGCAGTGTATGCACACACGTGCAGCTTTAAATCCATCAACACCCATTTCAGAACGGGCCAACTCACCCATGCGAATCGCCGAGAGGAGATCGCTCCGCGCGTCCGCGGGGGGTTGAGCGTCGGCCCTCCTCCCCTCGCCGTGTCCCGCCGACTGGAGGAGGTCAGGGGGCATGGGTGGAGGTGGGGGACCAGGGGGAGGGGGTATCATCCGTGGGCCCGGGGGAGGTAGAGGGGGGAGAGGGTAGCCTGGAACCCCAGGTCCAGCGTGGGGAGCATGAGGGAGAGCACCCAGAGGAGTGCCGAAAGCCGTCTGTGCAGAGGGGATGAGTGGGGCTGGGGTGGGAGGTGGCACACCGGAGCTGCCATAGTACTCCATAATGCTGTCACACAGAGAGGAAAAATGCAAGGCTTCAGACTTCATACACAGGTAATGGATGTTGATACTGTGGGTAACATGTTAGATCCAGCTGCTTGTAATAAGTGGTTATTAACAGCTAATAACGTCCTCATAGGATGCTTATTAACATGAATATGTGATATTATATGTATAATATAAGACTGGCTAAAGCTTTATTAACTAACGCTTAATACAAGCACCATGATCTCAAGTGTTTACCATACTGTGTAATGAAGTATAAAATTATGTATATATATATATATATTAAGCTGTTTTATTACAGATGTAAGGCCTGCAGTACACTGCAGATGTCACAGTTTCATATTTTAGGATTTATTCCAAATCCTACCTGTAATCGGCAGGTGGAAGGGTGATCGATCCGTTCAGTCCGTCACAAGAGCGAGGCAGGGGTGGAGAGTGGCGTGGGTGGCTGGGGGCCTGTCCTCTGTAGGTGACCCCTATGCTGTGGTACTCGTGCTCCGCAGAGGCCGAGGAGGACCCATCCCCGGGCAGGTAGCCCTGAGCTAGGACATGGTTGTAGGGTTGCGGCATGGACACTGGAGAAGCTGGGAAGTCGGGAAAGTCCGTTCCATACGGCCTATAAAAGCGAGACAACATACAACCTTGTAGCGATCATCGTTATTGATATGACCTTTCCCAATTCCCCCCGAGTGTGAAAGGACATGCGAGTGCTTCGAAGGGGCTCGAACCTTTGAGCCTCTGCCGTCAGGGAACAAAAAAATCCCTCATTTTATTTTGTTTGTTTCTTTTTTTTTCAAATTTGAGAAAGCACTACTACGGTGTTACTAAATATGGTTGGTCATAACTGCACTGAGGATGTACAGAGAACAGACCTGCCCTCCGGAGAGAGAGAGCCCTCGGATGACAACCCGCGGTGAAGAGAGTGAGGGTGCCGATGGTCGGGACGAAGCTCTTTGTCGAAGGCCATCATGTTCCACTCCTGGCGGCGGTTCCTGGCTTTCCTCACCTTCTTCACCTCCCGCGGAAGCGTGCCATCAACACACCTCTTCTGCTCCTGCGACAGAAGAGTGAGACGAATGATCACAGGTCAGGTGCAAATTATTCTTTCGGTTATCTACAGGATGTAAAAGTATATATCAGTGGGTTACGTTTGAGTCATTATTTGGGGGCAAGAAAAACCTGGAAGGAACGTTGACACGTTTGAAAGAGATTCCATAAACATTTCAATAAATCAAATCCAAATCCAAATACTCTACACAAACGTAAACAAATTCCGTGTTTGGAACAACACTAATTTTTCAAGCGTCATCATGACATACTGTGTATGAAATGGCATGAACCGCTGCATGCCTGAGAATAGTCAAACGGTTTCATGGGTGTGAAAACAGGACAACGTCCTTGACTCTGCTCTCACCCTCTGCCTCCTCCTCTCCTTCCTCTTGTACTCTGTGTCCTGCAGCATCTTCTCCTTCCACAGGTCGAAGAAGTACGACGGGTCCGAGTAGAACTTCATCCCGTCGACGTGGTCGTCTCTGTGTCGACAATGGTCAAGTCATTGATTTACGGAACAAATTCGTGGGGGAGGGTTGGGGAGACAGAGAAGTCATATTGAAGGTTCGAGCTGGTGTTCAGGTTGGCTGCTGTGTGACTCGCCTGTAAGCAGAGAGGATGCTGAGAGGGGGAGGCTTGTCGCTGGTGTTGTACAGCTCCGAGACGGGGTTGGCAGCACTGCCCTTGGACACCACCTGCTGGTCCTGTGTGGTGGAGCTCTTGAACGCCTTCCTCATGTTGATGTCCTGCAGGGAGACTAGAGTGCAGAATTGACAGTGGGAAGGGTAATTCGTTGAGTTTATCATGTATTTTAGTAAATGGTTACTTGCAAAGAGAAAGTGCATTAGTCTTTCAAAACTAATATTTGACATGGGTATATTATTATTTGTATGTTCATATTTTATAACCCTTGACCTATGACTCCAACTGACCCTCCTCCACAGTGGAATCCAGCTGGGTGACCTTGACAGCCAGGCGGTCTATGCGGTCTTGGAGGGAGTTGGCCCGCGTGTAGAACGTGTTGGCTTCATTAAACAGCTCCCCAAAAACATCCTCTGCATGTTTACCTGAAGCCCGAGGACAAAAAGGAGGTGTCTATGGTTAGAAGGAGAATTCAACACCTCACTCGTGAAAGAAAGACACATATTATCATGAAAGTTTACATGCTGGCCACTGTTAAACTAAAACATGGGAGTGATGCCCTGTAGGTTTCTACAACTGGGCTTAATCATGGAGGGAAATGACTGAGATTTCAGAACTATACGGAGGAAAGAGCAATTGATTGTGTAAACTGTCAGTATACTCTCTCTGTCTCTGTCCTGCCTCACTCTCTTCTTTATCTGCTTCAGTGACACTAAGCTCCACAGTAATCCCTAATCTCTTGTGACTTCACAAAGCCCTACCCCACACATACAAACACACACATACACGCTTGATGCAGCCACATACAAACTCTACGGGGCTATCTATGGGCCAGATGTCTGATAAATTTGCTACCTCTAATACCATGTCTCTCTCTCTCTCCACAAAAAAACACACACCGCAAACACGTCCAGGCAAGTCACATCTGTCATTGTCAAAACCTACCAACCAAATAGAATCACTAACCGGAGAATCAGTATTACGAAACGATTCAGTGAAGTACATATCTCTGCTCCAGCCAGAGATACGTACTCAGATTGACCGTACATCAGATTGACCGTGTAACATGGCCAAACAAATACAAGAAGATGCTTCGCGCAACTCATTTCAGAAAGAAAACCAACAAAAAAAAGATGCCCACATAGGTGGATGGAAGAGATGAGTCACAATAATAGCCTACATGGTGAGGGATCCGAATAAAGCAAAGCAGAGCAGGGTAGAGTAGAGTAGAGTAGAGCAGACAGGAGCAGAGCAGAGGAGAAAAGAGTAGCACAGAGGAAAAAGTCACGTCATTTCATATGTCGTTTTGTCTTTGCTTGGAGCCTGTGTCATACTTAAACTGCTGAGCTGGCGTATGATGGCCGACAGTGTATTGTTGGTGACACACTCCAGCTCACTGCCGATGCCATCGGGCAGAGCACCACGGCACAGGTGGCGAGGCTCAATGTTCCTCTTGACTAGTGGCATGACCTCCTTTCGGGCCGCTCCTCTACGCCACCAAGCACACCTGCTGGAAGACACAGTGGAGTCAAAGCCCCAAATAGACACATGAAAACCTACGGACAATTCAGAACTATAGTGTAGGTTTTAAAACTTATCTAGACTCTGGCACTAATAAAGCCTTGTGTCATTCATCTTCATGTGACATTAAAGAGAATGTACAGGTTTGATCTGGCAAGTACCTGAGATTTAAACCCATACTCAGCTAATTATACTCAGTTTAAACCCTTATGTGATCTATGATCTGCACTTAATTCAAATAATTGATTAATTTAAACTCTTATTGTGTTTGATGTGTGTGTGTGTGTGTTTTATAATAATAACACAGTTCAAATTCAACAAAATACAATATCTCAGAAACACCCCTCTGAAGTAAAACCATTGAATATCTTTAGATTAAAGACAGGTATGGACTGACTACACATACTATGTACAACATGACATAGGAAGAGTGAAAACATTGTAAGTAAAAGCAGACAACAGTGCCACTTGGAAACATCCTACACAGTAACATTGACAGACAGTGTAATGTTTGGTACATGTAATGGGCGGTCGTTGGAGATGAGTTGAAGGAAAGAAGTAGGAGGATGGAATTGTTGAAAGGCACTAAAATCGAATGGCAACAAAAACAGCCTAATTAAGAACAGGTACCTAGATAATTGTAGTTATAGCTGACGAAAAGGCACATAACCGCAATCACAGACTGACAACCTTTGTAAAAACAGAACAAATAAAAGCAAGCCTGAACCAGGTGATTACAGGATAGGATCGAGTACGACCAGGTCCTGCGCACAGCTAAAGTACAGAGAAATCTAACTGTTCTGAATTGACGGTGTCGCAAAATGTATACATAGAGACTACTTAAGAAAATTAACCATGACTAAGCTTATAACGTTACAGCTAACATTTCGCGATATAAGAAGTCGGTAGCCTTATCATCATTACTGCAGTCAGGTTACTGTATAGGCCTACGAGTATATTGTGTAGCCTAATTGAGCGTTTTAGATAAATTGGCTGTAGAGGCGGGGTGTGAAAATTTAAATTAAAGAAGTTGAAAAAGAACGGACGCTCACCAAAAGTGTCCTAAACACAAAATTCCGATCTTGTCCCACGATTGAGTTTCCAACGCTATTCAGTATCATTCTTCTCGAGGCGGGACTTTATCCACTGTGAGTTACAATCTCAGGCGCAAATCAGCACTCAATCCCAGAGATTAGATTAGCAGATTTTGTTGTGCCATCCAATCAGTTTCGCATATCAACATCCTCTACATCGTTAAACAATTTGACAGTAAACAACAGAAGACAAGCGTCATATTTCATGATAGTCAAACCTAATTATTATTGACATTACTCTTTTATGTTTAATAAACTGCACTGGATGATTTCTATATTACAGTAATCTGTCCTGAATGTGTGAAAAAAACAATTTTGTAGTATACCATTAATGAGACGCTTTGACCATGTGACGGTAAATAACTAGCCTATCATGTTATACATTTTTGTTTGTCTATTGTTTACGTCAATCTAAATGGTGTAGAACTGCATTGGTTTATTTTTTATGTATTTATTGTAATTTTTGGCGGTGTCATTACTCATTTCTTGCATGTGTCCATTTTTATTTGATGGCTGGATTCAGGTACTATTATCTAATGCTCAAGTGTGTGAACCATTCGCACCACCCTAATCTCTGTACCCAATGCCTACTATGACAGATGGCATCTGGAATGGGCTGGGGGGTTGGTTGGAAGTCTAAGGGCTTAAAGGCACAGTTATATCCTAGGTCACTTCATTATTTATTATCCCACCGTCTATATATATTTTTTGTAGTAAAAAATAAAATATATATACATTTTATATATGCATACATATATCAAATTAAAATTAAAATGACATCTTAATAAGGTCATGTACTTCTCAGCATAATCTTCCAAAATTATTGTAAGTAATTCAAATTAGAAATTACCATGTTCAAAAAGGAGTAGGAAGAAGTTCATAACAAACTTTTCAAGTCCTACCCCCTTTCTCTATCTTTATCCTTTAGTTAAATACGAAACAATTTGATGCTTCTCTTATACATACATCTTTACATACACCGTAAATCTACCTACCTACTGTTCACATAAACCCATGCATTCACATAGATACAGATGCATACATACATGCATACACATTCACATTTTTTTCTTCTTTCTTTTCCATCTATCTTCTTCATTTCCGTCTATCTATAGCAAATCAAATAATAACACCTCCATACTAGACTTAATAAGTAGACCAAGGAACCTGTATACAATACTGTTGTATTGTACACGTATATGTTATCATATAGTCACAGGTGTCAGATGGCTGAGCGGTTAGGGAGTCGGGCTATTAATCAGAAGGTTTTTGGTTAGATTCCAAATTACGTTCGTGCCAAATTACGTTGTGTCCTTGGGAAAGGCACTTCACCCTACTTGCCTCGGGGAGAATGTCCCTGTACTTACTGTAAGTCGCTCTGGGTAAGAGTGTCTGCTAAATAACTAAATGTAAATGTAAATGACTAAATGTAACAATTCATCCTCTGGTTAGCACTTTTTACACAGTGCACATTCACCTGGCTAGCCTCAACCTTCCCGTTACAGTAACTGCTAGTGTTGGAAGACCTCAGGGTCCAGCAGACTTCGTCACTGCGCCGTTCCTCTTCATCTCCCTGGGAAGGAACCACATCAACAAACTATCTCATTTTATAATCTCTTCTCCTGAGTTCATAATTGTCCTTGGTCACTACTGGTTGGGGTTAGGGTTTAGTTTAGGGTTAGGGTTACCACAACCCACATATTGGATGATCTTTGGTTGTCTTCATCGAGTGGGGATCCACGTGCCATGCAACCTGTTATTCTCCAGCCCTCCCCTTGAGTCTCTGTCCTCTTTCTAGCAGTCCAAAGTGCCTTGCCTGAATATACTGGCCTCAAGGAGGTTTTCTGTAAGAAGAGGGCCATGTCTCTTTCACCCCATCAACAATATAATGAGCCATTGACCTGCTTCCAGGCCCTTGTCCATGGGGAAGGATTTTTGCTCATTTTTATCAGAGATTAATGCGGAATTTCAGCTCCATTGCTGCACCTCTCACTGCCCTTTCTAAAGGGCCGTCATCACAGTTCCACAGTTCCTTCTCTGAGAGGTTTGTGAAGCTTTGTCGATGAACCCGGAGGACTGTCTGGTCAGCTCTTCTGTAGGGCTCTTGACTTCAGGGTGGCCAATGTAACAGATGCCAGAGTCTCCAGTACCTGGTGGACTGTGAAGGATTCGGGCTTGAACAGTGGTCCTGGATTCCTGTAAGGAACGTTATTTGTTCCACCTTTGTTCCTTTGATTGTGTTGTATTCAAACCCAGCACTGAGTCTTGGCATGTTTCATGTCACTTTGTTCTTGGAATGTTTACAGTAAATATACATTTTCCCTGGCTACTTTCAGAGCTCTCAAATCAAAAGTTTGGTGTGAGATTACCATACTTAAAAAAAAATGTACAAAAAAATGTACAAGAGATTACCATACCTGTCAAAGTTTGGGTACATTATCAGGTATCCGGGAGACTAGACGAGGGCGGGAGGGGATGCACACCCTTATACGATCGTTTAACGGTTTAAGTCCACATGGGAAGAAGACTAGTTATCATCGTTAGCGAGCTAGAACTGCTACGTTTCAGTATTGCACGCAGTCTGTGTCAAACGATGAATAATGTTAGTCAAATGTAGCCTAAGTCATATACCTACTTTTGAAATGCAAATGGCCTGCGTGATTCGCAACTCGGAACGTTGCGTGGTTACACGGATCAGCTGACGGGAACAAGATTATCTGAACTTTTAACGGAAGCAATGTGCTCCGAAGATCCAAATGGAGCAATTCCGCTCCAGTTTCACTTCCTGATAGTAATTCTCTTGTTTTCATTTCCTAATTTAATTTTCAACACCTCTTCGAAAAATGTATATTTGTTCAAGTTTTCAGTAGTCCATTTTTATAACTAATGACTGGTGACATTACAAAAAACATTTACATTTCCTTTTAATCACAACCAACATTCAACTGGGTGTCCAGTTGGGACATGTTTAAATAAGAATATCTTTCACATGTTGAAATAGGACGACAAAAACAAAGACTGTCGGCGAGTACAGTATCTCTGTCGGGGTCTCGGCCATGTCTGTATGCACGGCAAAACTCGTAAATTTCGATAAACCTTTGCAAAAGTGTTTCTTTTCATCACGTAGGCTAATTATAACAGAATAAAGTATTCATAGAGTTTAAAGGGCATCATTCAAAGTAGGCTATGTAATGTTAAATTGCGGAAATGTTCAGTTTTTCTCAACGTAAAGGAATATTTCCCATCATGCTTTTCGCGTGTACGCAGACCAAATAAAAAGCATTCTATTACTGGATATACAACGAACGTTGCATATCTGTCACTTTAAACAAGTTGTATCGTACTTTTCAAGTACTAGCGTGGGTATCCTGAAAAACACAATGTTGAACCATCAAATGCAATGTCATGGCCGAGAATGGGTACGTAGAGGCTTTCCCATGAGTTTATATACACTCAGGTTTCTCTTCAATCGTATAAGCCTTTCGCCTTTTACTAAAGACTTCCCTTCCCCTGCTGTACGTCATCTACCTGGAGCCTTTCCTCCGTAAAATCAGAGCTACACACACCATCCAGGGTTATCACCTCCCGGGGGCCCAGGGAGAGAGGCTTCAGGTGGTGGCGTACATGGACGACATCACCATCGTCGGCACGGATAGTCGGTCCATCGCCGCGGCAACGAAGGTGGTGGACGACTACTGTGCAGCCACTGGCGCCCTGGTCAATCGAGGTAAGAGCGAACTGTACCTGTCGCAACACTGGAAAGAAGCGATGACCACCTCTTTCCCTGTAAAAACAGACAACATCAAGCTGCTCGGAGTCACCTATCAGAACAACGGGAAAGGGACCCTGACCTGGGCCAACACCATCAGTCAAGCCAAGCAGAAGATCGCCCAATGGAGTGCGCGGTCCCTCACAATAACGGGTAAGATCCTGATCCTGAAGGCAATAATCCTCCCCATTCTCCTCTATGTCGGTAGGGTGTTTCCCCCGGACAGGGTGACGAGCAAGACCATCGAGCGGCTGATGTTCACCTTTGTCTGGGGGAGCAACATGGAGCGCTTGAAGAGGACCATCATGTACAGCGCAGAGGAGAAGGGGGGGAAGGGGGTCCCAGACATCCTCAACATCATAAGGGCACAGGGCCTCTCCCAACTGGTCACAAATATCCATAAACCGGACAGGAAGGCAGGAGCCTTTGAGAGGTACTTCGCCACACCCATACTCAGAGCACTCCGTATCACCAACACCACCATCAACCACACTGTGCCCTACTGCTGGGACCCCCCGAAAGTATACAAGGAGTGGAAGAACTTTGCCTTCAGGACGGGTCTGCCCGCAGCCGGCCTGGCCTCCTGGAAATACAAGGACATCATGGCACACATCAGAGGGAAGGACAACATCACACCACCCAAGGCCAGGCCGGCCCTGGACATCCAATAGGTATGGAAAAACATTAGCCACAAGTGCATCAGCAATAAGCAAAAGGATTTAAACTGGTCAACTGCTCACGGCTGTCTCCCCACCAGAGAGTTCATGTACAGACGGCACATAGCCCGTACCGAGCTCTGCCCCCACGGTTGCACTGACACTGAAAACATTTACCATCTGTTTGTCAAGTGCACCGTGGCCAGGCGGGTCTGGGCCCTGTTTGTTCCCTCTGTCTCCCTCTACAGGAACATCATCTTGCCTCGCTTGGCGGCGGACGACATCCTGTTCGGTCCTCCGGGAGGCTGCACGACCCCCCGCCTACAACATCAGTGGAGGATCGTCAGCGCCGTCAAGCAGGTGATATGGGAGACAAGGAACATCAGGGTCTACCATAAACAGGACCAACCTCTCACCGTCCAGAGGAGGAGAATCACTCTCCTCCTCAGGGACTACGCCATCCTGGACTTCAAACACCACCCGGACACCGCCAGAGACACATGGGGGGTTGAAAGGTGGAAGGACGTGTCCATCTAGCTCAGCCCCCCATGCCACCACATCGCCACACCAGCTCTGCACTCCGCCCTCCGTCCCCGAAGGCCAGACGGCGTTCCCCTTTCAACACCCTCATCGCCCCCAACACCACCACCTTCCGGGCAGCCACCACTTCACCCGTTCCGGCACCAAGCCCGAAGACCCAGGGGCACCAACACCTGCCCCCAGTACGAGGGTCCGGAGAGGAGAAACCCACCAGGCTCAATGGGAAGTACACGAAACATTACACCTGCACCCCAGTATCCTTCCTCACCCCCTTCCTTCCTCCCCTCTCCACCATCTCCCCCTATCACCTCACAGGGTTCCAGTTGGCCACATCAGCCCAGCAGCAACATCCTCCACCCCTCAAGGACCGGTCAACCCCCCCACTCCATCTGCTGCAGCACCTGGAACCCTCCTCCCTGGACCCCCGAAAAGGACACTACAGCCCCCCCTCCCCCCCCCCCGGCACAAGGACAAGCCCCCCCCCCCCCCCCCCCATCTCATCAAGAAGACTGGCCCCTCCGCCCCCCCCCTTTTTTCACCCATACACCCCACCCTACTTACCCGGACACCACAGGGCACACTGCACCGCACCTGGACTGGGCCCGAACTGCAGCACCCCCAACCATCCCTGGAGGAGGGGATACCCCCTCGAATGGCTCCTCCCGAGGTTTCTTCGAAATTTTCTGAAAAGAGTTTTTGTGAGGAGTTTTTCCTCGCTTTCTTGGAGGGTTTTAGGTTGGCGCAGGGAGGGCCCACACTCTGGTGAAAGATTAATGAGTTTTTGAGGTAATTGTCATTGGGTGATTGGATATGTTTTGTATTATTTGCATTGGGTGAAATGTGGTGGAAGTTATAACATGTATTTGTAAATATTTGTTTTTAATTTTGGTAAAACCAATAAATACGTAAAATTTTACTAAAGACTTCCCACACACGCCCCTGCAACCTGTGTGGGCTTCAGGGACACCTCTACAGAGACTGCCCCCAGTCCTACGCCAACAAAACCAGGAGACCGGCCACTACCACCACTACGGCAGCTCCACCGACCCCCCCCCCCCCCTACCCCTGACCCCCCCAACCCCCCTACCCCTGACCCCCCCCCTTCAGACTCCTCCACACCCCCCCTTTTCATCATTACGGATCCCGACCCGGTTCCTGACTCCCCCACCAACCCCACCCCCGACCCAAAGACCGACATCCTACCACCGGGGGCAGTCTCCCCCCCACCGACACAATTAGGCCTACTGGACCCTCAGACAGACATACCCATCCCTCTCCAACCGACACCCGTCACGACAAATCAGCCAACATTACAGGACTCTGACTCCACTGACATGACTTCCCCGATATACTTACCCATACGCACCTCCACCCCTGCCGGGTCGGTAACCGTAAGGGAGCCGGCCCTGGTAGGGATTGTCACCCCCCACGACTTACCCCCACATTCCCAGTCACTGTACAACGAGAACAGCAACAACACGCCGCCCTCAGACTGGAACCAAGTCGTTCTGAAGAGGAAACGTAAAACCATCACTGCGACCTCCGAAGACGACTCCACCTCGACATCCGACTCCCCCTCCCCCCCGGAACCACCACCAAAGCCTCCAGGCCCCCCTCCCCCCCCCCCTCCTCCCCTTCCCCCACGTCCCCGCCCTTGCCCCAAGTCCAGACGCCATCCCCCCACAGCAGTCTCTGAGCCCACACAGGATCAGACCAGCCAGCCCCGGCCCACCCAAGGACCCTCCGTGCCGGCCGAACCTCCACCACCAGGCAGACGGTGGGGGGACGACGAAGCCGTGAGCAACCAGGGGGAGGTGCCCCATCCGGACTACGCACAGGAGGCCATCAGGAACCTCCAAATCATCGCCACAGGAATCGCCGGACCCGTCAAACCATCACAATCACCATGACCATCACAATAACATCACTCAACACCCGCAGCATGTTACAACAGGAGAAGAGGGCAACCGTTTTCAGACACCTCTCAACACAACCGGCCGACATCTACCTCCTCCAGGAGTGTGCCATTCCCTACAAAGGGATGGATGCACTTCTGGAGGGGGAGTGGACTCGGGGAGACTCTCTCTGGTCAGGTTCCAACACGGCCAGAGCGGACGGGGTCGGGATGTTGGTGGCCAATCCATTCCTCCGACAAACCAGCCATCGAGTCGTCGAGAGCGGGCGGATCCTGGCCGTCGACCTGGAGGTCCGGGGTTCCCCGCTCAGGGTCATCAACATCTACGGCCCCACCAGCGTCGCAGAGAGGGTCTCCCTCTACGCCAAGCTCCGACCTCTCCTGATGACCCCCATGCCAGTAGTGGTAGGGGGCGACTTCAACTGCGCTCTGAGGGACGAGGATCGGAGCAAACCCAGGAAGGACAGATCCACCACAGCACTACAGGACATAATCAACGACTTCTCCCTGGTGGACGTCGGCGGCACCTCCCCCCCAACACACACGTGGGTGAGATCCTCGGGCTCTGCCTCTTCAAGGATCGACATGTTCTTGCTCTCGCCAGGCCTGGGAGTGTGTTCCTTCAAGACCCAGGCGACGCACTTCTCAGACCACAGGATGCTGACCGTGACCCTGCGATGGGAGGGGCCAGCCAGACCAACGAGGGGGCCCTGGAGGATGAACACATCGGCACTCCAGGACCCCTCCACTAGCCACTCCTTCTCCAGGCGCTACCTGGAGTGGAGGACCCTGAAGGAACTATTTACATCCCCGATAGAGTGGTGGGAAATGGTTAAGTCCCGGGTCAAGGGGTTCTTCGGAGGGGTGGGAAGGAGGAAGGCTAGGGAACAAAGGGCCCGTTTTCACCACCACAACGAGGCCCTACAACGCCTTAGCCTCCTCCAACTCAGAGGATTCGACGTGACCCGGGAGCTGTCAGAGACCAAGGAACATCTGGCCACACTCTATCGGGAAGAACAGGAGAGGAAGACCTTCAGGGATAAACTCCGGGGCCTGGAGGAGGAGGAGAAATGAACAAGATCTTTTTTCCGCAGGGCACGGTCCAAACAACAAGGCATCCTGTCCCTCTATAACTCCAGCGGCCAGACCGTCACGGACAGCGACAACATCAGGGAGGTGACCGAGGAGTTCTACGGCCGGCTGTTTGACACCAAGCCGGCAGACGGGGCTCTGGCGGAAACCTTCCTCGACGGTCTGGACCAAATCAAAGAGGGGGGCGAGAGCGAGGAACCAGAGCTGAGCCTGGAGGAGCTCACCCGGGCCGTGCACTCCATGAACACCCGGAAGGCCCCGGGACCGGACGGGATCCCGGCGGAATTCTATCAGGCCTTCTGGGAACTCATCAAGGGCGATCTGGCCCAGGTCCTCCGGGCAGTCTACAGGGAAAGGAGGCTAGGAGAATCAATGCGACAGAGTACAGTTACACTAATACCCAAGAAGGGGGACCTCAAGGACCTTCGGAACTGGCGCCCCATCAACCTCCTCTGTTCGGACTACAAGATTCTCACGAAGGCCCTCATGTGGCGCTTCCAAACACACCTCCCCACAGTCATCAACCCGGACCAGACCTGCGGCGTCCCCGGAAGGTCCATCAACGACAACTTGCTCCTGGTGAGAGACCTCATCTTCCACTCCCAGGAGCGGAGGTCCCCCTTCGCGCTCCTCTGCCTCGACCAAGAGAAGGCCTTCGACCGGGTAAGCCATGGCTTCCTGCAGGAGGTGCTAGGGAGGATGAACTTCCCACAACACCTCATCCACTGGACCAGGCTCTGCTACAACAACATCACGAGCAGAGTCCTGGTCAACAAACAGCTCACAGACCCCTTTCCTATCCGGTCTGGGGTCAGACAAGGATGCCCCCTAGCACCCCTGCTGTACGTCATCTACCTGGAGCCTTTCCTCCGTAAAATCAGAGCTACACACACCATCCAGGGTTATCACCTCCCGGGGGCCCAGGGAGAGAGGCTTCAGGTGGTGGCGTACATGGACGACATCACCATCGTCGGCACGGATAGTCGGTCCATCGCCGCGGCAACGAAGGTGGTGGACGACTACTGTGCAGCCACTGGCGCCCTGGTCAATCGAGGTAAGAGCGAACTGTACCTGTCGCAACACTGGAAAGAAGCGATGACCACCTCTTTCCCTGTAAAAACAGACAACATCAAGCTGCTCGGAGTCACCTATCAGAACAACGGGAAAGGGACCCTGACCTGGGCCAACACCATCAGTCAAGCCAAGCAGAAGATCGCCCAATGGAGTGCGCGGTCCCTCACAATAACGGGTAAGATCCTGATCCTGAAGGCAATAATCCTCCCCATTCTCCTCTATGTCGGTAGGGTGTTTCCCCCGGACAGGGTGACGAGCAAGACCATCGAGCGGCTGATGTTCACCTTTGTCTGGGGGAGCAACATGGAGCGCTTGAAGAGGACCATCATGTACAGCGCAGAGGAGAAGGGGGGGAAGGGGGTCCCAGACATCCTCAACATCATAAGGGCACAGGGCCTCTCCCAACTGGTCACAAATATCCATAAACCGGACAGGAAGGCAGGAGCCTTTGAGAGGTACTTCGCCACACCCATACTCAGAGCACTCCGTATCACCAACACCACCATCAACCACACTGTGCCCTACTGCTGGGACCCCCCGAAAGTATACAAGGAGTGGAAGAACTTTGCCTTCAGGACGGGTCTGCCCGCAGCCGGCCTGGCCTCCTGGAAATACAAGGACATCATGGCACACATCAGAGGGAAGGACAACATCACACCACCCAAGGCCAGGCCGGCCCTGGACATCCAACAGGTATGGAAAAACATTAGCCACAAGTGCATCAGCAATAAGCAAAAGGATTTAAACTGGTCAACTGCTCACGGCTGTCTCCCCACCAGAGAGTTCATGTACAGACGGCACATAGCCCGTACCGAGCTCTGCCCCCACGGTTGCACTGACACTGAAAACATTTACCATCTGTTTGTCAAGTGCACCGTGGCCAGGCGGGTCTGGGCCCTGTTTGTTCCCTCTGTCTCCCTCTACAGGAACATCATCTTGCCTCGCTTGGCGGCGGACGACATCCTGTTCGGTCCTCCGGGAGGCTGCACGACCCCCCGCCTACAACATCAGTGGAGGATCGTCAGCGCCGTCAAGCAGGTGATATGGGAGACAAGGAACATCAGGGTCTACCATAAACAGGACCAACCTCTCACCGTCCAGAGGAGGAGAATCACTCTCCTCCTCAGGGACTACGCCATCCTGGACTTCAAACACCACCCGGACACCGCCAGAGACACATGGGGGGTTGAAAGGTGGAAGGACGTGTCCATCTAGCTCAGCCCCCCATGCCACCACATCGCCACACCAGCTCTGCACTCCGCCCTCCGTCCCCGAAGGCCAGACGGCGTTCCCCGTTCAACACCCTCATCGCCCCCAACACCACCACCTTCCGGGCAGCCACCACTTCACCCGTTCCGGCACCAAGCCCGAAGACCCGGGGGCACCAACACCTGCCCCCAGTACGAGGGTCCGGAGAGGAGAAACCCACCAGGCTCAATGGGTTCCAGTTGGCCACATCAGCCCAGCAGCAACATCCTCCACCCCTCAAGGACCGGTCAACCCTCCCACCCCATCTGCTGCAGCACCTGGAACCCTCCTCCCTGGACCCCCGAAAAGGACACTACAGCCCCCCCCCCCCCCCCCCCCGCACAAGGACAAGCCCCCCCCCCCCCATCTCATCAAGAAGACTGGCCCCTCCGCCCCCCCCCTTTTTCACCCATACACCCCACCCTACTTACCCGGACACCACAGGGCACACTGCACCGCACCTGGACTGGGCCCGAACTGCAGCACCCCCAACCATCCCTGGAGGAGGGGATACCCCCTCGAATGGCTCCTCCCGAGGTTTCTTCGAAATTTTCTCAAAAGAGTTTTTGTGAGGAGTTTTTCCTCGCTTTCTTGGAGGGTTTTAGGTTGGCGCAGGGAGGGCCCACACTCTGGTGAAAGATTAATGAGTTTTTGAGGTAATTGTTATTGGGTGATTGTATATGTTTTGTATTATTTGCATTGGGTGAAATGTGGTGGAAGTTATAACATGTATTTGTAAATATTTGTTTTTAATTTTGGTAAAACCAATAAATACGTAAAATTTTACTAAAGACTTCCGTGGAGAGGAACATTACGAGTATCAATCAATTTTTTGATGCCCTGCTAACGCAGGGCCACTTTCTCTGTTAAAAGTAGGAGTTGGCGGAGGGAAACATAATTTATATGGTATTAGCACATAGGCATTATATTGAAGAGGAATATTTGGGACAATACCGTCAACAGGCGGCAGGGGGCTGTACCTTACATAGCCTACTAACTAGTAGCCTACATACCAAATTAAACGATCGCATAACGGTGTGCCCATAGACTTATATACAGTAGACACAGCAAGCCTGCTCTTTCAAGATGGCGTCCCCATTCATTTCAATGAAAAGAATAATATAGACATCGTCTGGACAACAGCTACTGAAACTTCACCAACTAGAAAGAGGATGTATAAGAGGGGACTAGCAAATCAGAATCAGAATTCGGTTTATTCGCCATGTAAGTTATACAAACACGGAATTTACTGTGGTAGTGTAGCCGGTGTGTGGTGAAACTCTTCAAGTATGTAACAGGCCACTCGCGGCAACGAATTGCTAGCTTTTCGTTGGCGTAGTTGGTAGGGTTAGTCTTGAGAGCTTGGGAAGTCAGAGGTGGTAGGTTCGACTCCTGGTCCGGAGCGGACAGTGGCCCGTGTACCTCTGACGAAGCTTGCAAGACCACATCTGTTACAGTAGGGAGGTGCAAAACACTAAACATATACAAATCTTAAATTAAGTAAAAATACTAAAGTTTAACTATTTCTAAGAACTAAACTAAGAATAAAACAATTTAAAAATAAAATATATATAAAAATAAGAATAAAGAATGAGCTCTGCCCATACGGCTGTGGAGAAGTGGAAACGGAAGTCCATATAATGTGGGAGTGTACTAACTACAGCAAGAGTGACATGGAGGACATTCCAACCTCTTATTAACCGTCCATGCGGTCCTCTGGGGCGCTGTACGAGCCCCCGCCTACAACACCAGTCAGATGGGAGTGGGAGTCAGATGGCTGAGCGGTGAGGGAGTCGGGCTAGTAATCTGAAGGTTGCCAGTTCGATTCCGGCCGTGTCAATTGACGTTGTGTCCTTGGGCAAGGCACTTCATCCTACTTGCTTCGGGGGGAATGTCCCTGTACTTACTGTAAGTCGCTCTGGTTAAGAGCGTCTGCTAAATGACTAAATGACTAAATGACACCAGTGGAGGATCGTCAGCGCCGTCAAGCAGGTGATATGGGAGACAAGGAACCTCAAGTTCTACTACAAACACAAACAACCATTCATAGTCCAGAGGAGGAGAATCACTCTCCTCCTCAGGGACTACACCATTCAGGACTTCCAGCATCACCCGGACACCGCCAGAGACACCCCCATGCCACCACACCAGCTCTGCACTCCACCCTCCGTCCCCGAAAGCCCGACGGCGTTCCCATCCAACACCCTCATTGCCCCCACCACCACCACCTTCTGAGCAGCCATCACCACACCACACCCGTTCCAGCACCAAGCCCGAAGACCCGGGGGCACCAACACCTGACCCCAGTGCAAGGGTCCAGACAGGAGAAACCCACCAAACCAAATGGGTAGTACACTACACCTGCAACTCGGTACCCTGTTTCACCCCCCCTCCTTTCCTCTCCTCTCCATCTCTTCCCTATCAGCTCACAGTGCTCCAGTCGGCCACACCATCCCATCAGCAGCATCCTTCACCCCCCCAAGGACCGGCCATCACCCTCCCCGGCACACCCGCTGCAGCACCTGGAACCCTCCTCCCTGGGGCCCCGAAAAAGGACACCACTTTCCCCCCCCCCCCCGCCCCCCCAGCACCAGGACAAGCAACCCCCCCCACCCTGCCGCCCCCTCACCAAGAAGACTGGCCCCTCCACCCACACACCCCACCTTACCTACCCTCAACACACACACAGAAGACACGGCACACGCACCAGTCCCGACCTGCAGCATCCTCAACTGTCCCTGGAGGAGGAGATACCCCCTCGAGTTTTTCCTCACTTTCATGGGGGGTTTTAGGTTGACGCCGGAAGGGCGAATAAACACCATATTGCCGAAGTTTCCCTACGCAAACATTTACTTTTCATAATAAGATAAAGTGGCCCTGCGTGAGCAGGGCATCAAAAAATTGATTGATACTCGTAATGTTCCTCTCCACGGAAGTCTTTAGTAAAATGTTACGTATTTATTGGTTTTACCTAAATTAAAACAAGTATTTACAAATACATGTTATTACTTCCACCACATTTCACCCAATGCAAATAATACAAAACATATACAATCACCCAATGACAATTACCTCAAAAACTCATTAATCTTTCACCAGAGTGTGGGCCCTCCCTGCGCCAACCTAAAACCCTCCAGGAAAGCGAGGAAAAACTCCTCACAAAAACTCTTTAGAGAAAATTTCAAAGAAACCTCGGGAGGAGCCATTCGAGGGGGTATCCCCTCCTCCAGGGATGGTTGGGGGTTCTGCAGTTCGGGCCCAGTCCAGGTGCGGTGCAGTGTGCCCTGTGGTGTCCGGGTAAGTAGGGTGGGGTGTATGGGTGAAAAGGGGGGGGGGGGGGGGGGGGGGCAGAGGGGACAGTCTTCTTGATGAGGTGGGGGGGGGGGGGGGGGGGGGGGCCTGTAGTGTCCTTTTCGGGGGTCCAGGGAGGAGGGTTCCAGGTGCCGCAGCAGATGTGCTGGGGGGGTGGGGGGGTTAACCGGTCCTTGAGGGGTGGAGGATGTTGCTGCTGGGCTGATGTGGCCAACTGGAACCCTGTGAGGTGATAGGGGGAGATGGTGGAGAGGGGAGGAAGGAAGGGGGTGAGAAAGGGTACTGGGGTGCAGGTGTAATGTTCTGTGTACTTCCCATTGAGCCTGGTGGGTTTCTCCTCTCCGGACCCACGTGCCTCGGGTCTTCGGGCTTGGTGCAGGAACGGGTGAAGTGGTGGCTGCCCGGAAGGTGGTGGTGGTGGTGATGGGGGCGATGAGGGTGTTGAAAGGGGAACGCCGTCTGGTCTTCGGGGACGGAGGGCGGAGTGCAGAGCTGGTGTGGCGATGTGGTGGCATGGGGGGCTGAGCTAGATGGACAAGTCCTTCCACCATGTGTCTCTGGCGGTGTCCGGGTGGTGTTGGAAATCCAGGATGGCGTAGTCCCTGAGGAGGAGAGTGAATGTCCTCCTCCTCCGGCAACTCTTACTTTTAACAGTTAAAGGGCCCTGCGTGAGCAGGGCATCAAAAAATTGATCGATACTCTTAATGTTCCTCTCCACGGAAGTCTTTAGTAAAAGGCGAAAGGCTTATACGATTGAAGAGAAACCAGAGTGTATACATGCTCATCGGGAAGCCTCTACGTACCCATTCTCGGCAATGACATTGCATTTGATGGTTCAACATTGTGTTTTTCAGGATACCCACGCAAGTAGGGCGTACTTGAAAAGTACGCTAACACTTGTTTAAAGTGACAGATATGCAACTTTATATCCAGTAATATACTGCTTTTTATTTGGTCTGCCTACACGCGAAAAGCATGATGGGAAATAGTCCTTTACGTTGAGAAAAACGGAACATTTCTTCAATTTAACATTACATACTTTGAATGATGCCCTTTAAACTCGTATGCATAACTTATTCTGTTATAATTAGCCTACGTTATGAAAAGAAACACTTTTGCAAAGGTTTATCGAAATGTACGAGTTTTGATGTGCATACAGACATGAAAATGTTATCGTCCTATTTAAACCTGTGAAAGATATTCTTATGTCCCAACTGGACACCCAGTTGAATGTTGGTTGTGATTAAAAGGAAATTTAAATGTTTTGTGTAATGTCACCGGTCATTAGTCAAACAAAATTAACTACTGAAAACTTGAACAAATGTATACATTTTTCGAAGAGGTGTCGAGAGGATTACTATCAGGAAGTGAAACTGGAGCGGAATTGCTCCATTTTGGATCTTCGGAGCACATCGCTTCCATTAAAAGTAGGGGCCACAATGGTAATGTTTTCTTCAGATAATCTTGTTCCCGTCAGCTGATCCGTGTAGTTAACCTCGCTCCTGTCCTAACCACACGACTCGATCAGACGTTCCGAGTTGCGAATCACGCAGCGCATTTGCATTTCAAAAGTAGGTATATGACTTAGGCTACATTTGACAAACATTATTCATCGTTTGTCACAGACTGCAGCGCAATACTGTATCGTAGCAGTTCTAGCTCGCTAACGATGATAACTAGTCTTCTTCCCGTGTGGACTTAAACCAAAAGCAGCTTACTGGTTAGCCAGGGCAAGGCTTGCTAGTTGTTGTTAGACAGTACAGTAAATAAGTGGCTAACTCAAACTCATTGCCTGTAACTTATGTTCTAGCTATTCATCCTTTGGGTGGGCAGAATACAAGCTGGCTTTTGTGCCTTATATGTGATATTATGACAGCAAGAGCAATTAAGGTTATGTTAATGTATGTGTGTAGACAGATGGATAGTCTTGGCAAGCCCATTGTCTATACATATGACTACATTTTTCTAAATTCACTAGTGGTCAATAGACTAGTTTCAGTCATATGGCTGTGCAAAGGTAAGCCAATGTTTTTCTCAATCTTGTGCTTCTTTAACTCGCTAAAGCATGCCTGTCTGTGTTTTCAATATGTCAGCTTGGCTGTTACGCATACTTGGTCTGACAGATTGAACTTGCAGTATCAATGTATTTATCTTATTAGATAATCCTCTCTTTCTCTGTCTCTGTATTTTACAGGTCACACAAGTTTAGGATGGATACTTCCAAGCTTCCTAAGATCCGTGATGAGGAGCGGGAGAGCGAGTTTGGATATGTCCATGGGGTTTCAGGTCCAGGTCAGTTGTCTAGCAGTCATGTTATGTCAATCTGTAGTACAGTTTTCTTATATGCCTCTATAACATGTTGTTTCTATGAGAAAATCACTTTCATTCATTTATTCCTACTTATATTATTTGACCTCTCACCCCACAGTGGTTACAGCAACGGCCATGGCAGGAGCGGCCATGTATGAGCTGGTCCGTGTTGGTCACAGTGAGCTGGTGGGAGAAATCATCCGTTTAGAGGGAGATATGGCCACCATTCAAGTCTACGAGGAGACTTGTATCTTTTCAAAATGGCACCCATACTGTACATGATTGCGCCGTTTCCAAAAGGGAATTTGTCCCATGAGAAAACAAAGAAGAATCTAAAGAAAATGTAACTGTCATATCGGGAATAGTGTCAACCCCACATTTCTTGGACGGTCTCTGAACTTGTTTAAGATTTAAAGTGCGTACTTCTCAGTCTCATATCCACCTCCACCTGACCGACTTCTCCTCCCACCTTGGTATTTTATCTAGTATTGTTTCATGATATTTCCCTGAACTTCTGCGTCAGCTGGTGTGTCTGTCGGAGACCCTGTCCTCAGGACAGGAAAACCTCTTTCTGTAGAGTTGGGGCCGGGAATCATGGGTTCCATCTTTGACGGTATTCAGCGCCCGCTGAAGGACATCAATGACCTCACTCAGAGTATCTACATTCCCAGAGGGGTTAACATTGGAGCCCTCAACAGAGACCTTAAATGGGAGTTTTCTCCTGGACAGAGCCTCAGAGTAAGACAAACTTGATTTAGGCCTTTGTGTTGTGTACGGTGGGTCTGGATATGGGGTTTTATTCGAAAAAGAAGTATCTACATTAAAGCATCCATACTTTCTTCCTATCAGGTTGGGAGTCACATTACCGGAGGGGATATTTATGGCATGGTGTTTGAGAACTCCCTGATCAAGCACAAGCTCATGCTTCCACCACGGAACAGAGGCACGGTCACTTACCTGGCCCCACCTGGAAATTACGATGTTTCTGTAAGTGGTTTACTCAGAAATATTTCTGTCCAGAGCATCGCTGACCCTAAGAATAGGCAGATCCCGTTTTTTTTGTTTCAGTTCAAGAGCAGGTTTAATAGTGTTATATTGTCAGATTGATTGCACTTCTTATGTGTTCGTATGTCAGGATGTAGTGCTGGAACTGGAGTTTGAAGGAGTAAAGGACAAGTTCACCATGATGCAAGTTTGGCCCGTACGACAAATTCGTCCTGTCACAGAGAAGTTACCTGCCAATCATCCTCTGCTTACTGGCCAGAGAGTTCTGGACGCCCTTTTCCCGTGAATATAATTCTCATTACTCCAAAATTGTCTTCTTTAACACCTCCTCCTTTCACAGTTATTGTAGTCAAGCTATCATGCTAGCTAGGATTTTCTTTTTGAATGACAAATGTTCATCCTAAAACTGGAGAAACGATTGTCTTGGTATGGTTGTCTTGGTACACAGCTGTGTCCAGGGAGGTACCACTGCTATCCCCGGAGCCTTTGGCTGTGGGAAGACTGTGATCTCTCAGTCCCTGTCCAAGTACTCCAACAGTGACGTCATCGTCTATGTGGGCTGTGGAGAGCGAGGGAATGAGATGTCTGAAGTACTGCGAGATTTCCCTGAGGTTGGTGACTCTTGGGAAATTGATTGAATTGAATTGAACATAATTATCATTACTAATCATTGTTATTGTTGTTAAATACGATATACATTTACACCTAACATATTTTACCAGTAGGTGGGTGTGAAAGGAATATAATACCAGTTTAATGAAGAATTTACCAGGATGTTCAGCATTTGCTACATCTAATCTACTGTGCTCCCCTCCATCCGACAGCTTACTATGGAAGTGGATGGAAAGGTTGAGAGTATAATGAAAAGAACAGCCTTAGTGGCCAACACCTCCAACATGCCTGTGGCTGCCAGGGAGGCCTCCATATACACAGGTATCTGTCAGTCTGTCAAACAGTTTCAAAGTGTAACAGGTCATTTTAGCTGGGAAGACATTGCACGGCCGTGACGACGACTCCTACTCTTTTTGTGACACCTGGGACTTTCCGTTCTGCGTTTTAGGGATCACCCTGTCCGAGTACTTCAGAGACATGGGCTACCATGTGAGCATGATGGCTGACTCCACCTCACGATGGGCTGAGGCCCTCCGAGAGATCTCAGGGCGATTGGCTGAGATGCCCGCTGGTGAGTCCACTGAGCCAGTGCCGACGAATGGTGACCCTTCGAAAGCTAGTTGGTAGTGTTACTCTACTCAGTTTGAACTGATCACACTTCTGTGGCATGCTGTTGACAGATAGTGGATATCCTGCTTATCTGGGGGCCAGACTGGCCTCTTTCTACGAGCGTGCCGGTAGAGTCAAGTGCCTGGGAAACCCAGAAAGAGAGGGCAGCGTCAGCATTGTGGGAGCGTGAGTAGTACACCTGTCTTCCAGCAGGGGTCATTGTTAACCAACGATTAGCGCTCTCCAAACCTCTTCTTGTGTAAATAGCATCCTGTCATCTAGTATAACTGATTTGCATAAGAACTGCGGACATAATGTGACAGGTATGGTAACAGGTTCTGATTTCATCAGATCTCGCAAACTATTCTCATACAACTGGAACGTAAGGTCATGTTATTATTCTGTCCCAGTGTGTCGCCCCCTGGTGGAGACTTCTCAGACCCTGTCACCTCAGCCACGTTGGGTATCGTCCAGGTAACAAAATATAATGGCCTCAGAGTGGCGTTCAATTATTTGGGAAAGCTGTGAACTATGACACTCTATTCCTAACGGGCTCTTTATTTTTGCACCCTTCTCTCAGGTGTTTTGGGGTCTGGACAAGAAGCTGGCCCAGCGGAAGCACTTCCCCTCAGTCAACTGGCTGATCAGCTACAGCAAGTACACCCGCGCTCTGGACGAGTACTATGACAAGCACTTCCCTGAGTTTGTGCCGCTGCGCACCAAGGCCAAGGAGATCCTGCAGGAGGAGGAGGACCTGGCTGAGATAGTCCAGTTGGTCGGCAAGGTGAGGCCAGGTTTCGAAATATGGTTTTGTTGCGTGGCGGTGGGGGTCGCGATTCGCATTCTTTTGGATGTTGTCCGTATTTGTCAACCCCAATCTTAGTGAAGGTGAGGTATGTGGAGAGTTTAAGACAAAACTGGTATTCTTGGTAGGAATCCTTCTGCTTTCTTTATTACAGGCATCTCTGGTCTTGACATGTTTCATGTCACTTTGTTCTAGTGGACTGTTTACAGTGTACATTTTCCCTGGCTACTTTCAGGGCTCTCAAATCAAAAGTTTGCTGTGAGATTACCATACCTGTCAACATTTGGGTACGTTGTCAGGTATCCGGGAGACGAGACCAGGGCGGGGGTGGCACACCGTTATGCGATTGTTTAATTTGGTATGTAGGCTACTAGTTAGTAGGCTATGTAAGGTACAGCCCTCTGCTGCCTGTTGGCGGTATTGCCCCAAATATTCCTCCTCAATTTACAGTTTTTTACGATCGCTATGACAATTTTTCCAAAACTCTCAACGCACCAACACACCTACAACACACAATTGGCAAAACGGTTAATTTCATGCTCAAAGTCACACATTGTAAACTAAACTCCAACACTAATTTTCATAACACAATCATACACTAACATAAAACACTGTCTACCAAAACACTCACATGTTCTCTTCCAACGGGAACATTTAGTCAATCATAGCACAATGTCATAAAAACACTAACATCAGATGGAACTACAGAAACGGCATTCTTTTATATATGTCAGATTTCACAGTATATTGATCATAGATTGTGTTTTGCACAGCAGTTTTTTTTAAGCCTCTGTACATTTTTGTTTTGTTGGGTTTAGGAAATGCAGCATTTTGTTTCTTTTGCTGCAGATATTCAGTACAAAAAAATGAATGACCCATCTCAGAGTAGCATTATAGAATGTACGGTTTATGAAAAAAGAAGAGAGAGAATTGCTGCAGTAAAGGCTTCATTTGCAACAGGACATTACTGTAAGATAACAGAAATATGCAATATAGCTGCCATTTACAGTATTTCATCAGTTACCCTAGCTCTGGCCCTTCTGAGCGTCACCACGCATTCTAACTCCTCTCCCGCTCCCTTGTCCTGGTACTTGTCTTCCTCTCCCTCGTGCAGGTATTATTCTTACTTTCTTTGTGTTGCTCTATATTGTTATTTTTCCACACAAGATCAGCCCAAAGAGGTCCTCTTTATATACCATATGGTCATGCGATTGAAAGAACCTCAACACCTGAGTGTTTCCTAGATGGAAATCAGCTGTGATTTATTTGCATAACTTCAACCAGCTGTTTCTAAGTAGCAATGGAATAAAATACAAGGGATGTATTTGTGTTTCAATTCACGATATGAACAGCTGTTCACTTTGACTTTAGCCAATAAGTTAGGTTTAGAACATGATATCTGTTCTGACATACAGTGTGCGCATTGGTAAATTTGGCAGTAAAAATCGATTGTTTTGGTCTTGGTTGAGCTTGTATGTAAAAGAAGTTCAAGCATTTTAAATTTGTGTTTACTGTATGCATTTTGTCAAAGCAACAAGAAATGTGTTAATTGTATAGCCTACTCAGACAGATGTTGTGCTAACTGTGTTAACAGTTAAGGAAAATTGTTAAAAGTATTGAAAAAATTGTCATTGTGACAAACTGCAATGCTGGTAATGTCCGCCAACACCGTATTGCCGACGTTTTCCTCCGGCAACTCCAAATTTTAACAGATAAAGGGCCCTGCGTGAGCAGGGCATCAAAAAATTGATTGATACTCGTAATGTTCCTCTCCACGGAAGTCTTTAGTAAAAGGCGAAAGGCTTATACGATTGAAGAGAAACCAGAGTGTAATACTGCCAATGGGAAAGCCTCTACGAACCTATTCTCGGCCATGACATTGCATTTGATGGTTCCACATTGTGTTTTTCAGGAGACCCACGCTAGTACTTGAAAAGTACGCTAAAACTTGTTTAAAGTGACAGATATGTAACGTATGTTAGTATATCCAGTAATAGACGGCTTTTTATTTGGTCTGCGTACACGTGAAAAGCATGATGGGAAATAGTCCTTTACGTTGAGAAAAACGAACATTTCTGCAATTTAACATTGCATACTTCGAATGATGCCCTTTAAACTCTCATCGAATACTTTATTATGTTATACCTACATGGTAAAAAAAAAACTTTTGCAAAGTTTGATCGAAATGTACGAGTTTTGCCGTGCATGTGTTACAGACACGGCCTCGACCCAGTCGGAGTAAATGCAGTCGCCGACGGTCTTAGTTTTTGTCGTCCTATTTCAACATGTGAAAGATATTCTTATTTAAACATGTCCCAACTGGACACCCAGTTGAATGTTGTTTGTGAGGAAAGTTTAAAGGAAAGTTTATTTTTGGTGTGTAATGTCTTAATCATCATAAAAAATGACTAGACTACTGAAAATATGTATTCTTTCTACCTGGAACAAATGTATAATTTTTCGAAGAAGTGTCAAGGAAATTAATTTAGGAAATGAGAACAAGAGAATTACTATCAGGAAGTGAAACTGGAGCGGAATTGCTACATTTTGGATCTTCGGAGCACATCGCTTCCATTAAAAGTAGAGGCCACAATGGTAATGTTTTCTTCGGATAATCTTGTTCCCGTCAGCTGATCCGTTTAGTAACCTCGCTCCTGTCCTAACCTTACGGCTCGATCAGACGTTCCGTGGAGAGTTTAAGATAAAACTGGTATGCTTGGTAGGAATCCTATTGCCTTCTTTATTACAGGCATCTCTGGCAGAGACTGACAAAATTACATTGGAAGTTGCTAAACTCATCAAAGATGACTTCCTACAACAGAATGGTTATACTCCATATGACAGGTGAGCATTGCAATATTGGAAGATGGATACAACTACTGTTTTTTGGCCTTATTTATTATATACATATGAGTGACCGGTGTGTGTTATACAGTAGACCTTGACAAACAGTTTGTCTGTTAAGTGCCGCAAAACGCAGCCTCTCTCAATCCTAGTCCGAACCAGGATTGAGAGCGGCTGCTTTAAGGATTATTCAGAATGACAAACATTCCCCTTTCCCCTCCCCGAAGGTTCTGCCCCTTCTACAAGACCGTGGGCATCCTGTCCAACATGATCGCCTTCTACGACATGGCCCGGCACGCGGTCGAAACTACATCCCAGAGTGACAACAAAATCACCTGGTCCATTATCCGTGAGAACATGGGAGAGGTCCTATACAAGATCAGCTCCATGAAATTCAAGGTAGCCAACTCGATACGATCCAGGGATGTTTGATGTTTGAACTGCTCATTTGAATTGAACTCTTGACTCCCAAACCCTCCTGTCTTATTAACTCTTGTTTCAGGACCCAGTGAAAGACGGGGAGGCTAAGATCAAGGCGGACTATGCTCAGCTTCTGGAGGACATGCAGAACTCATTTCGCAGCCTGGAAGACTGAGCTCTGGTCCTTCTCTCGACATCCCTTCCTCTCCCAGCCCTGCTAGTTCTCCCAATGCCCCAGTGAAACACAATGTGTTGCTCCAGAGGCGCCCTGTTTGTGAATGTCTTCTTTGGGCCTGTGACCTCACTACAATCACTTCAACTCATTTCTATCCTTGGTGTTCCCCTACCCAGATCCACATTCCAATCTTATGTCCCTTATCACAACACTACACTCTTGTATGTTTCTTACAACCCTACTGTCGTTTACAAGGCAGTACTGGAATCCTCTGGGTTTAAACTTGAAGTGATCGGTACCAAATGTGACACGGAGAGAAGGACCAAATGTTTTGATTGTAGCAATAAAACTGCTGCTGCCCCTACTTGCATAGATGTGCAAGTGACCACAAGCCGTGACAGTACTACTTCATAGCCCCCTTGTTGCAGCCAGCCATTTATGGCCCCAATCAGGTGCAACACTTGCACTTAACTTGCTGCTGCAACAGAATGCTGACTGTCAGTTGATTGACACATGTGGATGTATACAAGACAGATTGTTGACTGAAATTGAGACATTTGGTCAAGGGATGGAGGCCTCCTGTTTGTTGTCAGGATGTTGAGACACTTGTCGTCAACCTTACCTCAGAGATGTGAATTTGTTTTCTCTGAGGATACATTGATGTTGGTTATTTGTCTCTGTGTGTGTGTGCGCGTGTGTAAAACTGTTAGTCCCTTGTGGCAAACATGTTCTGGTATATTTATGACAAATATTCTATTTGGTTTCAAAGATAAATAAATTGATAATGACTATTTCCATTCAGCCACAGTATCTCATATGTCAACATGAATGAACAATAAGACAGAATACATGATGTATCAGATGATCGGGCATTAGCTGATATACTGACAGATTAACCAACAACCCTTAACCGTAACCCACAAATTATACAGATGTGTTATTCAACACACAATAAAATATCTTCTCTTTTTCAAATAAACCAGACAAACAACATTCAGAATATGATTAGTCATAGGGACACTGACATCCCAGTTTATCACATTTCAATTATGCTGACAGATTTAGTCTTCTATCCCCACCTATGAATAGAGGACAATTGTTTAAACTACACATACAGTTGTGTTTGTCTATCACCTGTTTTTTTCTTATCCCTTCCCTGCTGGTTTGAAAATGTCACTTCATTGGGCCGCCTGCCCTCCCTTCTACAGTTGACTCTCTGGGGTCTGCTGTGCCAATAGGGCCCCCTCTCTTGGCAGAGAACTGTAGAATGAGTTAGGGATCGGTCTCTGGGTAGTGATACAAGGGTACAGTGGAGGACTGACCTTTCGAGAACGAAGCTCTCACTCTGGTGCTAAACTCAAAACACATATGCTTCCCCCAAAAACATCCAAATATGTTTGGTAGCACTCACCAACTTTGAGGGGAATAAGAAAATGAAAAACATTGACCATTGGCCGCCTACTTCTAGTGTGTACCTGCATGGATAATACAATAATTATTCGAACATATACTTTATATGAATGTAATCATATAATATTTCCAATTAAATGAAAATTCATATTGAATGAAGATGTACAATGCCCAACTTTATTTTAAAATCCCCATCAAATGTGCTTACTTGACTACAGTTCTAGCTATACACTGCTGAGCGTGGCTTTACACATGAGACTCAACCTATTACAGTGTGCTGTCTGCAGCTGACTGCATTACTCTGCAAAAATTGGATTAGTGTCTTTCTCTTGTTTAATGCATGTGGTTTAAGCTTTCAGTACTCCTTTCTTCTGCCTAATGGTAAGCAAGCCAAGGGAACATCAGTCTCTGAATTGATCTGGATCATCCACAGAAGACCACCAGAGTAGACAGTAGGAGGATTCAGCCATCTCTGCATCTCCCTGCTTGTAATATGAGTGTGTGTGTGTGTGTGTGTCTGTATGTGTGTGTGTGTGTGTTTGTGAGAGAGTGTGTAAAAGGAACATGCAGTAATTAGTGTACAATACAGCTCTGTCTTGAGGATCTCAAATAGTCCCTTCAAGTTACAGATGCAATGGGTTCAGTCTAAGAAGTATCAGAAACCCTCTTCAATACTGTTCTATGCGGAGCTGGGGGGAAGGGTCACATGGCTGGCTGGAGGAAATATGATGCCAAAGGGTGGGGCTACACTGTCCCTCAAATACCCCGACACCCTGGTCCTTGCATAACCGCCTGTAGCCTATAAAGTCTTCCCCACTTAGTGTCATTCAATCCAGTGTGAGCTGTCAAGAGTTGTAGCTGAAGATTTTTTAACACGTTGGTGTTGTGAGCAAATGAGAGTCTGAGATAACTATGGCCTGTGTTCCGTGCAGCTAAACACATCAAACCCTAGACAAAAGAGACCGAAAAACAACCTTCCCGAAATTGCAGCAGTATAACCAAAATGCGACTAAATAGGCCTACATTATCAGACTAAATGTACAAGCCATTAAACAAGATCTAACAGCGGACTAAAGAGAGAAAGGGTCGTTTTATTGATACCAAAGACATTTAAAGTAGCCTAATTTAGGTCCAGTAGCTATACCCAACCCATGTATTATTGTAATATCCGTAGACAAAAGATGCTCTTCAGTTGTAGGCTAATTGCTTTCACTTCTACACGTAGCCTACGTTATGTCTCTACGGCACCTACCACTGAGGCACTGTGGAGAAGCTGTCCGCCTGGGAATCCTTGAAATACGAACCCTCTCTACACGCTGTTCCACTGTCGCCACCACAGCCAGACGTGACTCTCTTCAAAAACCAAGAACTCTGACTTCATTAGTTCTTGTCATCAAACCGAATAGTAGAAGAACTATTTCAATTTATTTGGACATCAACATTGAAACGTAAGTTATGATCGAATACCCTGCGAAGGACTTTGAATATTTTTGGAAATGTTTAACTTACTTGTTTTCATGGTTGTGTTTGCACTTCATTTTACAATTTGATTTCCATTAAAACTAAAGGAAATGGGAAAATAGGTTTGAAGTTTCAAAAATGTGATATCACCGGTTTTTAAGTTTCCTATAATCAACCGTAAAACGATAAGTAGCCAATTTGGCCAAGCTGGGGGTAGTACAATTAGAAGAGGGTTGTTACGAAAGAAAACTTTTTTAACACCTTGTATGCGGTAGGCTAAAAGCATAAAAAGAAGGTACATTCAAATGCCCACCTAATAATCTATCCAGTAACAAGGTTTAACACCTGTTATAGTGGTCCACGTTACAACCAACAGGCTACTCACCACTGGGCAGGTTGCTTAGGATTCTAACCTCTAAAACAGAATAGCCTTTTAAGAATATTTTTCTTTTCAACAAAGTACTAGACTTTATAGGAAATTGCCAAAAAAAAAAAAAAAAGGAAAGGGGTTTCCAAACTCGTGGGCTAGGTCAAGGAGAGCCAGTAATTGTAACTTGTGTTATGTGTTCGATAACAAAGCCAACACTGGCAGTTATTCAGATGTTTCAGCCTGCCTTCATGATTGATGCCTACGTTGAGGACCTTTGTTCTTTTTTTTTGTCCTAGATAGATTTTCCCTGTGGACATATTGGCCTTGTTTCTAAAAGTGAAATGAGTTGTACTCCTCTGGGGTTGGATCACATCCTGAATATTATAGAAATGCCTATTTCATTAAGAACCTACAGATATTTATTTTTCCAAATGGATCCAAAATTATTTTCCAGTGTTAACCAGTAAGACTGTTGTGTGTTCATTAGAACAGTATTTATAGGGCATACTATAGTCTACAATTTAATGGAGTACTCTACAACACAAGAAGCCAGTTGATGCTAGTATAACAGTATAAAAGCTATTTTAAGAAACTACAAAAGTAAATTGTGGTTAAGTTCCACAAATGAGTTATTTTGCAAAGTGGTGCCAGGTCTCATTAAGATGACACGATGTTGATGGCCTTGGTGATGAGGTGTGGGTTGGATGAAGATGTGGTTGGGTGCGTGGGGTTTGGAGAAGTAGCTGCTGACTGGGTAGAATGTTGTGGAGGAGGCTTCGTTTCAGCGTGAAGACGATGTTGTCCGAGAGGCATGAGTGGTCAGTTGTAGCGCCATTAGCGCTCTCAGAGCACCAGGAGGAGTCTGTGGATTTATCACACCCTTTTTTCTCACTTGATGTAGCCAGAATGACGACCCAGGTCTCCAGTGTAAAAGTACATTGCTTACCTCAGGCTGCTCCCATACACTTGGATTATGAGCCTTAATGCCCTCTAAATCTCCATTCAAAATGGTAGATAAAGGCCATTATCCTTTTTTTTACTTGAATGGTATGTTTTTGTTGTTCAGTTGTCTTGGCCTGCCTGTGGTACAGTGTCGCTTTCGCCAGTTTCCGATTCCTTCTTTTTGCTCCTCGTTTGAATAGATACGGTACACAGTAGAATAACAGATAAGTCACCATGAAAAAGGAGAAGTTTAAGCCCCCAGAACCGGACGATCCGATGTGCTGCTGTGAGTGTGACGTCGACCCATGCGGATGCTGCTGTGACAGTGAGGATCTGGATGAAGCCTGCAACAGGTCAGATGGTCGGAGAAGAAGATAATGGCCCCCCAAAAACATATTGTCCCATTTCTCTGTCTTTCAATCCTACCTTCGTTCTTGATCCTTTTCAATCTCTCTGTCATCCTGTAGATGTCTAAAGGCCAAGCTCCAAAACACACCACCTGTGCTGGATCACCTGAGGCTGCCCCTGCTGTCAGATGACCGGCAGGTTGAGATCTCCATGGTTCCTGCTCTGATGCTGCTGCCTGTCCTTCTGCACGTGGCAGCCTTGCATTTCTTGCTGGGCATCATCATCCTGACTGCCATGCCCGGCCTGGTGCTGTGGTACTATTACGCAACGCACAAGAAGAAGAGACGCACCCTGTTCTTCCTCACCCTGGCACTCTACTCCCTGGCGTACATGTACTACCTCTTCCTCACAGAAATAGTACCGCGTGGGGATGTTAGTCACTTGCAGCTGGGAACTGTGACCGTCGGGGTGGTTCTCACCCTGGTCTCCCTTATCCGTACCAAGAGAGGGCCTGGATTCGTGAAGCCTTCATTCGATGATGCCGACAGTCTGAACACCACTCACGGCCAAGAGCTCAATAGAGGCTCTGACCACCACGTCAATGGAGCCAGCCAGTGTGAGGTGTCTGACACCAGTGTTGGAGCTGTGAGGCTGCCGGCTGAGGCTGTCCCGGGGAAGAGAGGCAGATGTCCGGTGTGCAAAGTGACTCGCCCCCCGAGGGCGGGACATTGTCGCATCTGTGGCGCCTGTGTTCTCCGCCTGGACCATCACTGTGTCTGGTGGGTTCCAGTAAGGTTGTGACCCATGTGTGTTTCTCAACTTTTACCTCACTCTTCCAAGCTAATGCTAAATTACCTTAGCATTTCAGAGTCTTGGAAGTATGGCAGCTCTGTGGAGTAGACTCTTTGTTTATTATGCTTGGACAGTATGGCAGCTCTGTGGAGTAGACTCTCTGTTTATTATTCTTGGACAGTATGGCAGCTCTGTCGAGTAGACTCTCTGTTTATTATTCTTGGACAGTATGGCATACTTGGTTGACTTAATGGCAAGAGTCAGGACAGTAAGAAACCAGGACTGAAGTGATTCACACTTCTGGCAGGACTCAGCTGCCAGGGCATGATGGTGGTTGGAAGCTGGCATTGGTCAGACTTGTAGCCCGCTGTGTTGGCTTAGAATGGAACTAATGAGATACCACCTGTTGGATAATGCTGATGGGTCACTGACAAGAAATCAATGGATGCAAGGAATGTTTGGCCAAGAACTAAACATAACTACTTCAGTCAGTGTGCTCAGCTTTGATTAATAATACATGCGTAAAATTTTTGCTTTGTTAATTTAGAGTATTTTGTGTAGGCAGGCAAGAATACAATGTATTCATGAAGTTTTGAATACATGTTGTAAGGTGGAAATGGGTAAATCATTTGGAGAAGCAGAAATTATCTTTCCGAATTGCAAGAACAACTATATTATGACTATACCGCTACAAATGGTGGTTTATAAATTGGTCAGGATTGGTCATGTCCCAAAATGGCAAAACATGACACTCATTGAGACAGTTGAATGAAGTGTCATTTATCCAGAGAGATAAGTGCTTGTTCACTTAGTTTTAGCATACCAGTCGTGACTCGTGAGTGAGTGAGTGAGTGATGAATGTAAGAGTAAGTAACAGATGTTGGGTAGTGGAGGCTATTGTGTGGATAGAGAAGTATTGACCAAGCAGATGACCCTGTGTCCCTTTGCAGTTCTTTCGTTTACACACGTGCAACTTTCAGTTCTCCGACTCTAATCTGTTATCTACAATTCTCAGTGCACAAAAAACTCTCTACCAAATCGTTTAACTAGGACGGTCAGGCGATAGAAGACTCACTAAAGTCAGGCAGGCTGAAGAGACATATGCAAAGCCCACAGGAGTTCACCCCCACCCCAACAAGGTGAAGCAGGCTCAAACCAGAACAATCTGTCACCATTGGCCTTTAGACACGCACACACCAGACAAGGGAATGTGGTCTTGCTCTTGATTGTTCACGTGTGGACATGGTCGAGTTTGGGGATGTTTTAATTTTAGCCACAGTGTCTTTGTGTGTGTGTGTATGTGTGTGTGTGTGTGTGTCACTGTGGAGACAGGATAAACAGCTGTGTAGGCCAGGCCAACCATCGCAGTTTCCTGATGACCCTCCTGGTCTTCCTACTAACCTGTCTATATGGGATCAGTCTGGTGCTCCGTAGCGTGTGTCCACGCCAGTACCTTCTCACTGCCCTGCTCTACTGCCCAGGTGTCTACAATCACTACAGGTACACTGTCATACCGTCAGAACAGGCACACTCTGAAATCACTTCCTCGTATGTCACATCTACAGATGTTTTCGTTTCATTTAATCTGCGGACCATTTGTGGCACAGTACGTTTAGTCGTAGCTGTGGTAAGCTACAGTTAAATGTAGAGTTTGTTGGTAATGGGAGGTGATATGTGCTTCAATGGGGGTAGTCAGTAGTCACGCAGAGGAATTGATGTTTTGGGGCTGAGGTTTTAGGCGTGAATAGAAGGTACCCTACCAGTATTCCTCATGTCCTATTCACCCCCCACTACTCCCTGTGAATAAACCCCCCCAAATAATTGTATTATAGACCCTCTAAACTAGCATAACAGTAGATATGAAACAGGGTGTTGAGGTGGCTCACCTATCAAGTATCCATACCATGGTCTAAGGCAGCGGTCTCCAACCCTGTTTCTGGAGAGCTATCTGTCTGTAGGCTTTCGCTCCAACACTAATCCAGCACACCTGATTCAAATAATTAGCAGGTTGATTAGGTAACTTGTGAGGAATCAGGTCAAATAAGTGTTGTTGGAGCAAAAACCAACAGGTAGGTAGCTCTCCGGGAACAGGGTTGGAGTGTCCTGGTCTAAGGCCTTGCCGCAGGGGGCCAGGTTTGAATCCAGCCCGGGCCATTTCCTGCATGTCCTTCCCTCTCTCTCTCCATTACATTTACTGTTTTTCTTCACTGTCAGAAGTAATGGACTGATCAGCGTGTAACATTCATTCAAACAGAGTTATGTGCTTTTGAAAACTCAAAACAGTCAGGGAGACTGCTCCCGCGGTCCAAGTGTTTTAAAGGCTAATCGTGATTTTGGAATAGGAATGGTTAGAGCCCACAAACGAAGCACCTGAATGCTATCATGGTAAACACCTAACATCTTAACCCCCCCTTGAGGCTGACATGAGAAGACACAATAGTGTCCCAGCCAAGTACGATATGTTGCATTACGTTACAGTAAATGGTCTGCAGATTAAAAGGCGTTGTATCTAGAAGTTATTTACATTTCAATCCTTTACCGAAGCTGAATTTTGAATTGACAACCTTCCTGGCACCAGGTAGGAAACCAAATGGCAAATGGCTAAACTGATAATACTCTGCATATTTACAGCTCTGCCCTTTGCTTCACCTGTGCCTGGTACAGCAGCATCGTCACGGGAGGACTGCTACACCTACTCGTGCTGCAGCTGGTAAACGTCAGCTACAACGTGACGGAGCGGGAGGCACAGATTGCTTTGAGGAACAGAACAAGCCAAAGCCGCCTGTGTGGCCTGGTGGTGGACACGGGTGTTTACTCACGCGGCTTCTTGCGTAACTGGACAGAGTTCCTGACCATGGGAGAGCCTGCAATACTCTCCTCCAAACACACAAATCTGGTTTAGCCATGATTCGACAACTACCTTCAGCAGACAACCCTCTCTGAACAGTTGTACTGAAAGTGTGGCTTTATTTATGATAAGCAAATTCAAAACAGGTAGCAAGATGTGTACTGTAGATGTTGATGTACATAAGCCTACATTTTTTCCCAACAAACTCACAAATGTACTTTCAGTCTACAGATCAAATGTATAGCTGCACGTGTGCATTAATTGACTTCCGAAACCAAGCTGTTTCTGCACATGATGCCAAAACAGCCAGATGATCAAATATTTGTGTGACTTCCCAGGCTTAAAGAAGTACTGTGTATATTCACAATTAAATTACTATCTATAGGAAACTGATAAGTTCCATCCATCCACTGTAATCTCTTCTTGAACATTGAACTACTTATGTATTATTTAAATAAACCAAGACACAATGTATTTGATACCTTTACTCTAAAGATGGCACAGAAAAAAATGGTAGCTATCAAGAAGCTCAATGATGAGCACAATTTAATGGAGATTGGGATCTGTAAAGACAAAAGGTGTGTAACTTTCAAGTACACTTTGTTTAAAAAAAACATCTGATAAAAAAAGTGATTAAAATTCCCCTGCTGTCATAACATTTTCGCAAGTTGCTACTATTTTTTTCATACTGTCATCACTTCCCGGTATTTCATTGGTTAGCAGAAAAAGTATTGAACCTTGTTGAACCTACCCAAAAGCTTTTAGGGTAAGAAATATGAGTAAGATTTCTTGGGAATGTATTGCAGGCCTACAGTATTTCTCATCCCTGAGACAGCTAAAAGAATATGACTTGGTCTTTGCAAAATGATCCTGCCTGGACACTTGTCATTTCTTCAACTGAATCCCTACTCCCTTTGTCTCAAGTAGTTCAGTACATTTCACAGCATATGGATGGAATTCTATGGATGTTTTCAAGTGGATCTTCACTGCTGTTCACGCTGGACCCAATCAGCGTACCCTCCAGCATAATGACGAACCCTGTGAGAAGAGGGAGGATCAATAAAGTGATGCTAATTCTCAGCAAATAATCCAAGTGAATACTGCTGTTAAACAAACATGTTTGTGTAATCACTGACAGCAAAGCACAATTTCCTCGTACGGTGATGATTAAATGATCTTATCTGACATTGTACACAGAAGTTGAGAAAACCTCAAAGCTACCTGTTAAAGCCCAGACCCAACATTGTGTTAAGCGCGCTTGCACTCCGACGCCCTCTTTGGCAATAGAGCACAATGTTGGTGTCATCCTTCTGAGGAGGTGATACTCCAAACATCTGATGAAACTGACCTGGGCTCAGTCTCAAATCCTCCTGGAGTTCTCCAACTACACAGACAACATTATTACACTTAGAGAGTTATAATTATTTAAACACATATACATACACACACACACGTTGTAAATGATACTCACGTGGGAGGTTTACAGAACCTGGAATCCTCCCGTCAATAAACTCATCTGGATCACGGACATCAAACAGTTGGACGTTGCCACCGGACAAAATGGCTTTCAGCTGCTCATAAGACACCTCTGAATCTGTATACAATAAATTAAAGGAAGATTTTTTTGAGTGAAGTCGGTTTAAGACATGAGGTCAGTGTTCTGGGCTACTGAGACATATTTAATGACCACTAATTAAGAGATGGAAAGCAGACAATAGACAATTATTTACCAATGTAGGACAACTTAAATGTGCTTGCAAACAACTGTGATAACATGACATCGCCTTGACTAATGGTTTACACATTTTTACAATGTTATGGAAATTTGAGTCCCACAAAGACCACCCCCACGCTAACAGGATGTGGGGTTAACATCAAGACCTTTCTCAATGTTCGTCCCTGGGACCCCCTCCCCCATTTAATTGTTTCCCTCTTTCAACAACCTGATTTAAATTCGTTATCAGACTTCTGCTGAGCTAACGACCCATTCAGCCAGGTGTGTTGGAAGAGGGAAACATCTCAAACATGCAGGGCAGGGGGTCCGAAGAACCTGGATTGAGAAAGGTTGCTCTGAAGGTTTGAAAATAGTCAGCATACATAATATACCTTAAAAATACAACAAATGACATAGGCCTATAGAATGTAGGATATTGTCAAATGGTAGTTGCTTACAGTCTGCCAACTATCACAGTCTATCAACTATATTGACCAACAAAAAACATCTCAAAAGGTTTCCCCCTATAGGAAGAGACCACTGCTGCCACTGACAAAGATGACTGAAGGGTCATTGACCCTTCAGTGGGTCATCTCACGAAATTATCAGTTCAAACAATCTAGGGTTGGGGTTAGTATTAAAGTTGATATAATATGGGTGTGATAGGTTAGCAAGTCGAACAGGCAATGTAGGACAAACTGGGATAACATGACAAAGTCCAGACATGGCTATACGGTTTCGAGACATTACGATATAGACACCTTCTACACAAGATTGAAGCGAAGTGACTGTGGGGTAAATATCTAAACTTGGGCTACGTCTAAAGGATTGAAAAAGAAAGAAAAAAACTCGATAGCCTAACAGCCTACCTGTGGTTCCAAGATCAACTCCGTATGGTTTAGAACACTGGCTGTCGACCGCACCGGTACACTGCCAAACTCCATCGTGCGTCTCTTCACCTAAGGTCAGTGATAGCGCCAAGCAAGCAAATGAGCAAACCCCAAGAACGAACATTTTTCGTGTGGTCTTTGCCACTTTTCACTGTCCTCTTTGTATTCATGCGTACGTGTGAAAGTTCACGTTTACAACTCCACCCCACCAACTGCCGGGCCCCCAATTCGTTTAATACGTTCTATGATAGGCTACAGACGTGCCTTTTGTCACACTGCCTATCAATGAAATACATCGGCAGGTCTTCCCTGATAAAGCTGTAGTTAAATACAATTTCGCACAAGGGGGAGTCTGTGGCAAGATAAAAGTTTTGGAATAAGAGGAACTCTGTAGCGTACTGGCCAAGGACGATAAGACTAGTAGGCTACGACAAAATGTACAGTGAAGTTACTTTTAGGGCAGGAATAAGACTATCAGACGTCTGCTTATTGATGCCCTGACAGTGGCTTTTTGCGAATGGTGGGCGTGGCACATTGTCCTTATAATAGTTGAGCTAGACAAGACCAGACTGAAGTTGCTCATCCACTAATGCCCCCTCGTCGCCAGTCTGAACAGCATCAAAGGCAGTCAGCACCCGGCACTTTTACGCCGCCTATGTCTAGATCCCCACTAACACAACCTGATGCTTAAATCTGATTCTAAAGTGTACGTTGTTGAGTGATTCGTGTATAATTCTTTGTTTCTCCAATCTGTAAGCAAGGGAGGCAGTGGTTACCCAATAATTAACAGAACAAAAATAATGCACAACAAATATGTATGAGACCTTAGAGCTGTATTGGCAGAGACCTGAATAATCGAATCCCTTTGTCACTTGTCACTCAGTCATTCGTCTGGGAGAGTCGTTGATTTGCACCAAAAGGATTGTAATGTAAAATGACAGTCACACCCTCCAGCACTCATCTTAGAAGAGTGCTCTCAACAGTTGAAGAGGAAGGTGAACTGAGGAAGACTCAGAAATGAAGTTATGTGCCTGTAAATATTGTTCTAAATAGCTTTTCATGTCACGTGTCATGCTTTTCATTTATTATTATCTATTAAATAATCACTTTCATACATTTTCATCTGTGTTTCATAAATATACAATCATTTACTAAATGGACACACAATCACCTTTTCAACTGCACTTTCTATATGCATTATTGATTCACTGCGGTGTAGTGCCTGTTAAATAAAGACATTAAAATGTTTCCATGAAAATGCGTCTCAAATTAGCTTGAAAAGTTTGATGGTTTTAGGTCAACCACAGTACCTGTCTAAGCTGTCAAAAAAGAAATGTGGGTTGCAGCTGGGACTGTGTCTTGAACATGCTCAGACCTGTCTCAGGTGATCCTATCTGGGATCTGAGAGCTGTGCATCTTCATACCAGTCAAGTCAACTCACACAACCCAAAAATTGTGTTATATAAGATTTTAATTACTCTGTGTTACCATGCCCTCAAACTCAAACTGTGAAGAGCTGATTTGGTGATTTGCCTCTGGTACACACACACACACACACACCACAGAGTAACAGCATGTGTGTGAATTAGACGGGGGTGGAGGACTCAAAAGTGCTGACAGTTGAATTTTATTCTGTTCTGTGACCGCAGAAAGAACTGGAGGGGCAGTCACTGTTTTGTTGATTATTGTCTGTCTGCTGCTTCTAAATTGTCACGTTAATGCTACCTACACAAGAGCTTTGAGACCCCCTTTGATGCACACGTGATCACATACAGTATTATTCCATTCCATATAGGAATGGAATTTCTACCGGCAACACAAACCTTTATTGGATGTACTATCCTTGTTTCCTAAAGCCTTACTGCCAAGTTGAACCACTTTCAGTGCTGTTATATGGTTGTTGCTGATGCAAAAAGATACATGCTTAGAACTTTGAAGATAGTAAACGGGTTTGAAGGCATCTCTCCCAACCTCAGAGACTGAGGAAAGAGGACTAAGACCCCCCAACAAGTTTGTTTTCCCCTGTTTCTATTTTTATGTCTATTAGGGAAGGTCATTGTGTTTGCATACAGCGGCCAGAGTGCGGGTGTGTATGCACCTGGCCATCAATGTCTGTGTGTTATTATATGTGTGTGTGCTTCAGGGAGGGTTTGACGGGTAAAGGGAGGAGAGGAGGGGTGGAGTTACGTAACATCAGCCTGACAAACTGTATATATAGGAGTGACAGACCCCAGAGTGAAAAACCTACATTGAGGTCAGTTCTTTTTGTCCCTGCGAGACACCCTGCTCAGCTGTTTAGCGATGGCAAATCTGCTCTTGGGAGCACTGGGAGTCCTTCTCTGCTCTCTGGTTGTCTCGACGGAGGTCACTCCCCAAGGAGACTTCAACGTGCAACGGGTAAGAAAACAAGTCGAATGATAGCAGATCCCATAGAGAGACAAACTAAAAATGAACAGAAAAATAAAGCGACGAGGAATGGAACAATCCTGAGGAAATCAGGGATGCAGTGCCTTAAATGATGATAATGTTGGTCAACATTAAGACTAAGAATGACAACTTGTAAGTGAAATGCAATTTTTTTGTAGTTTTAGGTTGTGCTATGGAATAGGTTAGGACCCCATTGCTTTCCAAGCTCTGTGATACTTGAAACATTTGTATCTCTTTGCAGCGTTCATACTGCACTCAGGTTGACCATCCTCGTACCTCCTCGTACAGCTCTGTGGATACGATAGTGATGTGTGCTTCATTTAGATCACATTTCTTTCTTCTCTATAGATGGCCGGGAAGTGGTATCTGATTGGCTTCGCCACTGATGCCCAGTGGTTTGTGAACCACAGAAGTAGCATGAAGATGGGCACCGCCATTCTGACACCCACTGCCAACGGGGACTTAGACATGGCGTACGCCAGCCTGAAGTAAGTGACCCAACGGGTGGAGACAGACACAAGTCGACGCGTCGAGATTGACTCTGTGCTTGTGTGTGGGCTGTAACGGGGGAAGAGGAGATAGTGAGGATCCATTTGACTGTGCGTTCCAGTTCTGACGGCTCTTGCTGGAGAATGTCCCACTTGGCTCAGAAAACGGACGTGAGTGGAAAGTTCATCTTCAAGAGCGAACGTGAGTGTCAAATATACGAGACGTAAACACCATCAAAAATACAGTACTTCGGAGTTGGCAAAACCTCGTTTTTTTTGCCACACCTTGTCTTCTCATTCCACTCACTTTAGGCTGGAATAATGAAAACGACATGCGTGTGGTTGATGTGAAGTACGATGAGTACGCCCTCATCCACACTATCAAGACCAAGGGGGGCGTTACTACCACTCTCAATAAACTCTACGGTAAGGTCACTGTCCCATCCTCCTCCAGGTCCTGGCATAGTGAACATGCCTCCATATCAACACCTTGTTCATTGCCACACCCTTGTCAGTTTATACACAAACTGTATGTGTAGTGTAACATGGCCACATCCAACTGAACATAACAAAGTCATGTATAATCACGTACAGTTAATTGGTAGTCAGTTGCCGCAGACTAATCCTAACCTGTTTCGATTGCCCAGTGGCCCCCCACTACTCGGAGGTCATTCTATACTGGGTCTGGATGTGGTGACATGGAGAATGCTTGGCATGTTTCTCTTGACAAGTACTTGCATTGACCTGTTTTATCTTCAGGCCGTGGGACTGACTTGAGCCCAGACCTGTTGGATAAGTTCAGGCAGTTCTCCGTGGAAGTTGGAATCCTGCCAGAGAACATCGCTATCCTCCCCAAAAATGGTACTCTCCTAAAAGTTTCTCTTTTATAGTTTGACAACTGTGTGTGAAAAAAATCTTACAAATGTCTTTTTGTCTTTGTCTAGATGAGTGTAGTGCCTGAATGCAACCCACAAACAGCAGTCTCTTGATGGCCCTGGCGACACGGTGGTAAAAAGGCCAAGACGAGGCCTGTGTGCGCCCAAATTCTTTTGACAAATACCACATGGATGCTGCTGACCTTCTACCTTCCCGGATTTGTAACAATAGAAGTTCCAATAAAATATTCTCCAGTAATCTGTTGTTCTATGTTGACTGAAACTTTGATTGAAACTTATAGTGCATACACTGCACCGTGATCATATACATTTCCAATCAACACACTTGACACTCGTGAAAGATAGGGCATTCCTATCCGAGTTGGACCAGCGCTTCCCCAACATTCTGCGAGCGTGGGAGTCACACAAAATAAATAAACATGCAAAACAATTTCCCCTGATATGCCTGGACAGACTAAGCAAATACCAAGCCCCAAAACAGCACTCACAATAATTACAGCGAGAGCAGTAAAACACTTCCTGAAGCATTCTTATGCTGAATCATACACACTAGCACGGTCTACCCAGCAATGCACCATATCCGATTGTTTTGCAACGTACAAACCCAAGACCCGTCTGCAACGTGGACAGAGGGTGTACACCTGACCCCTTTCCACCGACCGGAATCAGTCCAGCTCACCTGCCGTTCCTCCAACACCCTTTAACCCTCGTGCTGCCTTCGGGTCACATGACCCAAAGGTTCATAACGAACCATCGTTGTGTTTACCCAATTTTACCCAATATAAAAAAAAAAAATTCTTTTAACCTTCGCAATGTGGGGGGTCTGAGACAGCCCGACGGTTAAAAGAAAATGCTTCACTTTGTTTTTGTATGCAGTAAAGTTGTCGCAATACAACGGTGGGTCACAATGACTGATGGGTCAGAATGACCCGAAGAGAACACAAGGGTTAAGTTGTTCGTGGCCTACTTGAATCCAACCCCCTTTTGAACCACTACTGGCTGGCTGACACATTTATTACAGATCTTAGGTGGAGCACATAAATAAAGAGACCCACAGGTAAAATACTTTAGCTTTTTATTTAGCTCCCGTTTTCTTTTTTTAACAAATACACCAAGTACATCCATAACACAGTTCAAATGATTCCTTCTCCTTCACAAATGTTTACATCTACACACTTTTTACAGATTTGTGTACAAAACAATAATTTACGTCCCATAGAATTCTAGTTACACTGAACTATACAACAAATCATGATGAAATAAATATAAAACAGAAATGATAACAGGCAAAAAAAGCCAGAACACAAATATACCACCAGCCCTCACTGTTTTAGTTCTACCAAGGGTACAACAAATACAATTTCCTTTCCAACAATAGGAGCAGATCTGTATGGGTAATTCAGTCCATAGTCATTTGAATCAGTGGTACCAGATACACCTTCCCTACTGCTAAGTGTGTCCACTCAGATGGCCACTTAAATCATTCCAAATATTTGATTGGGCCATGTAAACTGTAAGTATGGAGATATTTACTGCACTGGCATGATCTACAATTCACTGCTAACTTATTGAGCTATGACATTCAGATTGGACCACTCAGATGGACCAGTTGATTTTCACTGCTATGTGGGACGGTTGCAGCCAGATGCAGTCTCTTGACTCCTTTGGACACTGGGTAGCAACATAACCATTTTTCTAACAATTCTCCTTACAATACAAACGTATGATGACAAATGTGGGTCAGAACACCAGGAAGCACAATAGATACATATGTCTGTATGTCAAAACCGACTCAAGCACACAACGTTCAGAACTTTAATTATAGTTGTGAACTTCATAACTGCATTCATAATATTAAAACAATCAATTGGCAAGTGCTATTAGAAGTACCTCTCTTTAACGACTAAGCGTTTTTTGTCGGGTAAATCAAAGTCCATCTCATTGTTTAAATACGAACATCCTGTAAGTGATTCATTTTATATTTTATGTGAGGATACAAACTAAGCTTTATAACTTTTATAAGAACTAAATGGAGTGACTGGAGTAAAAAAAACAAACATGTATCTACAAAAAAGCACAGGGTCCAGACTCTTGCACGCTCTGCCATGCACACTGTCTCCTGCAATGGGACACATGCAGTTAAAGTGCAAGTCTTTACAAGTCTCTGTCAACCTTCACCAGAGAGCTTATACGCAAGCTGGTTTTGTGTAGGTGATACATATGCTTGATGGAATAATTATTTTTTTAAAGGAAGGAAAATAAAAAAAGCTGACTACTTGTTAATGTTTAAAATGCACGCACACACTCATTCAGACGTATAAACAAACATCAAATGTCACTGGTCTCCATTGGCGAGGCACAGTACTAAGGTTGCACTGATTATGTTGTGGTGGTAGTGGCTGCATTAGTGTTGCTGTGGTCGGTTGGTGGCACAAGAAGGAACCAACGCCTGGGAGGGGGGAGGAGGGGGGGGGGGGGGAGAGGTCACTCTCCCTGCACCAGGTCCTTGTGGTGGCGCAGGATATGCTGGTTCTTCTCCGAGGGCCTACGGAAGCCTTTGGAGCAGATCTCACAGCGGTGAGGGTAGTCTTTTGTGTGGATGGAAATCACATGGCGCTTGAAGCCCGAGGCGTCCCCAGTGCTGTAGTCACAGTACTGGCACTGGTACACCCGCCTCTCCCTCGGCCCCTTGCCCCCACTGGACACGTTGGGCACGCTGGCAATACTGGCAAAGCTGACCCCCCCGGAGCCACCCTTCTTTGCTACCGCGCTGGGGGCCGGCCCCTCAAAGGTTCGCTTGGCTTCCGGTTTTTCCGGCGAGGCCTGCTGTTCTTTCGTGTGGACCGACAGGATGTGGCGACTGAGCACGAAGGGGTCTGCGATCTTGAAGTTGCAGTGCCGGCACTGGTGCAGCTTCTTGGCACGGTGCGACGCCGAGTGCTTCTTGAGTTCCGAGGGCCGGTGGAAGCCTTTGCCGCAGACGGCGCACTTGTGGGGGTAGTCCTTGGTGTGCACGGATATGATGTGGCGCTTCAGGTCGCTGGAGTTGGAGCTCTTGTGGTCGCAGTGGGCGCACTGGTGGGTCTTGGCCTCCTCGTGGGTCAGGCTGTGTTGCAGCAGCTCCTCCTCCTCGGCGAAGGTCTGGAAGCAGCGCTCGCACTTGTAGGGCATCTCCTTGCTATGCTTGGTCTTGATGTGCGTCTTGAGGTTGGAGGAATCGGCCGACTTGTAGTCGCAGTAGAGGCAGGAGTAGGGCTTTTCGCCCGTGTGCGTGCGCATGTGTTTCTTGAGCTCCGAGGGGTGGCGGAAGCCTTTGCCGCACTCGACACAGATGTGAGGGAAGCTTTTGCTGTGGACGGCCAGCAAGTGCCGGTTGAGCAGCCCCTGTTCGGCCGTCTCATAGTCACAGAACTTACACTTGTGCATCTTATTGGTTTGAGAAGGTACCTGGCCACTCTTGGGCTCCCGGTGGTGGTGCTGTAGCCGATGCGAGAACAGCGCCGCCTGCTGGTGAAACTCCTTGCCGCACATCTCGCACTCGAACGGGGCCTTGTTGCTTAGCGTGTGGACCTCCATGTGGTTGTGGAGGCTCGCCTTCTTATTGGTGGTGAACTCGCAGTCGGTGCACTGGTACTTCTTCCTGGTCAACACTTCCTGATGGTGGTTCTTGGTGTGGCGTTTGAGGAAGCCTCGGGACTTGAACTTCTTGCCGCAGAGCATGCAGGGGTATACCGTCAGAGGCTGGCCATAGGGGCCGATGATGATAGCTACATGGTGAACGAGAGAGAGAGAGAGACATTAGACAGGGAAAATCAAGTGAACCTACTCCTTTACGGTCGGAGCTACGCTTTACGGTGGAGCAAAGTCACTGACACCAAATACAACAAAGTATATCGACCTGAACTCCCCACAAGGGGACTCTTAGAAGACACGTCACAAGCAGCGGTCCAAGGACGAATGTTCCTCACCTGTCTGGACCTGCCGCGGTTCGGCTCGCCTTTTGCTTTTGCTCCTCTGTCTGTTGAGCTTGTCGCCTCCGTCGGACTCGTCGATGTGCAGGAGAGCACTGGCGGCCCCGTTACGGTTCTCGCAACTTTCACTGTCCTCAGCGCCTGCAGACAACATGAAGGAATCGGCACACACACATGATAAAACCCACGTGTTGACACACCAAACACAAGTACAGTTCTACACCAACCGGGACTACTTATGTTTTCTCCAAAAAGTGGAAAACTGAGTTGAAAGTATATTATTCCAAATGGTTTCCTACTGAAAGCTGCTACTCACCGTAAGCCGCGGCCCACGCCACGGGCATGAAATCCTTGCTGAGAGCCGTGCCGTCGTACGAGCGCTCGTGACTCACTGGCTCCTCCCCTCCCACCACCACCTCCATGTACACATCATCGGACACCTTTGACGTACCTACGCAGGGCCACGAGAAGTGCGCGCAACGCTTGTTATTCAAACATACGCATTCCGCTGAATACATGGCCACGCGGTCTTAGCACATGACACTTTCTTACCCCCATGAATCTCCGAATCACAAGCATCAAACTTAATCTACTGAAAGTACACATCCATTAATACTCCCTCACTATCTTGATTACATTTAATTCCCCGTTATAGCTGTCTATACACCTATTTCCGCTGATAGCGTTTATTGTCGCGTTATTGCTATATTTATTGCTGCTACTGCTTATTACTGTGGCTGTTTTTATTGCTGTTCCAACTTCATTGTTGTTTCTACTTTTATTGGGTGTGCTTTGCCTTCGGCAAGGGCACAACCTTTGTTCTCTCACATATATATTATTATTATTTTTATTATTCTTTTTGCCCCCCTCAAACTCAGTCAATATTTGGCCTACATAGACAACGTAGGTGTCAAAAGTTTCGTCTTGGTAGCGATTGAGTTGCTTCTATTGGAATTTACGTTCCGTTGCATGGTTTAAGTGGAAATTAAGTGTTTGTGGCGAAAAGTGAAGCTAACGGTGGCTAATTTGCTAGCCACAGTCAATGACGCTACTTACGTCACTAACGTCACGAAAACACGCGTGACTACCTTTGCCAGAACATTCGTTTCACATCTGTTAACTTGGGGGATAGCTAGGCTAACTATAGCTTTACTGCAAGGCAGCTGCAGAAACGCCACAAGAAAAGAGGCCAGGGTGATAACTATTTACTCATTTTACTTTGTGATATGACACACAATTGTGATGTGTAATGTACAATATAAGCTGATATTATTAAGGAAGTACATCTACTTTCGGAAACAGTAGTCTACTATTTCACTGAAGTATTAGCATCATGACATTAGCCTGTGTTTCCCGGGCAACACATACTACAGTGGTCTATGATGTAGCGTTATCTGTTTTCAATCGTTAAAATAAACATTCCTCACATATACATTTTCGTTGTAGGATTTATTCTGACATTAGAAAACGATTTGTTGGTGAAATTACCATTACCTGTGGTTTCAAACCAGTGTAGCTCACTGCAACGCTGTAGCTTACGCGAGACACACTACAAAAACATCTAGCTACAGTACACAGCTGTTTAGGAAGTCAAACGGCGACAGAAAATGTTCGGTACTTAAATCAAAAGTCTATCTAACTACTAACCTGAACTTCATTGCCACAGCCTAAACGTTGTCAATCTGTTCATGAAAATAATTAATTTCAGCCCAAACCGTACAACGGAACGTTAAATCCAATTCAACCAACGCAATCGCTACCAAGACGAACACAGCAGTAGTCCAGTACTGTACCGTAGTAGTACAATTTACCGGGGCAGCTTCTCCACACAGGGCTATATCGCATTTTGCGTTTTTACTGACAATGATCGCTACCAGTGAGCTTTTCATGAATGAGCGATTTTCCACTAAATAAATGTCAAGCTTATTTACGTTTTGGGGGGCATATTTTCAGTTAGCAGATGGTACCGTGAATCGCGATTCCATCTTCTACTGCCTGGTAACGTCGTAGAATAATCTTCAAAGGGGTTGTTTATTCATGAATGAATGCAATATGAGTAGGCTAAATGCCTGAAAATATCATGAGAAGGGAAAAACTTAAAATGACGTTTAAATCATAGAGATTAGGTCAATTTTTACACCGGTCTGCACTAATGTCACGAAAACACGCGTGACTACCTTTGGCAGAACATTCGTTTCGCATCTGTTAACTTGGGGGATAGCTAGGCTAACTATAGCTTTACTGTAAGGCAGCTGCAGAAACGCCACAAGAAAAGAGGCCAGGGTGATAACTATTTACTCATTTTACTTTGTGATATGACACACAATTGTGATGTGTAATGTACAATATAAGCTGATATTATTAAGGAAGTACATCTACTTTCGGAAACAGTAGTCTACTATTTCACTGAAGTATTAGCATCATGACATTAGCCTGTGTTGCCCGGGCAACACATACTACAGTGGTCTATGATGTATCTGTTTTCAATCGTTAAAATAAACATTCCTCACATATACATTTTCGTTATATGATTTATTCTGACATTAGTAAACGATTTGTTGGTGAAATTACCATTACCTGTGGTTTCAAACCAGTGTAGCTCACTGCAACGCTGTAGCCTACCCGAGACACTAGTGTGAGTAGCTAACAAAAACTCCTCAGCTGTTCAAGTCAAACGGTGACAGAACATGTTCGGCACTCCCCTTACTCAAAAGTCTTTCAATAGTTGAAACAATCTGACTACTAACCTGAACTTCATTGCCACAGCCTAAACTTTGTCAATCTGTTCATGAAAATAATTAATTTCAGCCTTAACCGTACAACGGAACGTTAAATCAAAATGATGGGGAGTCAGGTGGCTGAGCGGTGAGGGAGTCGGGCTAGTAATCCGAAGGTCGCCAGTTCGATTCCCGGTCATGCCAACTGACGTTGTGTCCTTGGGCAAGGCACTTCACCCTACTTGCCTCGGGGGAATGTCCCTGTACTTACTGTAAGTCGCTCTGGATAAGAGCGTCTGCTAAATGACTAAATGTAAATCGAATTCAACCAACGCAATCGCTACCAAGACCAACACAGCAGTAGTCTAGTACTGTACTGTAGTAGTATAATTTACCGGGGCAGCTTCTCCACACAGGGCTATATCGCATTTTGCGTTGTTACTGACAATGATCGCTACCAGTGAGCTTTTTATGAATGAGCGATTTTCTACTAAATAAATGTCAAGCTTATTTACGTTTTTGGGGGCATATTTTCAGTTAGCAGATGGTACTGTTTGAATCGCGATTCTATCTTCTGCCGGTAACGTGGTAGAATAATCTTCAAAGGGGGTTCTTTATTAATGAATGAATGCAATATGAGTAGGCTAAATGCCTGAAAATATCACGAGAAGGGACAACTTAAAAGGACGTTTAAGTCATAGAGATTAGGTCAATTTTTACACCGGTCTGCCAAATGTATTCGTTTTGATTCAGCCTGTTAGCTGCCTCTTGCAGGGGAAATGAGAAGACATCATATTTCATTCGACACTTCACTCGTATTTTGAGTTGTAAATGAGCAGCAAAAAAAAGATGCTTTTAAATCTATGTAATCTTTATAAATAATAAGTAGGCCCGATGCATTTTTATATAAAATATACAGACCCCTGTGCAACCGACGCAAGCAAGCACACCCTACAATTTCCCCAGAAATTGTACCCTCTCTAGTTGTTATTGCTGTTTTTGTTATTTTTGCCAGCACTTTATATAAACGTATTAATATGTCCTTAGTTAACTAAATTAATATTTAAGTACTTAATACATGTAATTAATTTTTGCTTCTTACGTGGCTGTTGCCTTGTCCAAAGAACTACATTACGCACAATTACCTCTGTAACACTGTGCTCTCACACTCATTTTAATATTTCACTCGTTGACATTTACCTCTGTACAAAGAAAAAGAGAGAGAGAAAAAAAAACAACACATACCATGGTTGCCCTGATTGTGGTGAGAGTCTCCAACAGACATGTAGACCATCTTCTCTCTGACGGGTCGCCCAGAGGTATCCGCCATGGCTACACTCTCTGGCTCACCATCACTGACATCCACCGTTTCGCCTACGCAAACAGCACAGGCATAACACTTAAAACATAACTGCACATACTTCCAGACTTCTCTGAAACAGTCAATTTAGGCAACCAATAAAAACACATATGCAAAGCATACATAGAAAGTTCCAGTCAGTGTGTGGAAGTGGTTGTAGCTCTTACCCATGTCATCCTCCCCAGAGTCGGCCTTGAAAATGTACACTTTGATGACCTCCTGGCCATCTTCATCCTTCTCCACTTCCTGGTCCTCCACTGCCCCCTCCACTGTGACCTCTGTCCCATCATCTGACACCATTTTACCTGCCTCATCCACTGTGGCAAAACAAAGCAGGGACGAGAGAAGAGAAAGAGTTCAACATGAAACATCATGAGAAAAGACAAAAAGGGAGTATTGCTGTAATTACACTCTTCCCCCCCCCCCGCCCTGGAAAAAAACAACAACTGGTTGGTTGGAGAAGCTCCTATTGGCTATTGTCCGTGCATATCTAATACAACAAGGCAGATTGTGTGCTGGGAATTTGAAACTAGTAAAAAAAAGTAGGATTTCTAGAACATTAAGACATCCCTCACTCACTCACTCACTCACTCACTCACTCACTCACTCACACTTTACAAGAGCCAGCGATGGATGGTGCACTTTTCCGGCAAACATAATGCGGACTACAACCTCAATTTAAGTGAGACTGAGATAATAGGATGAGAGATTTTGCCTTAACAGAGGGGTGTTGATTTTAAGTCGAAGGGCTAAAACTTACAAGAGATCATCAGGTAGTCACCACAGCCCTCTGGGTCCTCTTGCTCCGGATCCAATCCATCTTCCTCAGGGATGTCCCCCATGGCAACCCCCTCCTCCTCTCCCTCCAAGGACATCCCACAGGTCTCCACGGCAACATCCTCATCCTCCTCGCAGTGCACATACTCGGCCACGACGTCCTCGACGGCGTCCTGAATCACTAGCTCCTCGGGGGCAAACCTGTGCACTGCCATCCCCTCGCCCTCGCCCTCAGACACCAAAACAGTCTCCTGTAGTTCCACCACAAACTCCTCTCCGCCAGCACCTCCGTCATCTGGAACACAAAGGGAAGTAGAACGTGAGTGTTCACAGGTTCAAAACACAGTTTGTAGTTTTAAAATGGCCAAAATGCAGCCATACAGAGGCTAGATGCAAGAATATCCTATGGAGTATTCCAATAAACAATGTCATTTTGTTCTCCGTTACCTGATCCATGCAATATAATTTTTGGCTCTTGGGAACTGAGTGCAAGCCTTGTCTCATCCTCATCCATTGTCCTTACACTGCATCTGTTACTGAAGAGCTGGAGACATACATTCATCAAATTATTGTCCAATAAAGCTCAACAAGACACTTGAATAATTAGACTACCATTTATTGGAGATTAACTGTGGTTTAGGCAAAGGAAGTATATACAAAAAAAGCTATTTTCTGAATTGTAGGTTTCCAACCATATGCAAAGGCAAAGATACAGTCAATAAATTACACATGGTAGTGTGATAAAATATAAACTGATGTTTGCACCGTGCTCTGTGTGTATCTGTGCGTAGGGGATGGTGCATTAGGAGTAATATTTATAGCAACGATTTCGTTTGCAGATTGTTTGCATAAAGGATGCAAGCATAACATTTCCATTACAAAATCCGTATGTGGAGACTCATTTGAACCATGCACATCGTTTTATAATCAATAATCAGTCATATCGCGATGCTTAAACAAAGGTTTCTGACATTTAGCCGTAGTGCCACTTAATTAGCTAGCCTAGCGAACCATCGATCACACACACTATGGTGGCGATTGACAGCGGTGAGTGCGCTTCGTTGTGACCCTTGTATCAGACAGCTGCGCATGATGTAATTACTAGGCGAACTGCAAAAATCGTACCACAAGAATACGAAACACAAGGAAGGTGCCAGTTCAATTGAAAACTGGCTCATATTTTGCCAAAAGGTTAGTTGGCTTCACAGATAGCTAGTATTAGCTATCTGCGGCTGCAAAATCGGGGAACTTGCAGGATACATAGCTATATTTAAACCATATCATACAAATCAATTGTAGCTAATTAACATTGAAGATATTCTCAATGAATGTCTTGCTAAGTAGTATATCTAACTAACTATTTACCTACTACAGTGTCACCCATGCCATTGCCAATATAAAATCAGGAAAACATGTTTCACAAAACACACATTTAAAGACAGCTGATCACACCCACGTACGGGCGGTTGTAAACAAATGACAGTTTAACAAAACCTGCTAGCTACTGACTGTACAACCACTGCCACTGCGGCCCTTGTCTACGAACAAGAAACCCCTAACGTTAGCGTTAGCTCTTTTGCGTCTGTTTCAAAGCCATGCGCCATTTTGTTTGAGATTGGTACATCTGTTTTCGAACAAAAATGTTAGCTACAAAGTATTTCACATATGCAAAGATACATTATGTTTCACAAAGACGACCACAAATATATTCGTGTATCATACGGATCATCAAGATCATCCCTGCAGTCCCTTGTTTTCGTATCTTAATGGCTAGCTAACTACGTTGAGGACAAGCTAATTGTGGCCCATTTGAGGCCTGGGCCCAAATGAACGGGCCTACGATCCTCCCCTCCTCCCAGCTTCGAAGGTAGAAAAACGTAAATAAATAAAAAATGCCCGTGCAATCTCACAGCTGTCGCACCAGGCAATTTACATTTTTTTTCACATGCATGAATACGAGCACAATAGATTGCATACCTGAGTGTATGGTGGGTACGGGATAGTCTTGTTTTTTGTCTCGCCAGGCCGTCAGGTTTCCCCAGACTCGGGCTGGATTCAGTCGGGAGTTTGAGCCGGTTGGGCGGGCCGCCGAGGCGCAGGGAGGGAGGGGCCGGTAGTCTTTTGGAGCTTCAGTGAAACTCGGAATCGCTACAGCCCCCAGCTCCGCCAGCACCAAGGCCGCCGTCAGCACAACACGTCACAGCCTGAGAGTTGTAGGAAAATGCGGAAGAAGTCTGGAAATCCTACCGGTAGTCAGCAAGCAGGCCATGGTCAGGATATAAGCCTCAGTCTTTGGCTGCCTGGGCCTACTACACTGTATGTTTAGTTTGCTTATACTGGGCATGCAACTTTAATTCTGTATAGGATATGGAGAACAAATTGATTTTATAAGGGCAACATTGCAGGCTGCCCATTGGTGTTATGTGTGTAATACAGGCTATTATTATGGATTTAAATGTCTTATAGCTAATACAAGTTTGTCAATTAATTAATAAGTGGACACCATATCAAGGGGTTAAGGATATGCAAAAATTACATGTGCACAGGGGTGTATCCAATGTAAAAACTGAAGACACATACCATACAAACATGAATAGCTTACAACTTACTGTACCTTCTTTAATTTGTAAAAAAGCAATTACTTTATTTACATTTAAGTTTAAATATATGATGCCATTTAGCCTTCCTCTGACATGGGTTAACCAAGCTGAAATTACTTTTCTTGTAGGCAGGGTACAGTGTCAATGTCAGAGATATCAAGTTGCTTTGTCCATGTGAAAAGCTCATCGGCCTCATCCTCCCACTCAGAGAAGAAAACATCACTGGAGCCTTTCTCCTCCACCAGAGGCACAGCCATACGCGTTGAAACAGACTCCATAAGTCCTCCAAGACTGTTGTTCTCCTGACTGTCTATATCTTGCTCTATTGTTCTCCAGTCTCCATTGTTGTCTTCTTCCTATTCAAGAGGGTAGAAACAAGAAGGCCCCTGGGTGTCTCACAACTCAGTGATTCAGTCAGTGATCAGTGATTCGAAGTGAAAGCTCTGCTAAATAGCTTGGTGGACTTGCACTCGGTCACATCCTCGGCCCGATCAGTAACACAAAGGTGTGAGACACACGAAGAATGTAGTTGTTTGAAGCAGACTCACCCCGAGTTTATTCTGTAGCAAGTGCAGCTGTCTCATGCGGTGAGTGGTGCTGCACTTACGGGAGGAGTGACACGTTGGCAAGATTGGCGTTGGATTGAGGACTGATCGTTCAGTTGAAACAATGGAAGAGGGGGGCGTGGCAGGAGACCTAACATCAAGTTAAGACCATAAAGTAACCATCATTAATATCGAATTTCCTAATAGCTGATCATAATACACTGTTATTAATATCACATTTTGTAATAGACAATGATGTTAGGCTGTTATGTAGAAACGGATACATCAGAGAGCAATAACGGTTTCCTCTGATTCTTTTTACCTCTGCAGTCGAGGGTTCTGACCCCCATCCCGCCACAGAGACAACAGGCGCTTTTGCTGAAGCCTGTCTGTCGCCGTACCCCTCTGAGGAAGTCCCTTCAGAGAGAGGGATCTCCACGTGTTCTCTCTTCCGCCAAGGTATGCAGGGAGCTCATCCACATGACTTGTATACTGTAGGCATGTTGGCAAAGGCTTTATTCCTATGGTCTATCAAATCAAGTGGACAAGAAACTGCCCTGTTGCTGATGTCACTCCTTCGCTCACCTGCATGTAGTCCCTCATACACGTTACATCAGATGTATCTACAACTGTTCTGCCTTGTCTCTGGATCTCATCAGCCAGGATATGATTTAAGAAAATCCTGCTCCCCATCATTCTGCGAGTGTCTGTTGTTCCCTGTACAATTATAGAGAACATGAGGACAAATAGAGATAGGCTTCTGTAGATTGTGTATAAAGGTATTCCCATAGGGAATGTCAGTATTTTTGCTGGATGGACAATGAATATAATAATGGTATTATTAACCACATATTGAGAGGGTAAGTGAACAATTACCAAATGATTGGGTCGAAACACTCTTTTTCCAGAAATGTACTGTCCTCCTCCCCCGAGGTGGAAAATCTTAAAGACTATCACTGGAGGGAACTTGGAACCTGAAAATCTTTAATCCAGACAGATCACTGATTGTTTTGAGATGAAATAATTACTTCTAGGCTATCCTTTTTAAAATTTTGAACCATTATAAAACATTTATTAAGTTGTGTTTGTAACCAACTGTATTTGTGTTTTTACTGTAATTTGGTGTGGAGACATCAATGTTGACAAATGTAAAGATACCTGTCACTGGTTACCTGAATCTGACCTCGCAATGCATACTCGGATCTTTTAACAGATCCGCCTCTATCGGGCTAAGTAGGCGGAGAACAGCAGGTGCCAGGCAGTTCTCCTATAAAATCATACGGTACAACTCCATTATTTTGAACTCCCATTATAACTCGGATGTTCTGAATGATTGACAATATTCACCTACAGCAGCACGCACAGTCTCCAACAGTAGTTGAAATAGTCGCCTGTCTTGGTAACACCGCCAGTATGCTTGAATCTTCCTTGCGCCAAATACACACTTTTGGTCGGTTCTGTAATATATATGCACACGAATGTTAACTTAATCTACGCATGGTATGTATGCCCATCGTTGTGTATTTGCGTTATCTCAAACCTTACCCATACTCCATAGTATGATTGTGTGATGTTGACGGCAACTGCATGGGCGCCGAAAGATTGGACTGTGCCTGTGCTGTCTTTTGAGTTATAGTTGCTAGGGAGACGACTCTTACACCTGCCGCTGCCAGTGACAAAAGTAGACTAATTCGTCGCAGCAAGAGTTTTTGCGCAAGATTCCTTGAATGGGTTGAGATATAGGCTACGTTTGGAACAGCTGCACCAAGGTGGGCAAAATGGAAAAGAGCGACTTTTGGAATTAGTGCCCGACAGATCGGTGTATGTCCTTTCAGAGACACCGTAGGAACTGTGGCAAAGGTAGCTTGGATACTTTACCCTACTTGGATACAAGGTGAGACTAGTTTACAATGTTACAGTAGCCTACATCTACTGTAGTACAGTATCTAGCTACATCCTAACCTATGTTGGCATATGTGTATATTGTAATCAGACAATTATATGTAGATCGTGGCACCATTCTCATTGTAAAGTGTCTAATGCGGTCTACTCGGCTAATAAGCTGTAAGAGGACTTTTAAGGACAGAGCTGTCAGACTGCAAGGGTACTAGAAGTAAAATGTGAGACTAGTGTCGAATTTGCTAAACAGGCCTAGGCTAGTACGCCAGGTACATTTGTAAAATATCTTATGATTTTCAGTCACATTAAGGGAAATGTCACAACATTTTCTTTAGCAATTTGGTTCTTGCAGACACAAATTTGTGTCACATGTCTGAATGTAAAAAGGATTATCCTTCTTTCGAAACGCCAGATGGCGATGTTGTTCTTCAATTGACTTTAATAGCTACAGATGAGCTCACACAAAAGTAGGCCTAGGTAATACCTCCAAAGGTCAGGACATTTACAAATGTTCGTATTTGGCCTGTTGTCTCGTGATTTTTTTGTAGATATCTAATAGTAATATATTTTAACCCTATAAAGTTGCATTAGCTGAGATAACAGTATGCAATGTTAATGATAAGACTCATAACAAAAACAATGAAATAACTATTTTCAGGTACAGTGTCTGTGAGCAACATTTTATTGAACCATGGATTCTGTGAAAGGATCAATAGAGTGAATTAAAATGACTGTGACTCAATGCCAACTCTTTCTAGGTGACTGCTGTGCCTATAGCTCTGGGAATGATGTCAGGGATTGTGTTTGCTGCTACCAAAGACAAGTCCAATGTCACTGTAGTAAATATTGATGAGGTATAAATGTGCCCAATTCACAAATTCTGAGTTTACATACCTGAGAAGAGCCAATGAAAACCCAGATCAATTTTCTAATATAATTTGTTCCCTACAGCTGTCTCTCTACACAACCCCTAAGCAGAAGCTTTTGTTTGTGAAGACAGAGAATGGCCAGTTGGAGCAAGGTGTGGCCACCATAAGACAAACTGTTGAGCCTTATGCAACTTGGTGTCAGGTAAATGAATAACTTGGTTCCAAGGTTTCTTTTTCAATAGTCTCTCCGCTTTGGTAATTCTTGGGTATGTGTGGAAATACACAATGTGAGACAACAGTTTGCATGATGCTGATGGTCAACCCTAACAACCTTGGTGTTAATAGAGCTGCCGATTTTTCTTGCCTTATCATCACAGATGGTTTGACATGAATTACTCTTTCCAAAGTTTCAGAAATTTCCCTGGGAGTTTTTCCATCTGCAGTTCTATGGGCACATGTGAAGCCCTCTGTGACATTGCTGGAAAAAAAAGGGATTTACAAATGAAATTTGATTTGACACGATTTAGAAGTCAAGTCCGCAATGTTTTGGGGCAAATACATACATTTGTTATGCACTTCAAATGTTCAGTGTCTAAGTGCAGCTAATTGTTTCTGCAATCGATGACTAGTATCCCTGCTGTGATCACATACATGTATGTTTCCTCTAACTCATCCTGCTTAGTGAGTCACACCAACCGGTAGTTGTTAACTATGTGACGCATAGATAAGTAGACACTCACCATGATTCCATGCAGCATGGCATTATTAATGACGTTAGAGATGTAATGACTTCTTGCTGTAATTGGTGCATTTTTTTAAATTGTGCTGCTTGCTTCCTCTGCCTTTCCATGGTGCTCACATGCTATCCTCCCCTTTCAGCAATCAGTTCACAGTGCAGTGGAAAAGGTCCAGGTACTCCACCAGAACCACATGCATGCACACACAAAGTTTCATATCCTGCTTTGGACACTGTCACGGTCCAGAGTTCAGATATGAATATGTCAGTCACACCATCCAACCCCCTGTGCTAGTGCCCGCTTCAGATTTGCTTTAGTTTCTTATTATGTCCATTCTGTACTTTTGGCATTGTTGCTACTTAACTAGCTACATACATCTCCAGTTGTGGCACTCTCCCGTTGTCGAACATTTACGGACAGCATCCTTGAAAAGCTTTGCTGGTACTTTGGTACAGGATCACGTCTTGACAATTGTTAAAAGTAAATCATGTTTGTTTGATGCTTTGTTCCAGTTGAAGAGGAATTGCAAAATCCTGATTGCATTGGGCAGTAAAAAAAACTGCAACCTTTAAAAAGGGATTCTAAACTGTGAAATACATTTATGTAATATAGGCAATTCTAGTCTAGCAGGTCTATTTTAAGGCAAGTTACTAATACATCTTACCGTCAATAATCAATGGAGGACATTCAATTTCACTCAAATCCTTAAAAGGTTACACAACAGTAGCAGTACTATATCAGTAATACAATTACTGAATTAACAGGACAGTACATTATGCAAATTAACAGAAAATCGACACTTGGAGCTTTGTACAAATAGGATTGGCATAATGTAATACACATTTTTTACAATGTGTTTATTTTGTTTTTTTCTTTCTGTGAAATACAAGGGTACCTATGAGAAAGTGAAGCCAAAGGTGGAAAGCATTATCCAATTTGGAACTGGTGAGAAAACAAATCTTATAATACTGAAACGTCTTCACAATTGTTCACACTCACCTTACATGACTGCACCCTTCACATAGAATCGATAGGAATTACCCACACAAAGGCAGTTATCAGATAAGTCTACTCTTTTTCAGATAGTTATGCCTACCTCAAAAACCCTCCACCTGAATTCTATCCGCGGGCTGGAATCATTGGTTTCACTGGCTTCCTTGGAATCTTTCTTGCAAGAGGTAAACACAGCAAGATTAAGAGAGGCAACAAACACTTAGGGGCATTGGGAAACCGGTTCTGTCTTTGGATGAAGTGTATGGTATTTGTCACGGTTGAATCTGTCATGTTAGATACTTTCTACTCTGAGTGAAAACCATTATGTCATTTTAACATGTGCTTTACACTGTTTATATCTTCCCCTTTCCCAGGCTCCAGAGTGAAGAGACTAATCTACCCTACTGGCCTGATGGCTATTAGCACCTCTCTATACTACCCCCAGCCTGCTGCAACAATTGCCAAGGTGAAAACTGTCTTATTTCAAGTTTACTGTAGTAGCTTACTTGTAAAAAAAGAAGAAAAGTCTTACTGCTATGAGACACACATAATACACTAAGCAGTTACAAAAGTCCACAAAGCAACAGTCAAATAGTTTGTGTATTGCACCCATTACGGGTTTCATAGTGCAGTAAAAACTTGACACACTTTTTTGTTCCTCTAGTCAAGCGGGGACTACGTGTATGATTTAGCACTGCAGGGCTATGTTGCCATGGAGAATGTGTTCAAGCCTGCCAGCAAACTAGCTGTAGAGAAGGTAACATTGAGTTCATTAAATATGGATCATATAACTAGCCTACCAGGTAAATCAGTTATTTGGTCTATATGGCTTATTTGAAATTTCCTACCTTCCCTTCTGTAGTCGGTGAATGAAGAGGGGCTTGCTCCTGAAACCAAACCTGAATAGGTAAATACAAAACTGTAGGATAACAACACTTCACTATTTGCCTTCCACACATTAAAAGTGATGGTTAACTTACACAGTACTAAACTATTATTTTAATGACTCTGATTACCTTGACCAATGTTATATTGCTATCTAACATAGTGACATCTATTTTACAGGTCTACCAACATCATGATGACAAGTACTCAAGATTAGCAGTCTTCCAGGCATTGCAGGTCCATCCTACTGAACACCATGGTTTGTCATGGGCACAATTGTTCTCATTTCGATGTTCTCATGACTCACTTTTGCACTAGCCTCTTTCTGTAGAAGATAGGGCCTGTCACCAAGATTGTATTTATATAAGGCTAAATAAAAATCTATTTTATATCCAGTTTTAAAAGCATCATGATTAAAAAATAATTATACATGCTCATTTAACGTAACAAAAAGCTTTTACTCCAGTAATAAAACTTAATTGATAGAATTATGCTGTCAAAATCCAGGATTAACTAGTAAAACCAAAGACTGTCTCCTTTTCTCTTATAGTGCCAGCATTTGACCCTCCAAACTGGGACTGTGTTGAGAAATCCAAATTAAATTCCGTCTTTTGAAAAATGCTGATGAAAGTATACTTCCTCTCACAGAAACCGAAAGCATCAAGAGACAACATTTTCCGATGACACATCCAATGTCATGGGAGTTTCACAATCCTTACCCATGTGAACCTTATTAGAGGTCATCCTATGAAACCGAGACAAGAATTGGACAAAAAACACGTTTATTGTTTTAAAATATTGGTGTGCATCCGTATAATCAAACAAACAAGGGGACAACTTCCACTGGAATCAATTACGAGTGAGAAGTCGACAGCTCTACTTGGCGTTGATCTTAAGCAGGTCTTCCTTTTCAATAGCAAACAGCCGCCAGCCCTCCTCAAGAGAGAGGTCGGAGGCTCCACGACGTTTGTAGAACTCGATAGATGGCTTGTTCCATTCTGCCACTATGAAGTGCATGCTGCTGCAGCGGGTTTTAACTGCCGTCTAGGAAAAAGGTGGAGGCCAAGATGAGACAGAGGGGGAGCAGCTCTGAGGCGTCATTTAGACTAAAACCTAAAGAAAGATGTCAATGTGGAAGGTTGGATGTACTCACCTCACTTAGAGCCTTGATTATTTTGGAACCGATGCCATAACCTGAAGGGGGTAAAAGTAGAAATTATTTTTGAAAAGCTAGTTTTAGGTTTAAATTTAGATTGTGTGCTTAATGAATCTGTACATATATATAGGAAGTAAAGTAAGCCTTGGCAGAGATTATAAAACTTAAGTGCTGCTTAAGGGATATACTTTATTAAAATGGAATGTAAGCACACCAGGAAATGTTTTGACTAGGTACTTACCCCTGAACTCCTCCATTACATAAAAGTCCTCTAGGTAGAGCAGCTTCCCAATCCACGGGTCATAAGTAAAGTAGTACATGGCAAACCCAATCACAGTATATCCTACAAAGAAAATGTGTACCATTTTAGTGCTCGCCACAGACATTTCTATTAGGCACTGCGTATGGTGGTGTGTGATCCAATGGGACAGTTTAAATACTGATGGTTAACCAATATTTCACCTAACTGGTAACTTGACAGTAGATAAACACAGCTCTCTATAATGCTTGACTAGCAATTGATGTAGGCCTATGACTTGTTTCATTATTGCCAGAAATGCACTGTAAATTGGGTAAAAACTTCCAACGGTTAGGCTGCAGTTAAACGGTATGTTACAACCTTTTTATCGCAATGGCATTTGACAAGTTTGACTTGTCAAAGCAGAAAAAAATTATTCTGGGAAAGCCTTCAAGTATTGTTTACCATCAGAGCTCTGCTTTTCTTCGGGGACTTCCGCGACTATGCAGTGGTAGAATGGATGATCGCCAAAGCCGTCCTCAAGTAGTTCTAAAGGGGAAGAAGTAGGCTAGGCCTAATTAGATTTTTTACCTAAAGCCTTCTTATGAGACATCAGGATTAACTGTGTTTATTTTGTTATAAAACATGACACATTCAAAGTAGGCTACGTCACCTTTCTCGGTCAATATGACTTGTTCTTCCATTTCTTCAAATTTAGCAAGTTCCTAGAAAGGGAAAGGTTTGCTAAAATGTTGATACGTTCTTACCATGGTTTTATAAATTGTAAAACGACGTAATAGGATTGGATAGATTTGTTTGTTTTTTATCGATACACTGTGCCTACCTTTATGAGTCGCAATATGTTTGAGACGTCCTTGGGTTCAGCTTTCCGTAATATGAAATTGGCCATTTTCTTTTTTTACTCTTTTTTCCTTTTCTCACAAGTCCTCTGAATGTAAAAAGAAGCAAAATCTGTTTCTTCATTCGCTTCAAAGGAGTTTTCACCCCACAGAAAAGTTTTTTTTTCAGCTCACGCGGAATTACATTCGCATCTAGTCGCTCGCAGCGCAGTGACCAAATTCCGGACAAGTAGACCTATATAGCACTCGCACTTGAACAAAATGTCGCAATCACGCCTGACGACCGGGAAACAATGACGTCATCAGGTCCTTCTAATATGTAGTTATTTGTGGTCGACACGAGGGGACGCCATATAGAAAAGGCACTCGGCCTTCCGTATTTTTTTCTCATGACTTTTTGTGGTGGTAAATCTCAGAGCCGCCTCTCTCAACGGCACTGCTAAATCCTAGCCCAAATTTATATGCCATAGTTTTTTTTAATGATATACATTGTTTAGAGTTTACAAAAAGAAAACATGTATATTAGTAAATACATATTAAAACAAAAGTGAATTATTAATTAGAACAAGTTTCCTCACTTGTCAGGTTGAAGTTTTATTGCAGCCAAGTTCAAATGTTCATTCTTTAAAGGAGTGCAAACTGCTGATCTAACATAATTAAGTTTCTTTCTTTCCATAGGCTACAGCTCTTTAGTATAGTGTGTTTATGTGAAATAACTTGGTCTTGTTGGACCAATTTAAGTAAAAATAAATCACAAAAAGATACACCAGAATATCAAAACTATTTTATTTTGAACTTCAACCAAAGTGTTTAACAGGCAGTTGCTTTTGAAAACTGGGTCATTCAATTCAGTTTATCAAAATACTTCAGCTTGCCCGAAGGGTCAGGGATTATCTGTGGGAAAAAAGTATCAAATTTTCTAGTTTCTCATTACACATTCCTAAACCAAGTTCCAAACTAAGTTTAGAAACTGTTTGACAAAGTGAGAAAATCTTAAAAAACAAAACCCATCAACCTGCAGTCTCAAAAACTGTGGGAGTCCAACAGATGTTAACAGCCTGGTGTGCCCACCTCAAAGGCTGACGTTAATAGACAAGTGGGAGCAGTTGGACTCAGTACATTCCCACATTGCATCAGGGAGAAGAGATTCATCATTCTAGTGTTTGCCTACCCTATACCGCATTGCTGGGTTAGATATGGAGTCATTGTTGGTCAACTTTTTGTCTTGAGCGATTCCTGCGGTGCCATTTGAAGTGTGTGGTCATTGCCATTCTTAAAGACATGAGATCTTTGATGCCGATTTCTGACACTGAGCTCATCATTGGATACTCCCCCCCCCCCCCCCCCCCCCTACTCCATGCACATCACAGCACACAAAGGGATAGAAAAACGAAAAAATATGTAATAACGTTGTGTCCTTGGGCAAGGCACTTCACCCTACTTGCCTCGGGGGAATGTCCCTGTACTTACTGTAAGTCGTTCTGGATAAGAGCGTCTGCTAAATGACTAAATGTAAATGTATGTATAATTCCAGTCAGGTTTTTGTATTTTGGGCACGCTTTATTAAATTCTGATCAAGCGCAGGTGTACCGTCTATGAATTGACTTGAAATGACCAAATACCATTGTACTGTAGTCCATTAATGCCAGGATGGGTGCATGTTAAAACAATGCATTCACTTAATAGACAAGTAATGTCTTACATTTAAACCAAAATACATTGTTCAAGACTCACCGTGTCACTGCCTGGTTTCCACCCTGCTGGGCACACTGTGTCAAAAACAAACAAAACAAAGTAAATACACATGTTGACTGCCAATTAACAAATTCTCACCAAATAGACGCAAAAAAACCCCACTTTCCAATCAGAAAAAGTAGCAACATTTATTCTGTGAATTTGCATTTGATAAATATGCCAATAAATATAAAAAGGGCTGTGATTCACTGAGGATGTCTAATATACTTCATTAGGTGGCAAAAGTGCTGTGAGTTGTTGATGAGGGGACATTACCTTCTCCATGTTTGTCAGTGTACTGGAAGGCTTGAACTAGCCGCAGTGTCTCATCTACAGACCGCCCCACAGGGAGGTCATTCATGGTGATTTGCCTCAGAACGCCTTTGTCATCGATGATGAATAGGCCCCTGAAGAAGAGATGAACAAGCTTGCTTCATCTTTTAACCGAGAAACCGTTTCCTGTTTCTCCTTAACACCATCATCTCATTATTTAGTTTGGAGCATCTGCAGTTGTCTGAGAACATAATTTAACTCTCGCCATGAACCTATGACAGATCACTTGTCTTCCAACCTGAGTGTATGACCGTGGTCTTCCAAAAAGACACCATAGTCCTTGGCTATCTGATGTGTGAGGTCCGAGAGCAGAGGGATTTTCATTGTTCCAAGTCCACCTTGATTCCTGGGTGTGTTGATCCTGCACCAAACACAGAGAGAAGACACAGAAATAATATGAATACCTTAATACCTCAGAACGGAATTGACTTGGACTACATTGCATTTAGTCTTACCAGGCCAGGTGGGTGAACTGAGAGTCAACCGAGCATGCGACCACATCTGCATTGATGGCACGGAATTCATGGACACGATCACTGAATGCAATGATCTCAGTTGGACAGACAAATGTGCTGTAAGAAGCACATCCATTAATTAAGTGACGCTTATTGCTGGAATCCTACATGTCACAGATGGCATAGTAACCAAAAGCTAACAATTGAGTACAATTTTTTATATTTAGGGTGAAATACGTACAAGTCCAGTGGGTAGAAGAAGAAGATGAGATATTTTCCTTTGTAGTCAGACAGTTTCAGTTCCTTGAACTCTCCATCAATGACAGCTGTCCCCTCCCAGTGAGGAGCAGGCTTTGAAACTTTAAACAAAAATTATGGTTATCTCATTAGAGGAATAATTAATATTGTAGAATGTTCACAAAATGTATTAACAAAGTAAGTATTCAGACCCTTTGAAATGACACTAAAGAAAACAAAATATGAAGTCATCCTTTTTGATTTGATAACCCTTTCCTGTCTAGAACAGGAGTCAGGTGGCTGAGCGGTGAGGGAGTCGGGCTAGTAATCCGAAGGTTGCCAGTTCGATTCCCGGTCATGCCAACTGACGTTGTGTCCTTGGGCAAGGCACTTCACCCTACTTGCCTCGGGGGAATGTCCCTGTACTTACTGTAAGTCGCTCTGGATAAGAGCGTCTGCTAAATGACTAAATGTAAATGTAAATGTAACTTACATTTGGGCATATGGTCCCTCATCAAGTGACAATCAGACAGAAAAAAATCACACACCTGTCTATAAGGTCCCATAATAACTGCATATACTCTTATAAGTTGGTTCGCCAACCCAAATTAGTCTCTAAATGTCCTTGAGTGTGTCAGACAAAGCCCAAACATAAACAGTAGAAATGCGCTTCTGTGACGCTCAAGGCAATAGGTGCGGAATGAAGGAATGACGTGTACAAGTCTAACGTTGCAGTTGAGTTGGGATCCCACTTTTGTTTTGCACGAATTTAAAACCGCAATGGACATTATTTCATTGTGCAGTTGGTTTCCTACACACATTTTAAACTCATTCAGCACGTATGTAATTACTAAACAGCGTGCTAGCTAGCTACTATGCCTAGTACTACGACGTGAAGTATTCAAATAGCTAGAGCTAGCTAGCTGGTGTGATCTGCTGCACGTAAGCATACTACAGTATCAAAAGGACTCTACCCATGTGAACCAGATATTTGGATGAAATGTGCAGCTGGGCGTATCCACCCACGACAGTCTGCATGATATACCCACTTTTTGCTTTGCTGAGGTGCAGTGAATGATCTGACACGGGAACACGGAATGCTTCTCCTGGATATACGTGTCCCCCAGCATAGTTATGACACTCTTGGTCGCTCTTTCCATTGGTACTTTCTTGAACAGCATATGCAAACTTGGTGAAAACACAAAATGTGTAAAACACACTAAAAATATTACTCATCCTAACTGAACTCATGACGTCCATTCTTCCGTCTTGATGGTATCAGCTTCTACTCCTGCATAGCGGAAGAAGTACAAATCCACTAAGGCGCGTACACGTGAAGGAATGCCAAATGCGCGCACTCCAGATTATGTTCTACGTCATCAAACATCGACGTGTGTTTTGCGTTACTGTCACTGTCAGTGAGAAGGACTGATCGGTGGCCAAGGAGCATGCACAAGATGCTGACAATTATATCTAACGTGCTGAGGGGTAGCGCTGGCAAAAATGTAAGTAAGGATTTGATGTGCAGGATCGGGGGAAGACATCCACAACCATTGTCGTCTTAAATATGATTTATATTTAATCTTTGTCCACATGAAACCCGTTTCCGCCCTGACCTTGCACAGACACCAAGGCCTAAATCGCCACATCTGGCCGGCTAGTTGGCAAATTGAACAGTTTTGTTAGCTCAAGACACCTGTTCTTCCTCCTCTTATGTGAAGCAAGTTATTTTGAATACACACGGCAAGAAAAGTGTATCGATCGAGTATTCCTACCGAGATAATAATTGTGTTAGCTGGTAGCTGGCTAGCTAAAATATTTTAATGTGGTGTGGAGGAAATTGTGGTATTATTCTTAAGGTTTACTCATAGTTTTCTTTGATTTAAACTGGTTTACGGTAAGTGGTGTTGCAGGTAGTCTTCTTAATTTTTATTCTGTATTTTTGGTGTACATAGATAACATATTGTTGAAAAGGCTATATGGTGTTTGCTATTGGAAGGTCACAGTATGGTTATTTTTCTAGTAAAATACTGACAGTCCAGGTTTGATGGAACAATGAAAATTCAAACAAATCACTTGTATTTGTGTCGCTGTGTCGTAAACACATGTCGCAGGTTAAACATTCCACTGTTTCAGTGGTAAACACAACTTCATCTCTATCCATGTTCTGTCTAATTCTTTTTCCTATTTGCTGCCTTGTTGGTAGGGAGCCCAGGTAGTGTCAGAGGTAAGATGGCTTTACTATAGATTGACAGGTCACCAAAAGCTCTGCCCATGTCTCTTGCTGTCTGTTTAGGCTTTCCCTTCATTGGTTTTCAGATGGCATGTGTCCCACATTCACGCTGCCTTTTATTTTGAGACCACTGGTGATTTTCTTCCATCAACCTTTTAACATTTTTTTTTTGCCTCAGATTTGGTCATTTATTCCCATCATATCAAATGCATTCAATATTTTGCATAATCTGATTAGTCTGTCCTGCTTTGCAATCTAATACATAGTGTATTTAGCTGACTGATAGAACTATTAATACTACTCTCACATGCTTTCACACAGCCATAGACAATACATCCAACGTAGTGGTTTTGCATGGTGTATCAACAACTGGTGCAATGACGATAGCAGATGTTAATGTAACACCATGAAGCTGTGTGATTCGAGGTTTCTGTCTCAGAAGGTCTATGTGTCTTGAAGACTGTACTTGTGAGCATAAGTAATAAGCGATGTGTTATTTCGGCTAGTTCTGAGACTAATCGGCTAGGTTAGCTCATTGATTCCAATGTCATTTTTGATGTTGAGCGTTAAGTGGCCTCTTTTGAGCTGGTGTTGTCGTCCGACTCCTGAGTTGGGGGGGGGGGGGGGGGGGGGGGGACATGGTTCCTGATCTGTCGATCCTGGACTTATTGATCTTGCCTGGCTCTTCTCTCCCCAGTCCTCCATGCGCAGGGCAGTTTTGCAGCTGTTGGCGGGCCAGGGCGAGTATGCTGATATCACTTCACCGCCAGACCCAGCACCAGCACTGCTACCCTGCAGCCCAGACACACATATAGGCTCACACGCTCCATCGGTGGAGAGCATCCACAAACCAAAGACTGATCTAACGTTCACACAGACAGACCATGGGGCCCTATCTGTCGTAGAGCCTACAGTTCCCAGAATTCAAATGGCAGAGGGAGATCCAGATGGACCAATCGTAGTTAATGCAAACCTTGCCTTTTGCAGTGATCTTGGAACTGGCAAGTCACTCACACAACTAACCTCACGACAACCTCTGTCACAATTGAACCCTTCTCATTCCATCAAAGAATTAGCAGAAACACAGACTGACATTTTATTAGAGACTCTAACGAATATTGGGCCGGCAATTTCAAAATTGACTTTGTCTAAACCTTCTGATGATATAAACCATAACAAAGAAGAAAACACACATACGCAGACCAAAGTTGTGGTCCCTTCAGGGTCGTCAACAGAATTCACATCACCAGTTGTTGCAACTGGTGCAACTGCTCCAGTTTCAGAGCAGCGGCCAGTCACTGACCACCAGACTACGAGTGAGGCAGCAACAAACGTTAACCCTTTAACTCTTGAATCAACACAACCAGAGCAGCCTCCTCTCAACACTGGCCCGTTCAGTTGCGAACGACACGTCACAGAACCTGACCACAGTAATACACACTCACAGACCCCTGACTCACTGCTGCCAGAGCCTCAGCTGGCAGGGAGGGGCCAGGCTAACGATAGAACAGAGCTTCAACTCCCTGAGACAAGCCTCAGCCTGACCGAAGACACTCCCTTACCAGAGCCACAGCTTGCTGTGAGTACTGGCTCACTTCCCTTATCTTACACCTCTTTCTTCACCCCCCCCCCCCCCTCTCAATCCCGGCCGTTCTTGGAGAGAACGGTGCATGCAAAGACCTTCAGCTGCTCTCTCTTTCACACTTTCGGTATTGGTCACAGCAGCATTTCTGAGATCATGTCAAGGGCCCCTGTATTATTTGCGGCCTCGAGAAATCCGCCCACCCCGCAATAACTATCATCCTCGGTCTATCAGCGACGCACAATGAATATTATACAATTACTTTCCATGATCTCAACCTCCCTTTTCATCACTCACACTTCTCTGAATATGATGATGGAAGGTTGCCTGAAAGCAGTCAAAAGCTGTTGTTGTTAGTGTAAGTGCTTGCTATGATAGGTGCTTGTTTGTGTGAGCTTCCATTGTAGTTGCCGTTTGTTGGTTAGCAGTGTAGTGAATACATGTTAAAGAAGGTAGTCATCCTTGGATTATTGGATATACAGTTTTAAAGATGGGCCTTGCAGTTGTATGTCCTTTTTAAGGCTCTGACTGGCATTTTACACTTGTGGGTGGTCCCATTTCAGGTGCTATAGGGCTACCTCTTGACTTGTCTGTGGTGAAAGGATGTGATGTGTAGTTGTTGATTGGTTCTGCCGTGTTTGACTGTGATTCAAAACTGTTCTCTTTATTCCTACAGGGAACCAGGGTGATCGTGTCGGCGCGCACATATGCTGACTTCACTCCCGAAGCCACCTTTGACATAAAGGTAAGCGCTTTGTCAAACGTGTGTGTGTGCGTTATTCAACTTTCTTTGTTTTCACATGGGAATATACAGTTTACTCCGAGGACTGTTTATCACCTCGAATTCACTCACGTTTCGTCAAACACACCGGCAAGAACAAAAAGTTCTCATCGGCGGCGTTCCCTTCTTCTAGGATTGTGTCCGTGAAGCGCAGTGATGTTCTTTGGCGTTCTCCTTTTTAGAAATGCGACGTGCACCGTCTGGAGGAGGGCCCGCCCGTGCAGGCGGTGCTGACCCGCGAGGAGGGCCTCAAGTACTATCGCACCATGCAGACCATGAGGCGGATGGAGCTCAAGGCCGATCAGCTCTACAAGCAAAAAATCATCAGAGGCTTCTGTCACCTGTATGACGGCCAGGTTTGAACACAATTTCTTTTTGGCACCAGCTGCCCAGTAGAGCAGTCAAGAAGAACAGGACTAAGAATTTCCAGTGTACTTGTTACAAATGGCAAATGAACTTGAACAGTTAATATTGTGGTGGGTGTAGGCCTTGTTTGTGTCTTTCGTAGATAAGGATAAAAATCCTCAGATTCCTGTATATATACAGATGACAGGCTCTGGCTTTTTTCTTTTTTTAAACAATACTTAATACTTGATTTATAAACTGTTTGTGTGCATGTCCAGTTGTGACCAGTGTCTACTTCAAGGTTTCCTGACTGTACAGTATCAAACAAGGCACTTTAAGGACACTAAAAACTGCAATAAAGAACTAAAATTAAAAAAATAATTAACACAGAAGAGTGCAGAGAATGGTAGAACACCCTTTTATTTTACCCACCAGACACCTAAAATAGCTTTTGTGTCCACCGTTTCTATAGGAAGCCTGTGCAGTAGGCATTGAGGGGGGAATCAACCTGTCGGACCACCTGATCACAGCATATCGTGCTCATGGCTACACCCTCACAAGGGGTGGTACAGTCCGAGAGATCATGGCTGAGCTTACTGGTGAGTACGCATACACGGATCAAATGAATGAGCACTCGCACACTCCATCAACTGGGTCACTACGTGTACTAAAGCGTTCTTTGCTCGTCCCTGGTCCGTCTTCTCCATCTCTTCCTCCTCTTTGTGTCTCTGTTTTCAGGGCGTCGAGGAGGCATTGCTAAGGGCAAGGGAGGCTCTATGCATATGTACACGAAAAACTTCTATGGGGGCAATGGTATCGTGGGAGCCCAGGTAATATAACATTATGCATAAAATGGAAAGGTTTTGGAACAAATGATGTGTCAACTCTTTGTTGAGTTGATCATTCTGTTATGTCTCGTAATTAACTTGGAATTTCAAACGCTTCCAAAATTGCACGTCGTTTTCCACCCAGAACTTCACAAACATTACAACTGCATCAATCTCTGTTCTCTTACATCCAGTAGTTGTGGTAAAAACCAAGTCTCTCTCTAAATTCCCCCAGGTACCCTTGGGAGCGGGGGTAGCCCTCGCCTGCAAGTACCAGGGCAACAATCAGCTGTGTGTCAGCCTCTATGGAGATGGTGCCGCCAACCAGGTATGAAGTTTGCCTTCTAAAAAGCTGACAGGGAAATCTCGGAAGTACACATTCACTCCCATTCAGAGATATTACCACCCTTGGCGAAAGGCATGGCGATAACTTACCTGAACTTGCCCATACTTAACTCTGACAGGGTCAGATTTTCGAGACCTACAACATGGCATCTCTCTGGAAGTTGCCTATCATCTTCATCTGTGAGAACAACAAATATGGGATGGGTACCTCCGTGGAGAGATCATCGGCCAGCACGGACTACTACAAGAGGGGAGACTTCATCCCTGGACTCAGGGTAACCTGTTTATGAAGCACCCCCAAGCAAGGCAGCACACATGCCCTCCTTTTCATTTCTTTTCCCCCTCCTCTTGTCTCACACAATACGTTTTGCTTTCCAGGTGGATGGGATGGACCTCTTGTGTGTCAGAGAGGCCACCAAGTTTGCTGCTGACCACTGCCGATCTGGAAAGGTGACTTGGCGGTTTGGGATGTTTTCCGTACGTTTATGTTGTCTTTACTCGGGATTCGACTGAACATTGGCGTACTTGTTTGTCTACCTCTTAAAGGGCCCTATCCTCATGGAGCTTCAGACCTACCGTTACCATGGACACAGCATGAGTGACCCCGGGGTCAGGTATTTACATTTACATTTACATTTAGTCATTTAGCAGACGCTCTTATCCAGAGCGACTTACAGTAAGTACAGGGACATTCCCCCGAGGCAAGTAGGGTGAAGTGCCTTGCCCAAGGACACAACGTCAGTTGGCATGACCGGGAATCGAACTGGCAACCTTCAGATTACTAGCCCGACTCCCTCACCGCTCAGCCAACTGACTCCCTCAGGTATGCAGCCAATCATCAACCCATCGTGTTGTTGTGTCAAAGACGGTGACCTTGTTGGGTCTGTGCTTATGGTCATATTGGTCACCCTCTTTTATGTAATATAAAAAACGGAGTTGACCAGTGAATGAAACGGGCCGCATCCTGCTTTGATCTTGAGTAATAAACCCTTATCTTCGACCCACTGTTGGTATAAATGACCCTGACCCCCCCCCCCCCCCCCTGTGCCCCTCCGTCCCTTGTTTCAGCTACCGCACACGTGAAGAGATCCAGGAAGTCCGCAGTAAGAGTGACCCCATCTCCATGCTGAAAGACCGCATGCTCAGCAACAACATGGCCAGTGTGGAGGAACTAAAGGTAGATATTAAGAACCAGCTCTCGCACAAACATCAACTATACTCTAATATATACATTGAAAGTATTGGTTGGAACTTTATAACAATTAAAGTGCCAACCAATAATATACATATAACACACACTTTTATATGCTAGTAATATAAATGATATATAAAATATGATTCTGTAAATTGAATAGCTAGAAATTTGAACTAGAATTTAGCTTCACTGGTTCATTTTAGGAATATGTTTGCTCACATTGTACACAGAACAGCAAGAGAGCTGGATTTAACCCTAAATACCTTGTTCTGCCTGGTCCTGTTTAATTGAAGGAGATCGACGTGGCGGTGAGGAAAGAGATTGAAGATGCTGCCCAGTTTGCCACCACGGACCCCGAACCTCCACTGGACGATCTTTGTAACCATATCTTCTACAACGACCCGCCCATGGAGGTGCGCGGCACCAACCCATGGATCAAGCTGAAGTCTGTCAGCTAAAGGATGACTGCCCACCGACCCCTCCCCCCCCTCTCATGTATACCTTCTCCCTCTCCCTCTGTCTTACAACCATGTTCCACCATCAACGCACACCTTTAACCTTGTTAAAGTTCCCCAATCCCTCTAAGCATCTATAGACTTTTATTTTTCCTCTTCTAGGCTTAAACCAAGCTATGTTAACGAAACATACCCAAATCCTTTCCACAATCCACATAAAAGAAATATAGAGTGCCGGTAAAAGTCATTTTCTTTTCAATCAGTTCGCAATAAATTGAATATAAAGATTGAAGGCTATAGTATATTAAATACATTTATATATCATGCCAAAACAAACCTGTGCCTGCAGGATGGTGTTTGTGTTCAAAAGTGGTATAAGCCTTATGTTTGTAGGTCATTTATACCAAGACATACACCTCAGATCCATCTGGTTTAAAAAGTGATTAAAGTTTATAGACATGTAATATCTGGGTAGGTTAGGTTTTCTCAATTGTTATCTGTCATTCATATTTATTTCTGAAAATGTTTTGTAACAAACAGTACTGATACTGTCCCTCAATAAGAATAGGAAATGCCCTCTGTTTGGGAATCTTGGTGATAAACTGTTACAGTTTTTATAGCTAGCAGGTGGGGGGTACACTATGCAGGGACTTGTGTTTGCCAACCCTGCTTTATTTCGATGCATTAAGACGGAAAGGGGAATGTATGTCTGTGATTGTCTTTGTACAGTCTGTCAAAATAAAGACCTCATTTAATGAGTAATACACTAAATATGTTTTTAATTGTGTGTTTGTGGCACAATTGTGTGTGTGTGTGTGTATGGCACAATTTCCAACGTTCAGGATGTTTTGTAATAACGACATGCGGAAGCAGCCTGCCTTCCCCAAACCCCTAAAATAACGACACTTTGTTGAGTTTTAAACCCCAAATCTATTTTGAATGAAGAAACACCCTGTCATTCATCACAAACTTTAAATATCTGGGGTTTCCCTCTTCACAGTGCAGAAGGATTGCATTTAATCATTAATCACTTGATGAACTGAAATGTGCATTCATGGTTTCAGCAAAGACAGAACTGTCATCTACAGCACCATTGAAGCCTCTAGAAATCAGTAGCACACAATGTCTTTGTGATTTTGATGGTGTCTAAATGACTATAGAACTGCCAAGTCACCATGAGAATATATTTGTACCCTGGTGGTGTACAGCTTTCAAGGAAATATGAACAAAGACTAGACATTTGTTTTCACTTGTTCTAATATTGGGGTCACTAGGAAAAGTAAAAATTAAAATATAAAACAATTTTCCTTTTTTTTCTCTCTCTGCTGTTACATTTACTGGCAGGTCATTTTTGACCCTTAAGAAAACACAAGGGTTCCCTGAGTAGCCCACTCCAGGACCGGTCACCAGCAACCCCACTGCCAGCTGGGATCGGATGGTGAGTCAGATAAACAGTTTGAGTTAATTGGGACGGTGTCCAGTAACACTTTTCAGAAGCTAAATTTAGTTTTCCCGATGGAGCTATGGAGTACCTGGCAAAGAAAGCGCCCAGAAATTGACATTTAATCCTTTTTGTTTTAATAACAAACTCCACACGAATTTCCCTACAAGAGGAATATATTGGCATCTATGTGTTCACCCTTCTGTTACGTGAAGTTCCTAGTTATGCAGTTATTTTAGTTAGGTCAGCTATTCTAGGTTTATGTAGGCTACATCACATTCCTAGTTTACATTATACAACCATTTCTGCGCAGAGCACGAGCACTCCGTTTGGTGCATTAGTGGATTAACAACATCAGTATGGAGTCAAACTAAACTAGCACAACAACGACAAACATACGCCCATCTCCACTCCCACCATTCGCAAAAGGCTGCGAGAAGGTGATCGAAAAACCTACAGTGGATACCATGTATGTTTCTGGCTCTATGGGGCTGTCACTGTCCCGTCTCTTTCAATGCATGACGTTGAACTGACGCATTCCTCAGCCTCGCTCTGGTAAACAGGTAAACGACAGCGCCATGTTGAAAGGACGGAAGTGATTTGCAATTTTTTGGGGGTGAAAAGTATTTGTATGCAGTTTTAACAAGATCTACATTTGTCTACGTTATAAAAGTAGTAGATATCTAAAGTTTCTATTGCATTGAAACCTTATTTCGTGACTTAATTCTGCTGAGAGTGTGTTCCCCTATAGTGTTGTAGAAACACTTCGTATCTCACCCTGGACGTCAGACACTTGAAGAGCGACTTCAACACTTTTGTCCAAGATGCCATTGGCACAGCTCGCAGACCCTTGGCAAAAAATGGCCTTAGGGACCGCTGAAACAGAGGTATAAAATCTATCATTACAGACCGGTAACTTTTGTGTAAGCGATTGTCAAGGTTCTCCACACGTCAGAAACATGACCAACTTTTTACTGAATAGGCTACGCGACTTGCAAGTGAATTGCTGTGGCAGTGGGCAGTAGCCTTTTATTGCGGAAACTATGTAAAACATGTGACAGTTATGTATGCAAATGTAAAATATTTAATTTCTAACGATCGTCATAAATTTATGACGATCTGATGAGTTGCATGTTGACATATCTGATTTGACCCTACTCTTGGACAAACAGGCTATGAAAACCACTCCCAATTTAAAAAGCTAAACGCGCATTTTATTTTTGTTGATCAGGTCATGGATGACTCCATGGGAGACGATGATCCAGCATGTGTAAGTTTCAAGAATGCTACCCATGTACTGTTGATTTGATGTGGTGGGATGACCCCTCCCCTCTCAAACGAGTGCCTAAAATGCTGATGAATGATAAATCCAAAGCATTGAGAGATAAAACGGCGTCAAACCTCGTGTCTCTAGGTGTGTGTGCTCCGTTTAATTACACCTTACACACTTCTATAGGTACTTAATAGGCATCTCTGAAGCATGTTGAGATAGAGCCATGGTGCTACTGTAGTAAAAGTAGAAAGAAATAGTTAAGAGAGGCATGTGCGGGGTTAGTGAAAGAGAAAGAAAGGAACAGTGAAAGGCAGGAGAGCATGTTGGGTCTTTTAGTCATCCTCCTCCACAGCTCCTTGATGCAGTGGGAGGGGGTGTTGGTGGCATGGTAACCAGTCGCTCGCTGACAGTCAGGAGTCCCCTCCTATGGTCTTTCGCACTGCTGCCAGCCGCTGCGAGGGAGAAGAGAGGCTCGGGCATGGGAGATCTGACCTCCACTTGGGCAGAACAGGGGTCTGAGGTGGTCTGTCCAGAGAGCGGCTTGACTGTACGTGGGTCTGTGGCTGCAGTGCGTATGGGTGGTATAGCGAGGGAGTTTGGGCTATTTCTCAATCCTCCCACAGGCTCTTTTCAGTCTGAGCACTACGGAAAGCACTATGTGCAAAGCTTACGCTGCTTTTTTCCTCTTTCATAGGCATCTACATTAGAGCTTGTCCATGCAGAATGTTTTAATAGGATTTGCTTGTTTGTTGTTTGTTGTCAGTGCTCATCTCTGTTGTACATTCCTGCTTGTTTGTGTTTGTTTACATGTTTTGGTTGCTCCTCCAATTTTCCTCAGGATGAGGTGTCAGTGAAGGAGATCAGCATTACTCACCTTGTAAAAGAAGGCTCGGAGAAGGCTGACCCACGACAGTTTGAGCTTCGTAAGGTTCTGGGACAGGGCTCATTCGGAAAGGTAAATCATTTTGGAGATTTTTTATATTCGCGCAAGAAAACGACTCGTATTTATAAGATCATGTATCATTTCACACGTGGAAAAAATTCAGCACACAGCAACATATAAATTGTATGCACATATTAATGCATGTAATGCACATAGAACAATATATATGCATTGAGGAATAATTATAGCTATTGCAGCAAATGAGAGCTAAATTTCTGTATACTAAGCTGGTGTCTTCCTTGATCTTTATATCTCTTCAGGTATTCCTGGTAAGGAAAATAACAGGTCCAGATTCGGGCCAGCTGTATGCTATGAAGGTGCTTAAAAAAGCCACATTGAAAGGTATTTTTTCTCTGTTCTGTTTAGGCATGGATTTCCATGTGTAAAATCGTATAAATGCTCATTGTCAGACTATATTTTATTTCCCTAGTGCGGGACAGAGTCCGGACAAAGATGGAGAGAGACATTCTTGTGGAGGTGAACCATCCATTTATTGTCCGAATGCACTATGGTGAGTTATCGGATATACCCGTTTCTTTCATAGAGAACAGCACTCTTGTTGACATGCCCTTTAAGCAAAGTTCAGACGGACATATTTCATTTAGTCACACCCAAGGTCATTATGGTAAAAGAGAATGTGACACATCTGGTTCTGCGCAGCATTTCAGACCGAGGGGAAGCTCTACCTCATCCTGGACTTCCTCCGTGGTGGAGATCTGTTCACCCGTCTCTCCAAAGAGGTAGGCCAAGGAGAACCTTTATTCTGAAGGCTAACGTGTTCTTAATACAACATTCTAATTGAGTGTTTTCCCCTGGATGTGTGTCTGTGCTAACAAATTCATGTGTCCCGTTTTCCCTACACAGGTGATGTTCACAGAAGAGGATGTGAAGTTTTACCTAGCAGAACTGGCCCTGGCCCTGGACCACCTGCATGGTTTGGGAATCATCTACAGAGACCTCAAACCAGAGAAGTGGGCTATATGTTGTTACATTTTAGGCATTTAGCAGACTGGTCAAGGTAAACTGTCAAATTGCAGTGATTGCCCTTCCTCATACACGAAACTAGAGTTTAACTGTAATAAAGGTGATTCATTTATTTATGAACATGTTATTTCAGAGATCTGTTTCTGTAAGTCACTGTCTTTATCAAAATATACAATTACATATTTAATATGTCTTGAGGGATCATCTTAAACGAATCACTGTGCTGTGTAGTTGTCTGAGTTTACAATATCCTATATGTGGCTTCTGGTGGACAATGTATTCCAGAAAGACTGATAACATTGTGTCTTTTTAGCATTCTGCTGGATGAGGATGGTCATATTAAGCTCACTGGTGAGTAATCATCAAGCCTACTCCTGTTACATATGTATGTTTCACATTCCACTTTCACACTCCACTTGTGAAGGAGACATCGTTTTATATCAAACGACGTAATCAGGCTATTGCAGATTTGCTGTGTGTTGTAGTTTGTGTGTGTTGCATGTGACTGGTTTGGTACAGACTACCTTTCTTATCAGTGTGCCCTGAACCAGTGCATAAAGGTTCTTATCGGTCTCCACGCTAGTTCACACCTTTTCTGCTGTGCAGTGGGTTACATTTACATTACATTTAGTCATTTAGCAGACGCTCTTATCCAGAGCGACTTACAGTAAGTACAGGGACATTCCCCCGAGGCAAGTAGGGTGAAGTGCCTTGCCCAAGGACACAACGTCATGTTTCACAGCCGGGAATCGAACCGGCAACCTTCTGGGTTGCACTTCAGAACATTCTGATTGGCATTCTGCAACATTCTACTGGATGCAAGACAACATCCGAGCATTTTTGGCCTATTGCAGAATCCCGCATCAGATCTGCTACGTAATGGGAAACAACCGAAGCTTTGTTTGATGTTTGAAGTACGACGATATGCGATCAGGGTTAGTCAAGTAAATATGGCGTTTTGTTGTTGATGTTTTCCGCAGACTTTGGCTTGAGTAAAGAGTCCATCGATCATGAGAACAAGGCCTACTCCTTCTGCGGGACAGTGGAGTACATGGCACCAGAAGTGGTCAACCGGAGAGGACACACCCACAGTGCTGATTGGTGGTCTTACGGTGTGCTGATGGTGAGAGGACGGGAGATATGAGAGAGGGAGACACTTGGTGTAATATAACAGTTTACCTTGTGAGAGGAATATTATTGAAACTACCATAACAACTTGTATCTTTTATATATTACGCTGATGGTACAATGTTAACCGAAGTGGTCCAAGTTTTCACTTTGCGGTTACTCAAAAGAAAGGATATTTCTGTCTTCCCAGTTTGAGATGCTTACAGGAACTTTGCCTTTCCAAGGCAAAGATCGTAAGGAGACCATGACAATGATCCTCAAGTAAGTCGTCAAGTGCCTTTCTCTTGAGCAGAGATGTTTGTCGTTTTTAGGTCATGTAAAGGAATAGAACAAATATTGTATTGTATTCACCTCTAGAGCTAAACTGGGAATGCCACAGTTCCTGAGCCAAGAATCCCAGTCTCTCCTACGCAACCTGTTTAAACGCAACCCCGGAAACCGATTAGGTAAACTGTTCGTCTGAATTGATAATGATATATGTAATTCGATATTTTCTGCTAGATAGAACTGTGAGCATTTGTAGGTTGTGACTTAAATTAGGAAGTTGGATAGAGAGTGTAAACAATCATCCACAAATATTAATATGTTACTGTTGCAATAGCAACCCACAAGTGCAGGGTGTTCTTAATGAATTTGTACAATACAATAAGAATGAATCCAAAACAGGGAGATATCGCGGAAGGTTTTACCGTGTTTGTAAAATGTATTTAGAACAATTTTAAGGGGAATGTAGATTTTCCACAGGCGCTCTCGTTGTTTGCTATATTTACAGGTGCTGGTCCCGATGGAGTGGAAGATATTAAGAGGCATTCCTTTTTCTCCACGATTGATTGGAACGTTAGTGTGTCTGTTTCTTATTTGTTTGTTTTTCCCTTTCTTCTACAGCATATCGATTCTTAAGTTGTGTATTTTATTTGTATTGTGCTTATTCAGTCCCCTTTCTCCTTTACAGAAATTGTTTAGGAAAGAACTTCACCCCCCCTTTAAACCAGCAAGTGGGAGACCTGATGACACGTTGTACTTTGACCAAGAATTCACTGCCAAGACTCCTCGAGGTAAAAAATAAATAAAACACAGTATATATGATAATGAATAAAGTACAGTATTGACAAGTATGTCATTTCTTTCCTTAGACTCTCCTGGTGTACCTCCAAGTGCCAATGCCCACCAGCTGTTCCGAGGTTTCAGCTTTGTAGCCATCAGCTCAGAGGAAGAGAGTCAGCTCACACAGAGCACCAACATGACGTCTGTACAGGTAAGGCTGTGCACTGTCATGGGGGGGGCGTTTGTGTCAAGTCAAGGGGGTCAGGTGGCTGAGCGGTTAGGGAGTCGGGCTATTAATCAGAAGGTTGCCGGTTCGATTCCCGGCCCGTGCGCTTACTGTAAGTCGCTCTGGATGAGAGCGTCTGCTAAATGACTAAAAGTTAGTCGAGTTGTCGTGTGCTCTTTTGGATTGTTTTCAGCAACTCCACCGAAACACCGTGCAGTTCGGCGACGCGTACGACGTGAAGGAAGACATCGGTATCGGCTCGTACTCTGTCTGCAAACGTTGCGTTCAGAAAAGCACCGCTATGGAATACGCCGTCAAAGTAAGAACTCTGTATTGCTGAAGACTTAATACAGAAGCGAGCACGAGCGTTATTATTAACAGAATGCAACAGCGTTATGTTGGTAAATGTCACTTTGACTTGATTCTAGATCATCAGTAAAACCAAGAGGGACCCCACAGATGAAATAGAGATTCTTCTGCGTTATGGACAGCACCCAAACATCATCACCCTGAAAGATGTGAGTCAAAACATCCAACACTGTCATGTCTTGATATGGTTTTCCTGTCCAAGGCCATGTTCCATAAAGTGAGTTGACTCGATATGCCAGGCTTATTTTGATTAGTCTGACTAATTTTCAGTTGATTCGGTTCCAGAAAGCAAATTCAACATAGCTCAAGCTCCGTTACTATGGCAACTTATGCTAGGAAACAAACCTGGTCCAGGCAGGCTAAGCAAAATAACCTGGAAGGTTAAGCCTGTTGTTGGTTTAACGTTGACTGATCCAGAGTGCCTGCAACACTGACCCAATGGGAAAGCTATAATTTTTATCACTGAACTTTTTTAACCACTATCAGTCAATAATTATCAACTTAACCAAACAATAAGTAATACATTTGTGAATTGATTGAACTGATGTGTTAGGTTAATTTAAGTCAGGTTTTGGATGGCAAAACTTAAGTTCACTATCTTTTAAACACATAAATGATAATGATTCCATTTGTATTTCCCTGAAACTCTTTCATCAGTGTTTCAAATGACTAGACACCTAACCATCACATGGATAAGTACTGTTGCACTGCCCTCTGTTGGTTGACTGTGGCAAGTCTGTATAAAAATGGTATGCACTAACTCTCTTCATGGTGTGATCTGTATGCTAAATTATCCATAATCCAAATATTTGTTAGTCAAGAGAATGAGAACTCCTTTGAATTATAAACAAGTATTGATTAAACAGGACAACTCTGGGTTCTTTGTTTATGAGGTCATTCAATTTAAAGTGAGCAACCATGATTTTGTAGTGAATACATGTCTTTCAAGTGCTATTTAATATCAAAACGTCGGCTGCAATAATGTATCTGGCTCTGGGTATTTTGTTTGTGTTCAGACGGACTTTGGTCTTTTCATGGTCGTCACACACTATCTGGGTTTGGGCCTTGAGTGCTGGGTCACGATCTGGGTTTTAAGAGGTCATGCTTTTTTGTCCAGCCCCAAGACTGTACTACTGACTCCGTAGCACAGAAACAGCACTGACGTGCTTTTAGATCATTTTTAGATTAAAAGGGAGTTAATACGGCATAGCATGAAGAGGAACATTTCATTTCCGTTGACACTGTCAGTCATGTGTGTTTCCTCTGTGCTGACGGCAGGTGTATGACGACGGGCGTTCTGTGTACCTGGTGACGGAGCTGCTGAAGGGCGGCGAGTTGCTGGATAAGATTCTCAGGCAAAAGTTTTTTTCTGAGAGAGAAGCCAGCGCTGTTCTTCACACCATCACCAAAACGGTGGACTACCTGCACGTGCAAGGGGTAATGATCCGACCATGCGAGCGCGTCACCCTGCTGCACTCTGCAACGGCATGCCACACAGGTGGTTCATCTGCCCAACCTGCCAGCCTTTTTTTCCCCCCTTCTACAGTTCTTCTTTGTAAACATCCCTAATATCTAAGAACCTGTCGCTTTTGGCTGACATTTTTGTCATAATAAGATGGTAATCTTTCAATGATAGGACACACATGGTAGGCTAGTTTCCATTTGAGGTTATTTTACCTAGATATATATGCCTACATTATTGTGTAATTAATATTGTGGTACGTTATGATAACAGTCTAAGGAATGTTCATCAAACAATGTTTACTTTTAGACCCATTGCCATCCAAAAATGCACCCTCCAAAACCATATACTCTATTGATTCCTGATTCCTTCTACTTAGGTGGTTCACCGGGACCTTAAACCCAGTAACATCTTGTATGTGGATGAGTCTGGCAACCCAGAGTCAATACGCATCTGTGACTTTGGATTTGCCAAACAGCTGAGAGCAGAGAACGGGCTCCTGATGACTCCTTGCTACACTGCTAATTTTGTGGCCCCTGAGGTGATCCACCCCTCAAATAGTGTTTCGTTTTTTTATCATATGTGTTATATTTAGGCTCAGTTGAATTTCAGCTGATTGCTCATCTCCACTGTACCTCTATTGACAGTATGTGTAATGCTTGCTGGTATTTTGTGCTGACTATGTGTCACCTTCATCTGGCCATTTCAGGATCATTTGTTCTGTCCCGTTCGTGATATCTTGAGGAATTTCGCCGTGTTCCAATCGGTTTTGGTCTTTATCATCCTGTGTTCTTTAGGTGCTCAAGAAACAGGGTTACGATCAAGCCTGCGATATCTGGAGCTTGGGAGTGCTTCTGTACACCATGTTAACTGGGTATGTGGACTCGTGACGCACGATTTTGAAAGGTCTCAGAGACGCCAATGATTCTAATTCGGAGATCTTCCACCTTCTCCAGTTTCACCCCCTTTGCCAACGGACCAGAGGACACCCCAGAGGAGATCTTGGTTCGTATCGGCAGTGGGAGGTTCTCTCTGACAGGAGGCTACTGGAACTCTGTCTCGGCAGAAGCCAAGGTAGGTCCTGAGCATCCGTCGCACTGCAACGCCCTTTTTTGGACGTTTGGTTTTCCGTCGTGTTCTTTTATTTGAACCCAGCATCCTCTAATTATCAACGGCATTCATAGTCTCAGTCCTTTTATAGATACCATCCCAAAGATGTGGTGCCTACATGATGCTCGGCTGACTCTTCTCGTCTCTTTAGGACCTTGTGTCTAAGATGCTGCACGTGGACCCCCATAAAAGGCTCACCTCAGCTCAAGTGCTGAGGCACCCATGGATCGTCCATAAGGACCAGCTCCCCAAATATCAGCTCAACAGACAGGACGCTCCACATCTGGTCAAGGTATTACCTTCCAACCAAAAACATCAGTTCCAATTCGACGTCGGACTTTAAAGGGAAACTGAATAAACAAAGCTGTGTCAGTAGGAAAGAAGGAGTATTTCGGGGGCGACGTCTCCTATCTTTAATAAAGAAATCCTGTATATATATCCTTAGATATATCCATATCCTTTGGATGTACCGAAGCGTCCATGCAATTGACAGAATGACGGCTTATCTTTCTAGGGCGCAATGGAAGCCACTTACTCGGCCATCAACAGGAACGTGACCCCTGCGTTGGAGCCGGTCGGCCGCTCCACATTAGCACAGCGGAGAGGAGTGAAGAAGCTGACCTCCACGGCCCTCTGACTCCCTCAACAGTGCGCCTCCTGACTTGTCATCTGTAATGGATGTCATAATATAATGTGTAATTATACCAGTTTGATCAATTGGTTTAAACCGGGTCAGTAGAACAGTGTGTCAAAACCCCCAAAAATATCTAGAATGAACCGAATCTTTGCTTTGTACAATCCTTGCTGCTGACCAATCAAGAGTTATGAGCTCAACAGTTTTATTTTATGAAAATGTGATACATCTACAATACTGTGTATTTTCTACTGGTCTGTGTGAACAGAGATAAAGAAGCACTGTTAGACCTTTCCCATTTTTCCTCTTGAACTTGAAACCGTTAGGAGCTCAGGCATAAGTCCGTTATATCTCTCTCTCTCTCTCTTCTTTGATACAAACACAACTCCTAAACACAATGTTATTGGGTCATTATTCAATTACTAAAGGGAAATATTTGAATGAGAGTTTACTTTATAGCCGTTGTGATTACTCTCCAGTGGGACTGTCTTAGAAAATGTAGAATGTATTTTTATAATATACATTACCTCGATTTTTCTATTTTGTGTGTGCATGATGCAGACAATTGAGGGATGATTTACTTAGGTGTTAGGGCTGTCCAAGAAGCTGATAATTACTGAGATGCAAGACAGAACAAACACTGACTTCTGCCTCTTTTGTTGAAAAGTAATTTGTATTCAATAAATATCTAATGAAACGACAGCGTAGCCTACTATACTTTATTTAAATAAAACACAGTGGCTTACAACAGCCCACTGCTACTCATATATAGACCACTGCTGATCCATCAAAAGCCAAAGGGCTCAAAAGTAAGTTTGTCATTAGACTATGAATCTGTAAATCAATAATGACGCTAGTAAAAACGTTTTTATTGAAGTGTATAGTTTAATTCAGAATTTGTTTTGCAACAGTCATCACAATTCATTAAATACAGTTATATAGAAAGGTCTGAAAATGCATAAAAAGACCACAATTAAATAGTGTGTATTTAAGTGTTAAAACTTAAGACTTAAGACTTCTCTTCTGCATCCTTACCATTACTTCTCTAGTCCCCTTCCCAAGTCGACCTCAGTGAGTGAACATCAACAGAACTATTCGACACCTTTTGGAACAAGAACTGTGCCGAGACTACGACCAGTTTTGCCTCCTGGATGATGCCAATTTTTCACTTCCACATTGGGGATCACTGCCCCCAATGTGGCAGTGATCAAACAGGTGTGTTTTCCCGTGGGATCTTCAAAACATTAGATTAGGTCAAATGGGACTTCAGGTTATATGACTCACAACAGATCAGATATAACTATTAGAGCTCATCATCACATCAGTCACTCATACCTAAAGTTCAAGTTGGTCCATAAAGGTATGAGGACAGGGGATGCCTGTGGTTAGTTGATGTATTTAATCTGTTGCGTCACCTGCCTCAGTTCAAGTGTTTGTTTTTTTCTCCAAGTGTTCTCTCACAAGGCATTCTCTCACAATATTGATAAGAGCCAAGAAGGATGTTATTCTCAGAATTGGATGCTCATTGTGCTCATGAGCATGTGTAATATTCGGGATTGTAATAATAATTCAAATCGTATGTCAACTAACTTGTTTCTTAAGTTTAATATTGTGCTTTATCGCTTTGTACATTTACGCTACAATAGTGGATATGATCCTAACATTGGAAGGCCAAAAAGGGTAACACACAATTTAGGCTTACTTAAATGGGCTTGTAGATGTGAATGAATTCACCTATACACTTACAAGTATCATAGAAAACGATTTGCTTTATTGGATACCAAAATATTCAGAAGCTATTTCAATTACTTGTCCTAAAACAAACCTCCTAAATAATGTTGCTGGTGACCAGTCCAATGCACACTGATCTTCATCCATTGTAGTGTACGGACACACATTCTCTTTATTTACATTTGCAAGTCAAGGGTCATGAGACTGAATGGTTGTAAAACAAAGGGGTTAATTGTCCTATTTACCAGATGATATCCTGATAACAGGGAAGTTTACACATTTCTCTCCTACCTCACTGGAATCTTCTCATACAAACTGTATTTTACCCTCCAAGTTAGTTTAGATTTGATCTCATTAGACTATTGCATATCCCTCTGTGTGTCTATAATATAAACGTATATAAAGTTCCACTTTGTTTGGGTTAAATGAACGTCTTTAAATGTGCAAAGAAGAAGTGAAAGAAGTGGAAACTAGGGAAGTTTTCATATTTGAGTCAAGTTCCTCTGAGGATACAATATTTCTCCTTATTCAACTGTCTATGGCTGGCTGCCATCTTGGAGACACACAAAAGGGCCTGTCCATATTCCTCATAGTAAGACCAGACTTCTCCAGGGGTGCATATTGTTAGAGAAAGAAATAGGTGTTATTGTTTATTATAATCTAGACAAGAGATCTTGGCATCTAAGTCTTGCTGACACATAAGTTGCATGAACCATTTGTTACAATATAAGTACACCTCCCACTCCCTTTGAAGGTCCTATTAGCTGCAAACACACCACAGAGGAACCGTTTTGGTAAAGTGCAACAGTTTACATTAGGTTGTGATATAGGCTAATACATTTCACCTAGAGTGACGGTAAGAATGCTTTGCTGGAAAGAGGGGAGGACACACCGATGTTACATGTCATTATGGACTGTACCAGCGACCTAATATGCTCACACAAACACATCAGATACACGAAAAGTGATATTATCCTTCTTCATGAACATCACTAGTCTAGTTAAATTCAACTCTAAAGGTTGCACAACCACGTGGAGACAGTAGAATATTTAAGCAATATAGTACGAGTGAGAGTGGGGTAGGTAAGGGATATCATTCTGTGTAATAGACCAATACACTTCATAAACTTCTGATTACATTTTAAACACATACTTATTTAAGTAAATCGTTTTACGATTTGAAGTAAAATATGAAGAAAAAAAACATTTTACTTACATAAAAAAGTAAGCAAAATGCACTTACTTGGGAACTGAACATCAGCTCCCTCATCAAGAAAGCACAACAGAGGATGTACTTCCTTCGGCAGCTGAAGAAGTTCAACCTGCCAAAGACAATGATGGTGCACTTCTACTCAGCCATCATTGAGTCCATCCTCACCTCCTCCATCACCGTCTGGTACGCTGCTGCCACTGCCAAGGACAAGAGCAGGCTGCAGCGTATCATCCGCACTGCTGAGAAGGTGATTGGCTGCAATCTGCCTACCCTCGAGGACCTGCACACCTCGAGGACCCTGAGGCGAGCGAGCAAGATTGTGGCCGACTCCTCCCACCCTGGACACTCCCTGTTTCAGTCACTCCCCAGGACCAATACCTCACGCCACAAAAACAGTTTCTTCCCTTCCGCTGTTGGCCTCCAATTGCAATGTCCAATTGTAGTCCTGGTTATTCTCTTGCTCCATTGAAGTCGACTTTACGATGCCATCTAGTGGCAACTCTGGGGCAAACCACATTTGCCTCGTAACTTCGTCCGTAAGCCAAACTACAAACAACCACAACCGTGATACGTGCCTGAAATAAAAAAATAAATTTAAAAAAAGCGTGGATATCGTTTTTCGGAAAATTATGTTCCAACTATAAAAAATAAACAGTTACAGAATAAGGAGTGAGTCAGGTAGATCAAGGGTTGCAAAGAGAAAGAGTGATACAAATGGTTAGCCATTAGAGAAATTCCGGATTTGGGGATAACTTTCTGGTTAGGTCCTAACCTTTAGGACCAGAGAATGTCTAATATGGGGAGAAGTTCCAGGAGAACTGCCACTCTCGGGAAACTTCCGGGTTCTGAACTGTTTGCAGTTACACCCTAGGTCTGTTTATATGGACAGTGTGCAAAGATCAAAGAACAGTGCATTTGTCTGTGACCAAATGGTGTAGGGTCCATAAAACACACCATAAAAGACCGGCCAGCCCTGTCGGAGGGCGGAGATAGCTAGAAGTGAGATCAAGGGTTGTAGTCTACAGAGGTGGGAATCTATATGTTATATAGAGAGAGAGAGAGGGTGAGAGAGGAGAGAGAAAGAGAGAGAGAGATACAAAATGGTCAGCCATTAGAGAAATGCCGGATGGGTAGGGTTTCAGATTAGTAATACGTGTTGTGTGTCTTAAGGTACATAGTCCTGTTTTGTGAACTTTTATTTTACCGCTCTTGTGAGCAGCATGAAGATAGTTTGCTGTGTTCTGTATTGCTGCAGTGGTGTCAATATAAGGTAAGTGCTCAAAAACCTTCAGTAAATTGTTTTCTAGGTTGTAATTCTTCCAGGAGTTGTATGCCAGAGATCAAGTTTTTCTCACGGTGTTACATGTTTTCTCCAGACAAAATAAACCTGAAAAACATACACCTCACCAAATGATCACAATTACATATGCAGGGTGGACATTATGACAGACAAAATATTTCCTTTATATGTAAAATCTGAGTTCTCATTAGCTTGGTGCTGTTTCCTCCAGATCCCCCAATGGCCATCCATACTTGATTGTGGGCGGAGACTAGACAGAGAAGACATCTTGTGGCTCCAGAGAGACTCACCAGAGAGACTACAGAGAGAGATTCAACCAGAGACCGCAGTGCCCAGAGAGAGGATCAACCAGAGACCGCAGTGCCCAGAGAGAGGATCAACCAGAAAGAGCAGTGACAGAGAGAAACAAACTTCTAGAGACTAGATACAAGACAGGATCCAGAGATACTAGACAGAGAAGAAAGAGACACCAGAGTTATGGAGAAACATCACTGCGACTCTTGTGGGAAGAGCCTTTCCTCATCCAGTAGCCTCCAGAAGCACATGCTGATCCACACTGGAGAGAAGCCCTACAGCTGTGACGTCTGTGGTAAAACCTTTAGACAGGCTGGTACTCTCAACGTTCACCGCAGGATCCACACTGAAGAGAAGCCATACAGCTGTGACCTCTGTGGTAAAACCTTTAGCCAGATTGGCAATTTCACAGCTCACCGCAGGATCCACACTGGAGAGAAGCCCTACAGCTGTGACCTCTGTGATGAAACCTTTAGCCTGGCTAATACTCTCAACGTTCACCGCAGGATCCATACTGGAGAGAAGCCCTACAGCTGTGACCTCTGTGGAAAAACTTTTAGCCAGGCTGGCAGTTTAAGAGGTCACCGCAGGATCCACACTGAGGAGAAGCCCTACAGCTGTGACCTCTGTGGTAAAACCTTTAAAAAGGCTGGCCATTTCACAGTTCACCGCAGGACCCACACTGAAGAGAAGCCCTACAGCTGTGACCTCTGTGATAAAACCTTTAGCCTGGCTAGTACTCTCAATGATCACCGCAGGATCCACACTGAAGAGAAGCCCTACAGCTGTGACCTCTGTGATAAAACCTTTAAAAAGGCTGGCCATTTCACAGTTCACCGCAGGACCCACACTGAAGAGAAGCCCTACAGCTGTGACCTCTGTGGTAAAACCTTTAGCTTGGCTAGTACTCTCAATGATCACCGCAGGACACACACTGAAGAGAAGCCCTACAGCTGTGACCTCTGTGATAAAACCTTTAAAAAGGCTGGCCATTTCACAGTTCACCGCAGGACCCACACTGAAGAGAAGCCCTACAGCTGTGACCTCTGTGGTAAAACCTTTAGCTTGGCTAGTACTCTCAATGATCACCGCAGGACACACACTGAAGAGAAGCCCTACAGTTGTGACCTCTGTGATAAAACCTTTAAAAAGGCTGGCCATTTCACAGTTCACCGCAGGACCCACACTGAAGAGAAGCCCTACAGCTGTGACCTCTGTGGTAAAACCTTTAGCTTGGCTAGTACTCTCAATGATCACCGCAGGACACACACTGAAGAGAAGCCCTACAGCTGTGACCTCTGTGATAAAACCTTTAAAAAGGCTGGCCATTTCACAGTTCACCGCAGGACCCACACTGAAGAGAAGCCCTACAGCTGTGACCTCTGTGATAAAACCTTTAGCCTGGCTAGTACTCTCAATGATCACCGCAGGACACACACTGAAGAGAAGCCCTACAGCTGTGACCTCTGTGATAAAACCTTTAGCCTGGCTAGTACTCTCAATGATCACCGCAGGACACACACTGAAGAGAAGCCCTACAGCTGTGACCTCTGTGATAAAACCTTTAGCCTGGCTAGTACTCTCAATGATCACCGCAGGATCCACACTGAAGAGAAGCCCTACAGCTGTGACCTCTGTGATAAAACCTTTAGCCTGGCTAGTACTCTCAATGATCACCGCAGGATCCACACTGAAGAGAAGCCCTACAGCTGTGACCTCTGTGATAAAACCTTTAGCATAGCTAGTACTCTCAATGATCACCGCAGGACCCATAATGAAGAGAAGCCCTACAGCTGTGACCTCTGTGATGAAACCTTTAGCCTGGCTAGTACTCTCAATGATCACCGCAGGGTCCACACCAAAGAGAAGCCCTACAGCTGTGACCTCTGTGATGAAACCTTTAGCCTGGCTAGTACTCTCAACGTTCACCGCAGGATCCACACTGGAGAGAAGCCCTACAGCTGTGACGTCTGTGGTAAAACCTTTAAAAAGGCTGGCCATTTCACTGATCACCACAGGACCCACACTGAAGAGAAGCCCTACAGCTGTGACCTCTGTGATAAGACCTTTAGCCTGGCTAGTACTCTCAATGATCACCGCAGGACACACACTGAAAAGAAGCCCTACAGCTGTGACCTCTGTGATAAAACCTTTAGCCTGGCTAGTACTCTCAACGTTCACCGCAGGATCCACAATGGAGAGAAGCCCTACAGCTGTGACGTCTGTGGTAAAACCTTTAGCCTGGCTAGTACTCTCAATGATCACTGCAGGACACACACTGAAAAGAAGCCCTACAGCTGTGACCTCTGTGATAAAACCTTTAGCATGGCTAGTACTCTCAATGATCACCACAGGACCCATACTGAAAAGAAGCCCTACAGCTGTGACCTCTGTGATAAAACCTTTAGCCTGGCTAGTACTCTCAACGTTCACCGCAGGACCCACACTGAAGAGAAGCCCTACAGCTGTGACCTCTGTGGTAAAACCTTTAAAAAGGCTGGCCATTTCACAGTTCACCGCAGGATCCACACCGGAGAGAAGCCCTACGGCTGTGACCTCTGTGGTAAAACCTTTAGCCAGGCTAGTACTCTCAACGTTCACCGCAGGACCCACACTGGAGAGAAGCCCTACAGCTGTGACCTCTGTGATAAAACCTTTAGCCTGGCTAGTACTCTCAACGTTCACTGCAGGACCCACACTGAAAAAAAGCTCTACAGCTGTGATGTCTGTAATGAAACCTTTAGCCATGCTCGCAATTTCACAGCTCATCGCAGGATCCACACTGGAGAGAAGCCCTACAGCTGTGACCTCTGTGGTAAAACCTTTGCACGGGTTGACAGTTTCACAGTTCACTGCAGGATACACACAGGAGAAAAGCCCTACAGCTGTGACCTCTGTGATAAAACCTTTAGACAGGTTGGCCATTTCACAGCTCACCGCAGGATCCACACTAGAGAGAAGCCCTACAGCTGTGACCTCTGTAGTAAAACCTTTAGACTGGCTAGTACTCTCAACGTTCACCGCAGGATCCACACTGGAGAGAAGCCCTACAGCTGTGACCTCTGTGGTAAAACCTTTAGCCATGCTGCCAGTTTAAGAGGTCACCGCAGGATCCACACTGAAGAGAAGCCCTACAGCTGTGACCTCTGTGGTAAAACCTTTAAAAAGGCTGTCCATTTCACAGTTCACCGCAGGATCCACACCGGAGAGAAGCCCTACAGCTGTGACCTCTGTGGTAAAACCTTTAGCCAGGCTAGTGCTCTCAACATTCACCGCAGGATCCACACTGGGGAAAAGCCCTACACCTGTGAATGCTGCGATAAAGCCTTCTCTACCTCAGGTACTTTGAAGAATCACAGTAGGATCCACACAGGAGAGAAGCCCTACAGCTGCCCACACTGTGACTACTCAGGTAAAACAAATGGCAATCTGAAGAGTCACCTGCGTATCCACAATAGAAAAAACCCAAAGCAGTGATGTGTGGGGCCAAGCTGTCCCAGCAGTCACCACCTGAGAGAACTTCTGTATGACCCACAGCTGGAAGAACTACTGGCCTACACCTACTGGGACAGCACATGCAGTAACACCAGATCTACAGTCCAACATGTCAGCACACACACAGGAAATGATACTCTACCCCTCTAACGATGGAGGGGAAGCTCTGTCAGACTGGGTAGAAACCTGGTCAACTCTGGCTGACACCTTTCTGTTCTGAAGCAACTGAATTCAAGCACGTATAATTTTCTGTTGTTGTTTTAAAGGATCTGGTATTGTAAATATAGAAGATGTTGAGGGGCGTGTGGGTTGTTCCAAACACACCATGAAATGTATTTCCTGTGATCGTAGACTTGGTGGTTCTGATGTAGAGGGTTACTGTGTCTCTCACCAAGTGATCATTTGCTATGGTTTTTCAGACCATACGGAATATGCTTCAGACAAAACTGACTATGTTGAATCTGTCTATATTTACTCTGACTATATTGAAGTCCTGTTGTTCTATGAACTTTCTTTCTGCTATTCTTTCTACATACACTAGTTGTTGCTTTGGATAAAAGTGCCTGCTAAATGAATATTCATTGCTTCACGTTGATACTTAATTATCACTTAGATTCAGTCTGTTAGCTTTTGTGGTAAAGCTTTGGTGGTAAAGCCTTTTGTCAAACTGATTTGAAAAGTAATGTACAAATAAAGCTGCCTGAAATACCTTCTCTATCTCTATATATGTTTTGTGACAGTTCACCTAAATTGGGTGGTGTTTCCAAACTACTTGTGAACATAGGACAGAAGTTACTGACAAACTGTATTTCACTGCATTTTAGACTTGTTTACAGAAGGATGTTATTGTCAGCTTTGGATGTCCATTATGCTCATGAGTATGTGTAACATTCAGGATTGTAATAATAATTCAAATCGTATCTCAACAAACTTCTTTCTTAAGTTTAATATTGTGCTTTATCGCGTTGTACATTCACACTACAATACTGGATATGATCCTAACATTGGAAGGCCAGAAAATGTTTTTTTTTTTTTGTATTCAAAATAACACACCATTTAGGCTTACTGAGATGGGCTTGTAGCTGTGAATAAATTCACCTATACACGTCAAGACACACAAACTTGTTTCTTAAGTTTAATATTGTGCTTTATCGCTTTTATTACATTAATGTTACAATAGTGGATAGGATCCTGACACTGGAAGGCCAGAAAAAGTAGTTGTTATCCAAATTAACACACCATTTAGGCTTACTTAGATGGGCTTGTAGATGTGAAGGAATTTCCCTTACACTTCAAGTATCATAGAAAGCGATTTACTCGATTGGATACCAAAATAGTCAGAATCTGTTTCAATAATTAGTTGTCCTAAAAAAAAATCCTGAATAATGTTGCCTATGACCAGTCCAATGCACACTGATCTTCATCCATTGTAGAATATGGACACACATTCTCTGTATTTACATTTGCAAGTCAAGGGTCATGAGCATGAATGGTTGTAAAACAAAGGGGTTAATAGTCCTATTTACCAGATGATAGCCTGATAACAGGGCATTTACACTTTTCTCTCCTGCCTCACTGGAACCTTTTCATACAAACTGTATTTTACCCTCCAAGTTAGATCTCTTAGACTATTGCATAACCTGCTGTGTGTCTATAATATAAACTTTGATAAAGTTCCTCTTTGTTTGGGTTAAATGAACGTCTTCAGATGTGCAATTTGCATCCGGCAGAGAAATGATTCACAAAAAAGTGGAAACTATGAAAGTTTTCATATTTGAGTCAAGTTCCTGTAAGGATACAATATTTCTCCTTATTCAACTGTCTATGGCTGGCTGCCATCTTGGAGACACACAAAAAAGGGCCTGTCCATATTCCTCGTAGTAAGATCGGACTTCTCCAGGGGGGGCATACCGTTAGAGAAAGAAATAGGTGGGGTTGTTTTTTATAATCTAGACAATAATTTCTGTAGGTAGCAAGAGTCCATGTACTCAAAGAGATCTTGCCATCTAAACTGACACATAGGGTACATGAACCATTTGTTACAATATAATTACACCTCCCATTCCCTTTGAAGGTCATATTAGCTGCAAACACACTACAGAGGAACCGTTTTGGTAAAGTGCAACAGTTTCCATTAAGGTTATGATATAGGCTAATGCATTTCACCTAGAGTGACAGTAAGAATGCTTTGCTGGAAAGAGGGGAGGACGCACTGGTGTTACATGTCATTATGGACTGTACCAGCGACTTGAACCTACCTAATATGCTCAAACAAAAGCATCAGAAACACAAAAAGTGATATTATCCTTCTTCATGAACATCAGTAGTTAAATTGAACTCTAAAGGTTGCACAACCACACAGAGACAGTAATTTGCATGAAATGCTTGTGTAGTAACTAATCCTATATTATTATTTAGAAGAAAATGTAATTACTATAAGGAGGAGTTGTATGCCAGGGATAACGTTTTTATCACAGTGTTACATGTTTCTCCAGACAAAATAAACCTGAGAAACATACACCTCACCAAATGATCACCATTACATATGCAGAGTGGACATTATGACAGACAAAAGATTTCCTTTATATGTAAAATCTGAGTTCTCATTAGCTTGGTGCTGTTTCCTCCAGATCCCCCATTGGCCAACCATACTTGATTGTGGGCGGAGACTAGACAGAGAAGACATCTTATGGCTCCAGAGAGACCCAACCAGAGAGACTACAGCAAGAGAGAATCACCCAGACAGCAGTTCAGTTGCTCTACAGAGAAAGGATCAACCAGAAAGGAGAAGTTCTAAAAAAAGTTCTAAAACAAGCTTCTAGAGACTACATAGGATCCAAGACAGGATCCAGAGAGACTAGACAGAGAACAAAGAGAGATCAGAGTTATGGAGACGCATCCATGTGACACCTGTGGGAAGAGCCTTTCCTCATCCAGTGGCCTCAAGAAGCACATGCTGATCCACACTGGAGAGAAGCCCTACAGCTGTGACGTCTGTGGTAAAACCTTTAGACAGGCTGGTAATCTCAATGTTCACCGTAGGACCCACACTGAAGAGAAGCCATACAGCTGTGACTTCTGTGGTAAAACCTTTAACGAGGCTGGCAATTTCACAGTTCACCGCAGGATCCACACTGAAGAGAACCCCTACAGCTGTGACATTTGTGGTAAAAAGTTTAACCAGGCTGGCAATTTCACAGTTCACCGCAGGATCCACACTGGGGAAAAGCCTTACAGCTGTTACCTCTGTGGTAAAACCTTTGGACGGCTTGATAGTTTCAGAAATCACAGCTGGATCCATACTGGGGAGAAGCCCTACAGCTGTGACCTCTGTGGTAAAAAGTTTAACCGGCTTGACAATTTCACAGTTCACTGCAGGATCCACACTGGGGAAAAGCCCCACGGCTGTGAATACTGTGATAAAGCTTTCTCTACCTCAGCTTCTCTGAAGAATCACAGCAGGATCCACACAGGAGAGAAGCCCTACAGCTGCCCACACTGTGACTACTCAGGTAAAACAAATGGCAATCTGAAGAGTCACCTGCGTACCCACAATAGAAAAGACCCAAAGCAGTGATGTGTGGGGCCAAGCTGACCCAGCAGTCACCACCTGAGAGAACTTCTGTATGACCCACAGCTGGAAGAACTACTGGCCTACACCAACTGGGACAGCACATGCAGTAACACCAGATCTACAGTCCAACATGACTGCACACACACAGGAAATAATACTCCTGTAACGATGGAGGGAAGCTGTGTCAGACTGGGTAGAAACCTGGTCAACTCTGGCTGACACCTTTCTGCTCTGAAGCAATTGAATTCAAGCACATATAATTTTCTGTTGTCGTTTAAAAGGATCTGGTATTGTAAATATAGGAGGTGTTGAGGGGTGTGTGGGTTGTTCCAAAGCACCATGAAAATGTATTAGCATTTCCTGTGATCGTAGACTTGGTGGTTCTGATGTAGAGGGTTACTGTGTCTCTCACCAAGGGATCATTTGCTATGGTTTTTCAGACCATAAGGAATGTATTTCAGACAATATTGACTGATTATGTTGAATCTGTCTATATTTACTCTGACTATATTGAAGTCCTGTTGTTCTATGAACTTTCTTTCTGCTATTCTTTCTACATACACTAGTTGTTGCTTTGGATAAAAGTGCCTGCTAAATGAATATTCATTACTTCATGTCGATACTTCATTATCACTTGGATTCAGTCTGTTAGCTTTGTTGGTAAATGTAAAGCCTTATGTAAAAATTGATTTGAAAAGTGATAAACAAATAAAGTTGTCTAAAATTCCTTCGCTATCTTGGTTGATTTGTTTTGTGACAGTTCACCTAAATTGGGTGAAGTGTTTGCAAACTACTTGTGAACATAGGACAGAAGTTACTGACAAACTGTATTTCACTGCATTTTAGACTTGTTTACAGAAGGATGTTATTGTCAGCTTTGGATGTCCATTATGCTCATGAGTATGTGTCAGGGTTTGAGGGGTGACCTAGTGGTCACTGGGTTTCGTGGCAGCGCTCTTTCTGTCAGCAGCTTTTTCCTTCTCATCACCTGTTCCCTGTTTTGCGCTGATTACACCCCTTATAAATACCCTCTGTTTTCCCTCCTTCTTTGCCGAAGAGTTTTGTTATGTTTGAGACCAGGGGGGTATTCCAGGTAGCGGGTTTAACAAACTCTGAGATTAACCCTGAACTCAGAGTTGAGTTACTCTAACATGGGAAACTCCGAAAATTCGGTTCCAGAACACCTGATATGAATTAGTTAATTCGACTCGGAGTACGTCAACTCTGAGTTTAGCGCGTGCACGAGTTCTACTAAAAGCCAACATCTATGGAGCTCCGATACTAGGATTCACCATGGAAAAAGGCGACAAAAAAAGGGCTTCCTATTTCACCGCAATGGAATTGGAAATTTTAATCCGTGCGTATGGCGAGTCCGAGCACATATTTCAGAAAAAAAGTAATAAGGCTGTAGCTGCGAAGGACAGACAATTGGCGTGGGAAAGAATTGCTGATCGAGTCAATGCGTAAGTTTGAATTTAGTCCATAAATCGAACATTTAATTTCCGTTAATATTACAAGTGTTGGAATTGTAATTTAATCAAATACAATGTCCATATAGGTGCAATCCCACAGGCGTGAAGCGCACTTGGCAACAACTGAAAATTAAATATAAAAACGTAATACAAATAGGTAAGGCATATTTAGCCTTTTGGCCTATGATGGGGATGTGGGTGCCATCAATGCAGCCAATCACATTGGGAAATCCTGCAAAATGGAAAGGATTTACTCATCCCAGTCTGAGATTGCAACATTGTCATTCACATGATTTCAAATTTCTTCATTGACTTAAACTGAATGTGTGCTACATCAGTCACCTGAAATCATGTGAAATTCCTCTTTGATGGTCCTTAGAGGTTTGTGCCCAGGAAAGACTACGTAGGTCTGCAGTAGGCTTTTCAGTGCCAGGGCCACTTTTCTTATGGCTCGGCTGACTGTTGCTTTTCCGAGATGTTCTGCATCGCCAATGTTGTATAGGAAACTCCCGTTGGCAAAGAAACGGAGAGCAACGCATATCATTTGGTCTGTTCTGAGAGCACGTCCACGGTGTGTTACATTAGCAATGTATGGGTGGAGAATGTTGGTGAGATAAATTATTGAATGTGATGAAAAACGGTAACGTTCGCGTAGGTATTCATCGGGGAATGAAAGTACATCCAATCGCGGTCTTAAAATCCTCTCCTAGCGTAAGGCTATGCGAATTATATTTTGCTCAAAATCGATTGGCCGACCCAGGAAAGGACACCCCATGTCTGCAAACTGTTTCAAGATCCGAAAGTGGGTGGGGATTGCTAGGAAAACGCAGAGTTTTTCATAGAAAACCTGCTAGCGAGCAGGTTAGTTTCACCGCGTAAGTTACCATGGCAACTTACCAAAAGGTTTCGTTACCTCTCTTTCTGGAACGTGGAACTCGGAGTATGCCTCTTTTCAGGGTTAAACAACTCAAAGTTTTCACTAAACCCGCTACTTGGAATACCCCCCAGTTCTAGACCCTGCGATACGCTCCTTGTTCCAGCCATGTTGAACCGCTGCCTTACCCTTCCCTGGACGTACTGGATTGCCTTCCCGATCTCAGACCCTGCCTTTCCTGACTACGTTTTTCGGACCATCCCTTTTTGAGTTACCTTCTACGGCTTGTTTTCTGTTTTTGTTCCAGAGCTTTGCTTGTGAGATTTCAGTTGTCCTTTAATAAACTTCCCGTTCCGCACTCCGCTTTTGGGTCCTCCTTGCAGCCAGCCGTGACAAGTATGTGTAATATTCAGGATTGTAATAATAATTCAAATCGTATCTCAACAAACTTCTTTCTTAAGTTTAATATTGTGCTTTATCGCGTTGTACATTCACACTACAATACTGGATATGATCCTAACATTGGAAGGCCAGAAAATGTTTTTATTTTATTTTATTCAAAATAACACACCATTTAGGCTTACTGAGATGGGCTTGTAGCTGTGAATAAATTCACCTATACACGTCAAGTATCATAGAAAACAATTTGCTTGATTGGATACCAAAATAGTCAGAAGCTATTTCAATAATTACTTGTCCTAAACAAACATCCTGAATAATGTTGCTGGTGACCAGTCCAATGCACACTGATCTTCATCCATTGTAGTGTACGGACACACAAACTTGTTTCTTAAGTTTAATATTGTGCTTTATCGCTTTTATTACATTAATGTTACAATAGTGGATAGGATCCTGACACTGGAAGGCCAGAAAAAGTAGTTTTTATCCAAATTAACACACCATTTAGGCTTACTTAGATGGGCTTGTAGATGTGAAGGAATTCCCCTTTACACTTCAAGTATCATAGAAAGCGATTTACTCGATTGGATACCAAAATAGTCAGAAGCTGTTTCAATAATTAGTTGTCCTAAAAAAAACTCATGAATAATGTTGCTTATGACCAGTCCAATGCACACTGATCTTCATCCATTGTAGAGTACAGACACACATTCTCTGTATTTACATTTGCAAGTCAAGGGTCATGAGCATGAATGGTTGTAAAACAAAGGGGTTAATAGTCCTATTTACCAGATGATAGCCTGATAACAGGGCATTTACACTTTTCTCTCCTGCCTCACTGGAACCTTTTCATACAAACTGTATTTTACCCTCCAAGTTAGATCTCTTAGACTATTGCATAACCTGCTGTGTGTCCATAATATAAACTTTGATAAAGTTCCTCTTTGTTTGGGTTAAATGAACGTCTTCAGATGTGCAATTTGCATCCGGCAGAGAAATGACTCACAAAAAAGTGGAAACTATGAAAGTTTTCATATTTGAGTCAAGTTCCTGTAAGGATACAATATTTCTCCTTATTCAACTGTCTATGGTTGGCTGCCATCTTGGAGACACACAAAAAGGGCCTGTCCATATTCCTCATAGTAAGACCGGACTTCTCCAGGGGGGCATACTGTTAGAGAAAGAAATAGGTGGGGTTGTTTTTTATAATCTAGACAATAATTTCTGTAGGTAGCAAGAGTCCATGTACTCAAAGAGATCTTGCCATCTAAACTGACACATAGGGTACATGAACCATTTGTTACAATATAATTACACCTCCCATTCCCTTTGAAGGTCATATTAGCTGCAAACACACTACAGAGGAACCGTTTTGGTAAAGTGCAACAGTTTCCATTAAGGTTATGATATAGGCTAATGCATTTCACCTAGAGTGACAGTAAGAATGCTTTGCTGGAAAGAGGGGAGGACGCACTGGTGTTACATGTCATTATGGACTGTACTAGCGACTTGAACCTGCCTAATATGCTCAAACAAAAGCATCAGAAACACAAAAAGTGATATTATCCTTCTTCATGAACATCAGTAGTTAAATTGAACTCTAAAGGTTGCACAACCACACAGAGACAGTAATTTGCAAGAAATGCTTGTGTAGTAACTAATCCTATATTATTATTTAGAAGAAAATGTAATTACTATAAGGAGGAGTTGTATGCCAGGGATAACGTTTTTATCACAGTGTTACATGTTTCTCCAGACAAAATAAACCTGAGAAACATACACCTCACCAAATGATCACCATTACATATGCAGAGTGGACATTATGACAGACAAAAGATTTCCTTTATATGTAAAATCTGAGTTCTCATTAGCTTGGTGCTGTTTCCTCCAGATCCCCCATTGGCCAACCATACTTGATTGTGGGCGGAGACTAGACAGAAAAGACATCTTATGGCTCCAGAGAGACCCAACCAGAGAGACTACAGCAAGAGAGACTCACCCAGACAGCAGTTCAGTTGCTCTACAGAGAAAGGATCAACCAGAAAGGAGAAGTTCTAAAAAAAGTTCTAAAACAAGCTTCTAGAGACTACATAGGATCCAAGACAGGATCCAGAGAGACTAGACAGAGAACAAAGAGAGATCAGAGTTATGGAGACGCATCCATGTGACACCTGTGGGAAGAGCCTTTCCTCATCCAGTGGCCTCAAGAAGCACATGCTGATCCACACTGGAGAGAAGCCCTACAGCTGTGACGTCTGTGGTAAAACCTTTAGACAGGCTGGTAATCTCAATGTTCACCGTAGGACCCACACTGAAGAGAAGCCATACAGCTGTGACTTCTGTGGTAAAACCTTTAACGAGGCTGGCAATTTCACAGTTCACCGCAGGATCCACACTGAAGAGAACCCCTACAGCTGTGACATTTGTGGTAAAAAGTTTAACCAGGCTGGCAATTTCACAGTTCACCGCAGGATCCACACTGGGGAAAAGCCCCACAGCTGTGACCTCTGTGGTAAAACCTTTAGGGTGGCTACAACTCTCAATGTTCACCGCAGGATCCATACTGGAGAGAAGCCCTACAGCTGTGACCTCTGTGGTAAAACTTTTAACCAGGTTGGCCATTTCACAGCTCACCGCAGGATCCACACTGAAGAGAAGCCTTACAGCTGTTACCTCTGTGGTAAAACCTTTGGACGGCTTGATAGTTTCAGAAATCACAGCTGGATCCATACTGGGGAGAAGCCCTACAGCTGTGACCTCTGTGGTAAAAAGTTTAACCGGCTTGACAATTTCACAGTTCACTGCAGGATCCACACTGGGGAAAAGCCCCACGGCTGTGAATACTGTGATAAAGCTTTCTCTACCTCAGCTTCTCTGAAGAATCACAGCAGGATCCACACAGGAGAGAAGCCCTACAGCTGCCCACACTGTGACTACTCAGGTAAAACAAATGGCAATCTGAAGAGTCACCTGCGTACCCACAATAGAAAAGACCCAAAGCAGTGATGTGTGGGGCCAAGCTGACCCAGCAGTCACCACCTGAGAGAACTTCTGTATGACCCACAGCTGGAAGAACTACTGGCCTACACCAACTGGGACACCACATGCAGTAACACCAGATCTACAGTCCAACATGACTGCACACACACAGGAAATAATACTCCTGTAATGATGGAGGGAAGCTGTGTCAGACTGGGTAGAAACCTGGTCAACTCTGGCTGACACCTTTCTGCTCTGAAGCAATTGAATTCAAGCACATATAATTTTCTGTTGTCGTTTAAAAGGATCTGGTATTGTAAATATAGGAGGTGTTGAGGGGTGTGTGGGTTGTTCCAAGGCACCATGAAAATGTATTAGCATTTCCTGTGATCGTAGACTTGGTGGTTCTGATGTAGAGGGTTACTGTGTCTCTCACCAAGGGATAATTTGCTATTGTTTTTCAGACCATAAGGAATGTATTTCAGACAATATTGACTGATTATGTTGAATCTGTCTATATTTACTCTGACTATATTGAAGTCCTGTTGTTCTATGAACTTTCTTTCTGCTATTCTTTCTACATACACTAGTTGTTGCTTTTGATAAAAGTGCCTGCTAAATGAATATTCATTGCTTCACGTCGATACTTCATTATCACTTGGATTCAGTCTGTTAGCTTTGTTGGTAAATGTAAAGCCTTTTGTAAAAATTGATTTGAAAAGTGATAAATAAAGTTGTCTAAAATTCCTTCGCTATCTTGGTTGATTTGTTTTGTGACAGTTCACCTAAATTGGATGAAGTGTTTCCAAACTACTTGTGAACATAGGACAGAAGTTACTGACAAACTGTATTTCACATTTTTTACATGTTTACAGAAGGATGTTATTGTCAGCATTGGATGTTCATTGTTCTCATGAGTATGTGTAATATTCGGGATTGTAATAATAATTCAAATCGCATCTCAATAAACATGTTTCTTAAGTTTAATATTGTGTGTTATCCCTGTTTGTACATGTATGTTACAGTAGTGGATAGGATCCTAACATTGGAAGACCAGAAAAAGTAGTTTTTATCCTAAATAACACACCATTTAGGCTTACTTAGATGGGCTTGTAGATGTGAAGGAATTTCCCTTTACACTTCAAGTATCATAGAAAGGGATTTACTCTATTGGATACCAAAATAGTCAGAGGCTATTTCAATAATTACTTGTCCTAAACAAACATCCTGAATAATGTTGGTGGTGAACAGTCCAATGCACACTGATCTTCATCCATTCTTGTAGAATATGGACACACATTCTCTGTATTCGCAAGTCACGGGTCATGAGACTGAATGGTTGTAAAACAAAGGGGTTAATTGTCCTATTTACTAGATGATAGCCTGATAACAGGGCATTTACACATTTATTTCCTACCTCACTGGAATCTTCTCATACAAACTGTATTTTACCCTCCAAGTTAGTTTAGATTTGTTCTTATTAGACTATCGCATAACCTGCAGTGTGTCTATAATATAAACTTAGATAAAATTCCTCTTTGTTGGGGTTAAATGAATGTCTTCAGATGTGCAATTTGCATCTGGGAGAGAAGTTACTCACAAAGCAGTAGAAACTATTAAAGTGTTCATATTTAAGTCATTCCTCTAAGGATACAATGTTTCTTCTTATTCAACTGTTTATGTCTGGCTGCCTTCTTGTGTGTGTGTGGAGACAAAGAAGACTGTGGAACAGAGCTGTGTTAAACATCAACTTAATGGAGGAGTTTTGGGTACATTGGGAGTTTTTTGGAGTTATCATCAAAAAGAGCAATACTGCCTCAATTAACAGGGTGAGGGAGATTGCTAAGCAAAACTAGCTGGCTGGTTAAGTGCATAAGTTGTAGGCCTATCCTAGGCATGGAGGCTAATTGACAAAAACAGACATAAGTGCAATGCTGTTAATTAGCCAACTTGGATGTGGACAAAGTGAAGCCTTTCTGACAGTAATCATTTGTCTGTCTTCTCAACAGGAGCCATCTCAACAGCCAAAGAGTAATGTAACAGTAAGTAAAAACTGTATTTGGACAAAAACACTGCAGAACATCTTTGTTTGGATGTAATTAGGCAACCCTCAACTCCACCCTTTGCAGGGCTCTCAAGTTTTATCAAAAGTTTGCTGGTGAAGTTTCTGATTGGCTGGTTTATAACTGTGTAACTCGAGACAACTATCTACTCGGCAGAAATCTGCACCTCATCCATTAATTGTATATAGCGGGACAAGTTATCCCTTACTTCTCAGCGAGAGAAATTGTTGAAATTCGTGAGAGCTCTGGATTAGCTTGTTTGATTTGAAGAGGGGCTTGTATGATTTTGGGCTTTCCTGCATTGCCTTTAAAATGTCAGCATTTAGTAGATGCTTCAATCCAAGCCATTTACAGGGGGGATATGAATTTACCACCTCTTGATGTGCTGTCAAATGCTATGCTAATCTGCTATATCAAACAATTGTGAATAGTTACAAAAATGACTCTCCCATATCTTTCCAATAAATCTATATATATTACTCCTAAATAATAAATGTAACAATCAAGAAGATATGGAATTCAAAAAGTGATGCCAACTGTTTTCTTAAAACAATTGACTGCTTTTATATGCGAAGGACCAAAAAAAGATTTCAAAGCAGAATAGATTCCAAATGGAGAATGAATAGGAGGGTTTCTGTTGCTCCTCAGGATTAAAAGGCAAAATGTGTGCTCTTGCATCAGTTCCACTCACATCAAAAAATGACATGACAAGCACGTGTAGTTAACACTTAACTACACTTAACTGAGGAGGGACTGAGACTTTGAAAATTACATATTTTCCAGACGGGTGGATATCATTTACAAACGACAGCAATATCACAAACTCCGCAAACACATCTCAGAAGCATACCAAATACGATGCAAGAGCAGAGCAGTATGTTCTGCACAGATCGTCCTTCAAAAAGGAACATCTTTGAAACCATAACTTAACGGATCACTCAACAGCGCATCAAAAACAGTCAATTAAGAAGGCAGCGAAAAAACTTCTTGTATTTATTCAAATACAAATTTAAAAGGTCTTGTTTTTTTAATGCTAGGTAATGGAAGGAACAGGACAGTTCTGCAGAGAAATGGAGGAGTCATCCGGAGCAGCGTACAATCATGATTGGCCCCAGAGAGGCTGCCGATCAGTCCTTAGAAGGCCGGGCCAGACCAGGCCCAACAGGACCAATGTGTCAGAGCATAGCAGCGCCAGTTCAACTGAGGGTCTGGCAGGAGGGCTCTGACCCAGTGTCCACACCACCCTCCCTCCCCCCGGTCCTGCTCTTGGGGGGAGCTCGTGGCCGAGTCCTGGGCCGCCTCCTTCTTGTCCAGTTCCTGTTGAGTTTGGATCTTCCGGATGAGCTCCTTAATCTCCTCACGCTTAGTCTTTCATCCGTTGCTGTGGGAACCATTACGATAAAACCTAAGAAGTGGATTCTGCGTGTCAACATCGATAAAAAAGGGTTATCGTTAGTTCATTGATATATTAAAAGATAATCGTGGTTTATATTCAAAATATATAATAATAAATGTTTCTAAATAACTACTCCACATCCCCAAAGCTTTTTGGGCTGGTGTGCTGAATGTCCGGTCCAACCTCTGCTCTCACCTGGATGAAGCTTTCCACATACAGCAGGATGTACAGTCCACAGTCGCTGAAGTTGTCCTACTGAGACACTCGAGCCCTTCATCACGTCCTTCCCAAAGCTCCGCTGGCTTCCTTTCCTTTCTTCGCCTCCCATTCCACCTCCGGGTACCTGCAGCCACACACACACACACACACACACACACACACACACACACACACACACACACACACACACACACACACACACACACACACACACACACACACACACACACACACACACACACACACACACACAATGTCACCACCATCTTATGACACAGAGGAGCGTCCCATGTTCTGAATGAGGGTCACTTACTCTCAAGTTTTTCACAACAGTGCATCTGGCAGGGCCACGCAGAGTCCATCAGAATCAGAATTGTTTTTGATTGCCATGTAAGTTTACACAAACACAGAATTTACTGTGGCAGGAAGGCTTATACAGATCTTAATTGAAAAAAGTAGAATGTATGAATAAGAGAGAGAGTGCGTCCAGCACAGACAGTGATTCACCCTGCCCTTCCGCTGGACTATCCAGCTGACCCTAACCCGCTCCACAACCCACCAGAGACCCACCGCACCCAATACTTCTACTCTCAGTACACCCACAGCAACACGCAACCCTAAGTAAGGAAACTTAAGGGTGAACAGTTGTCCTGGGAGTAAGCAGTGGCTTACCTCCCAGGTGTGTGTTGAGCAGCCTTGTGGGTGTGCGTTCATGCTACTCTCTAGTGTCCCCTGTGGCATTTAGATGTCATGGTCAGCGTCTACATGGCGGCTTCCCTGTCTTCCTCCTCTCCCAGCGTGTTTCTCTGCAGCTGCTCGCTCCTTGTTGTCTCTTGTTGTCTCTTGCTCTCCCGTACAGAGTCTTCACCTATTTTGGTGAGGGGCAAAGTGTCCTACCCCCACCCCACTCCCATAGGCCCAGCGGGCAGACACTCACATATCCTTTTGACCGCTTGCCCTGTCGGTCAATGTTCATTAGTTAGGTTTAGAGGGCATAAGTCATCAAAAAGACAATAACATTTGATGAAAAATAATAATACACAACTACACAGAGGAAAAATAAAAGTAACTGCAAACCAAGTTATAAATCACTGCAAACCAAGTAAACACAGTGGAAAAATGGACAGTGGACTGTCACCCCTTCCTCCACAAGGACTTTGATGATAATAAAAACCCATGATTTATTTTATTCACAGACAAAAATGGTAATCCACTTATGGAAAAAGTCTTACAAGGAGAGGTAACCTTTGTTTTTAAAGTAATACAATTATGAACATGCCCGTCTGGTATTTTAGTCCTTTTAAATGAATGAAATGCACATAAAAAATGATTTGCTTACAGTAAGTAAAACTGATTATAATGGTGTGTTATTGTGTAACAATCACTTCCATCATCATAGTTTCAGGGCTGACTGTAACACCTACACGTCCCTATGTACTTTCACCTGTTCACCACCAGAGGGCATCATCTCCTGAATTCTAGCCAGTCTCTCTCTCTCTCTCTCTCTCTCTCTCTCTCTCTCTCTCTCTCTCTCTCTCTCTCCCCTCTCTCTCTCCTCTCTCTCTCTCTCTCTCTCTCTCTCTCTCTCTCTCTCTCTCTCTCTCTCTCTCTCTCTCTCTCTCTCTCTCTCCCCTCTCTCTCTCCTCTCTCTCTCTCTCTCTCTCTCTCTCTCTCTCTCTCTCTCTCTGTGAAAACCATGAGACGATCCTTGATCCTGAGAGAAGCCCTGTGTCCCCTGTCTGTCAGCAGCAGCACCATGGACAACAACCCTGCAACACACCACCCCAAGCACCCCAGCTGGGCCCCGTCCACCAATCAGCTGCCAGCGAGCTCCCCTGTGGTCTCCAGAGAGAGACAGAGGTCAGACGATGAGTAGGAAGGGCCTGACCCCCGTGCTGTCTCTCCCCACCAGCGTCTACATCAAAGACCACCACACCACCACCTGGCGCATCCCGTACCGTGAGGTCCAGACGGCCCAGGCCCCGGTCCATCCCGTACCGTGAGGTCCAGACGGCTCAGGCCCCGGTCCATCCCGTACCGTGAGGTCCAGACGGCCCAGGCCCCGGTCCATCCCGTACCGTGAGGTCCAGACGGCTCAGGCCCCGGCCCATCCCGTACCGTGAGGTCCAGACGGCTCAGGCCCCGGTCCAGTGGGGGGGGCAGCTGAACCCTCGGCACGCCTCATCTCTCCCTTTCCCCCCCAACATTGAAGAAACGCCCCCTCGGGGCTTAGCAGCTTCTGGAGGGTGTCAGTCTCTGGGTTCTCCCTGACTCACTATGGAAGACAGATCCTACTTCTTACAAGATCTCAGAGCCCCAGTGATCAGGTACTTGTGTTGTTGCCGGTTGTCGGGTCTCCTTTTCAAGCCAGGTTTATCTGTCCGTATTCAGTGGTTCATAATGTTTTGGATCAGAACGATCTGATTGCTCCACCCAATAGGAAAAGAGTTGAAACCTGGGGCTTTGGCTGCGGGTGTGGGGGTTGCAGACTCTCCTCCTTTCCTGGTGGCAGCAGGGTTGAGGGGGAGCTGTCCACACCAGACGACCGTGTGCTCAGAGGTCGACTGAGGAACTCCGAGGCCCTGGGTGCGGTTCTTCAATGCTGGGGGGAAAGATGTTCAGAGAGCGCACACACGCACACGCACACACACACACGCACACAGACGCTCACATGCACTCACATGCACACACACACACACACACACATGCAAGCACGTGCACAGGATCGATGCAAGGAGCCAATGAAAGAAGAGCCATGTGCTCTGCCACGGTGTGGTCTGCTCCACAAATGGATCAGCTGTTTGCCCTGTATGTGGATGCCAGCAAGGTGGGGGGTGCTTTTGCAAGCTGGTCCAGAAAGCATTGAGCCTCCAGTCAGTTTCTACTCCAAAACGTTTCATTCTTACCAGTTGAACTCTTCAGTCATAGAGAAAGAGGTGTTGGCGTTGGACTGGGCACTACAGCATTTTGAGGTTTATGTTGGGACAGGTCCCTTGGTTGTGTATAGTGACCACAACCCACTTACCTTTTTGCATTCCTTCCAGAACCCCAACCAGCGCCTGATGAGGTGGGGTCTGTTCTTGCAGCCTTACCATCTGGATGTCCGGCATGTGAAGGGCTGTGGAAACGTGTTGGCTGATGCGCTGTCCAGCGCGCCTTGTGCCTCAGTGACCTTGCCCTTCCTCATGTCCGTGTCTTCCCAGTGTGAGCGTTCTGCTCTCGTCTCTTCTAGGAGCTTCTCTAGGGGCCTTGCTGTGAGGTGCTGTGGCTGGAGCCGTGCTGGTGGGATCGGGCATGGACAGGCCTCGGGGTTGTGCTTGGAACACCGGTGGTGACCTGGTGACCCTGGTCACACACACCCCTTTTATGGGGGGGGGGGGGGGGGGGGGGTGCAGGAGTGGGTGGGGGCTCCCCACCTGAGCTGACCGTCTCACTGAGGAAGCCTCGTCTTTGCTGCACATACATGCATGCTTACGCACTGACACTCAATAACACTGGCTGATAAGTTTGTATCATGTTGCATTAGATGTTTAGTAAATGAAATGACTCTTGTAAAAACCTTTAGTTGTCTTTACTTTGTCTCGCAAACCTTGAGTACGGTGGCCGAGAGGGGCAAAACAACATTACAAAATCTGAAACACTTTTACAAAGCTTGAGACAAATTTACATTTTGGAAAACATTTTTACATATCATTAAACAAAATTACATTACCAAACCACATTACCAAGTCCCGAAACAAATTTACATTTCAGAAAACAAATTAACTAGACGCGAAACACTTTTACAAGTCCCGAAACAAATTTACAAGTGGCGAAACAAATTTACAAACGACATTAGCCGGAAAGGGAATGTACCAATTCCAAAGTTGACGCGGAAGTGATAACGGAAGCGCTCAGTTTGAGTTGATGGCGGTTGATGGAGTTCATGGTGACCCAAAATGGACAGCGATAGAGTGGTGTTTTGCCCGTTTTGTGGCAAACATATGAGCCAATTAACAAGATTTTGTTTTTCGTGTGGTCGGTCTTTGGAGTTTTTAAATGGCGCAGACCAGACAGAAGGACCAAACACACAGGGGACATCTCAACAGCCGGATAATGCTAAACAAAGTAAGTGCAGCATAACGCTCGCTACCTGAATGAAAGTGAATAGCGCTTTTGGTTAGCGGCCGTTAACTTTCTATTTTGAAACTGAGCTTTGCTAATTTCAGCAGAAAAACCTTGCACATCATACAAACAGTTCATGGAGTACAGAAGTTCAAAGTCCAAAGAGCGTCAGTCTTTTAACTACGGGCCGAGAGGAAAACACGTCCAGGTAAATTGTACTGACTGTTAGCTTATAACTCGACTGTCTGACTCGAGGTGACTCTTAAATGGATCTGTATCATAGTAGATTTATTGTACAGATTAAATTAAGTTAAAAAGAAAAACTAACATATTTGAAGAGGGTATCTTTGCGTAGATTTAGGCAGAATAACAGAAGCTCTCGTGCAGGGCGAGATGCTCGCCCGAGATGCAGGGCGAGACACTATCGAATTGGAGAGTGCAGCTTATTGACATGTTCGGCTCACTATGAATCTGTGGTGGCACCAATTAGACCATGGAGGGACAACACATTCTCCATAATTAATGGGAAACACAGATGTATGTATAGTCTTTTATTTTACCTATGTTTAATACATCTTTGTCATTTTATTAGATAAACATTGGATTGATGGTGCCAAATGGAACTGATTTAAAACCTCTAAGAGGGAAAACACTCCCGTTATTTGTAGACCCAGAGGTAGCAGCACCTGATGTACTGACACAAGCTGTCCAGAAAATGAAAACATTTAACAAGGACATGCCAGAAGGACCGTACATCCTTTTGTATCCAGACTGCTCAGAGGTGGTCCATGTGCCTGGATCAGAAAGGCCATTCAAATTGGCAGAATATAAAAAGGAACTAGGAAGGCCATATTGCAGGATCACATTTTTCATTTGCCTAGAAACATATTTTAAAGGAGGAGGTTAGTGGATCTCAGGATTCAACATTTTTACATATTTTAGATACTCTACTGAAGGATGCATCTGCATTATCTACATGATCTGTTTGTTTGTTTTTACAGCAACGGATAATACTTCAGACTCTGATTCTGAAATTGTCATCGCATCAAGGAGCACAGCTGAATTCAATCGAGCTGACACAGTGGTACATCAATTATTTATTTATTTTAATACTTATTTATTTATGAATGCATGTATTGATTTATCTATGACAATACTGACAACCTTTCACCATCATATATATATATACTGTATGGGGTAAGGGAACAGTTATCGAAGCTATTACAAATTGTTGATAAATTAATGCGTTTCCTCTCAGGTTTTTGAACCACAAAACCGAAGTACTCCCAAACTCAAACCTAAAGATGAAAGGTAGGTACATTTTGACATCTAGCCTTTGTCACACAGTCAACATTTTTTATCCTTTCTAGTGGTAATCAAACAATAGGAATCTTGCCTGTATTCGTTTACATTCTTACATGACTATTGTAGGCCTGAAGAACAGTAATAATTAATGTAGTAATTGTATTATTTGTATCATGTTTTAGAGATGCACCGGGACATTCAGCAACAATTCGGCCTGGACAGGTAATAGGGCAGACTGTGGCAGCCTGACCTTTCTTAGAGTTGTTGTTTCTCCCTTGTACGTCGCTTTGGACAAAAGCGTCTGCTAAATGTAATGTAAATGCTTCAGACATTTTAATTTGTTTTTCAGATAGTAATATCTGATGCTGAGGATATGGATCCATCTGAAACAAATCCAGACAAGACTTGCTACAGGTAAAAAATAAATTAAAAAAAGGATAGTGACACATACTTTCAATTTAATTCATGGGGAAGAAATTTGTGTTTGTAAGATGTTTTAACATGGAAATTGTAATTTCCCAACAGTAAATACACGGACCTGTATGCACCAGGTGTTGAGGAAGAGGATGAGGAGCTGGTTGCAGTCAATGTGGAGAATTTCCAACACACGGCAGTGTAAAATTAGCTTTTGAGTGTGGCATTCCGGTATTTAAATAACTGTTGTAAAAGTGTGCACTGTCTGGGATATCCATTAATTAAATCACTTTTTGTCATTACAGGGAGGAGATGGACATTACACTACCTGACATTGTAGCAAACCTGGCGCTTCATATTGATCACAAAAGAGTCAGCAGGTTCAACATCTCAAGGGCTAATGTTTGGGATGGAGCCGTCAGAGGTTTCAAGCGTACAACATATTCTGAAACCTGTGACATGCTGGTCAGATTTACTGATGATGCTGGTATTTTTGAGGAGGGAATTGACACTGGTGGTCCAAGACGAGAATTTTTATCTCTGCTAATGAAACACCTGAAAGACCGGCCCATTTTTGATGGACCAGAAGGACATCGGTTCTTGGTCTACAATGCAAATGGTATGTATGGGGTTAGAAGTGTGCTATACTAATGGTTGGTTAATGATCAGTAAACAAATAGATGACACAGCATATGCTTTTTTCCTCAATATCTTAAAGTATATAATGTATTGTATGTTTTCATTTTGCAATATGAATTCATTCATAGCTGTTAGGGAGGATGAATACTTCATGGCAGGAAAGATGATCGCAGTGTCAGTTGTACATGGAGGTCCAGGACCCCATTTCCTGTCAGAAGATCTTGTACATTATCTTGCCGGCCAGCCTTCATTCAAATCAACAGTTAATTTAATAACTGATGAAGAAATAGGTAAAGCTTTGCGAGAGGTGAGAATAGCATAAATCTACAATGTGGTAGGACAGAGTTTGACATAGTTCCTGCACTGTTTTAAGACAATGTTTACTTCCTATATTGCATACACAGAATTTGCAGAATGTATTTGTTTTTGATAGGGTAGGGTTACTGCATGTCACAGAATAAAAATGGGCAAGGATAGTACATAGTTATTTACTGGGGTGTTTATGACTATTTGTCTTTAAGATTGAGAATGCTGCTTCATTGGATGCTCTGCAAGAATGTATCATGAGACACAGCACAATGTTACAGACAGCAGGCTGTCTGAGACATGTGGCTGCTGTGGAAGAAAAGAAAGAAATTGTGGCAGACTACCTCCAGTGGTATATTATTGACCGCAACTCATCTGTAATTGACAGGTAAGATAATATTTTGAATTATGATGGTGATTTTCTTTTTTATGTTTATGTATGACATTTTTGTTTAAAATGCTTCATGGCATGTGTATCTGTTATTAGTTAGCCACTGTGACAAATGTTTTGCCTTAGGCTTTCAGTTGTAATACACTATGTGATGTCTGTCTCTCCATTCCTTGCCAACCTGCCCTCTGTGTCATTCCTCCGTGTGATTTTTTTTTTGCAGTTTGTAACACCTTTCCATGTGCAAATCAAAAGAATGTTATCACACAACCATTTTCCCCAAATGTTTTTTTTTAGGTGGATCATAATTGTCGTGAAGAGAACCTCAAAAAGTTTTCTTTAGATAATTTAACCCTTGTGCTGCCTTCGGGTCACATGACCCAAAGGTTCATAACGAACCATCGTTGTGTTTACCCAATTTTACGCAATACAAAAACAAATAAAAATATTTTTCTTTTAACCTTCGCAATGTGGGGGGTCTGAGACAGCCCAACGGTTAAAAGAAAATGCTTCACTTTGTTTTTGTATGCGTTAAAGTTGCCGCAATACGACGGTGGGTCACAATGACTGATGGGCCAGAATGACCCGAAGATAACTCAAGGGTTAAATGCAGTTGGCACTACACAGCAGTGAAACAGTGTTTGTGTTCACTTTGTAGATTCAAAGATGGTCTTTCAGCCCTTCAGTTTCTGACTACACTACAGCAACACCCAACTTTGCTGACCCCTGTCCTGTGCCACTTTGAAAAGCGACTCACTGGCTTTGAGCTCGAAAAACTCTTCAAACCTGACCTCAGCCCTTCAGGGAGTAATAGGAGACTAAAAGAAAGTCAAACTGTGGCCTACTGGGCAGACTATCTCCTTGACTGTGAAGGTTTGTAAGGTTTTTTGTAACTAATTGGAAAACCACATTACCATGGTATATCTGAACATTTATTTCTTTGCAGAAGGCGCGGCTGCTGTGTCTGTGGAGGACGTTTTGATGTTTGCAACTGGGCTGACATCACTTCCCCCATCTGGCTTGCAACCATTGCCACAAATAGAGTTCCTGGATGACTCCCCATTCCCAATGGCAAATACATGTTCAAACTTGTTGAAATTACCACTCCTGGACACATATAGTGTGTTTAAATCACAAATGGACTTTGGAATTCAAAATAGTCCAGGATTTGGCTGTCTATAAGCCCTATGACTGGATAACCCCTAGAGCTCTGACTCTAAAAATGTTGTTTCTTTGTTGCTGTTATAGGTTATAGTTGCATTTGTTAAGGAGGCTTTTATAATGTAAGGGTATGTGAGCATTCTCAGTTAGCATTTTGACAATTGTTTTAGATTGTGATCCATGACCCATTATTTTTATTCCCACTTTGAAATATTGAAGCTGTGGAAGACACTTTGTGTACATGTTCCACCACCATTACAATAAATCTCCCAATCAATCAATTCATAGATGAGCAATTTCTTTTAATCTCAGATACAGTTCAGTTGAAGACTGCCAGTACTCTGGCTTCTGTAAATGATTGTGCTCCATGGCTAAGTCCAAGTACTCCTGAATGTTTGGGTCCCCACATGGAGCTCTTGTCAGGTGAGTCTCAGGAAAGGCATCCAGTTCAGCCTGCTCAATTTGAAATCCACAGTCTCTGGAGCCAAACCTATGTTAAACAGAAGATATAATTAAAAGTATTTAAATTTAAGATAAAAGCAAAACAAATACCATCTATCACCAAAGTATTACCTGTGTGGTAAGTAGTAGAGCTCATTGGGCAATCCTCCTGGACATAATGCTGTTTTGGAGGGGCGAATCCTGTGACTGTTCCACAGTCTCACACACTCATCCAAGTCCTTCTGAAGAACATCACCAAAGCAATATCTCAGTAGACACTGATGCTCGTGACTCCCGTTGAAGTATCCGGCATCTGTAAGGTCTGCAAATAGCTCCATCCAGAACTGAGCCCTATAGAAATCAATAAATAATAAAAAAGTTAAAGTTTTAAGCATATACGTTTGAATGAATGAAGGTTACACATAATTAAATGACTTTATGAAGGCCACTTACCTTCCCTTTCTGAATATGGACCACCATGACTCAATCCTCTGGTTGCTTGTGGATGAGCCATACATGTGGCTGGACGCTCCAGAGTAGTAGTCATTGTGGTGGTGGCGTAGGGTGCACTGAATTGCGGCCATGGTCCCGTTTTCCGTGCCGCAATCAGTCCTCAGTCTCATGGGGATGACACCGAGGTTTCGCACACATGACAGGAAATAGTGAGCGATCACAGTTGGATCATTATTTGTTGATCCACATACAAGCCACAGTACTTTACGCGAAAATCCATCGATACACCCTGAAAGAGCCAAACCGAATGGCTTGAGTTTATCATAACCATCCGCGTGCCAAATATAGTTCGGTCCCATGGAGTGGTAGGTTCTCCTTATAAACCTTCTGCGTGCTCTCCTCTCGCACCCTCTAGGATTGAGCTCCCGGAGCAAATTCATTACATGATCCCTCTTCACTCGCAGATTGTACTTTTGTTTGAGCACCTACCACATCATGCGGTAGCCAAACAGCTGTCCAGGTCCACGAAGTTCCAGTCGTATTGCCCTAATTATGACGTTTGTAGAGGAGAAATCCTTTCTGCGATATAACCCAGCATCATTCAGTTTGCTTTTCAGAGACCTCAAGCTGATGTGCACACCGTGTAGACATGACATCATGTCCACGATTACAGCGTACGAGTGTCCCTCATTAAAATATGGTATGCACTGCTGCAACACATCTGGTCCTTCACTCTGGTCTGCGCCATTTAAAAACTCCAAAGACCGACCACACGAAAAACAAAATCTTGTTAATTGGTTCATATGTATGCCACAAAACGGGCAAAACACCACTCTATCGCTGTCCATTTTGGGTCACCATGAACTCCATCAACCGCCATCAACTCAAACTGAGCGCTTCCGTTATCACTTCCGCGTCAACTTTGGAATTGGTACATTCCCTTTCCGGTTAATGTCGTTTGTAAATTTGTTTCGCCACTTGTAAATTTGTTTCGGGACTTGTAAAAGTGTTTCGCGTCTAGTTAATTTGTTTTCTGAAATGTAAATTTGTTTTGGGACTTGGTAATGTGTTTTGGTAATGTAATTTTGTTTTATGATATGTAAAAATGTTTTCCAAAATGTAAATTTGTCTCAAGCTTTGTAAAAGTGTTTCAGATTTTGTAATGTTGTTTTGCCCCTCTCGGCCACCGTTCAGATTTTGTAATGTTGGTTTGCCCCTCTCGGCCACCGTACTTGAGCCAGTTTGTAACAAACACAAAGATACATTGTTATCTTTCTTAAACCTAATATTTACTACTTCAAACATGTTTTAAAATTTCACTTACATTATAATCATAAAATATAATTGAAACGGATTTACTTTAATTTTGTTTGTGCTGTACATATAGAAATAGGCTACTCAAAGATCTACTGATTTTAAAACCATGAACAAATCAGTTAGTGGAGATCTGCTGCATGACATCTTAACACAAATATGTCACAAAAATGATCACAGTAAAATTCAGCAATTATAGCTGACGATGTTTGTATGAATGAAGTCTCTGACTTCCTCTGTTTCTCTACATGTGAGGAGTGCTCCTTTTACTACCTTCTCTTACAGCGTGGACCTCTGTCAAGAAGTCTTCACTGAGATCTCTCAGTTTGTTCTTAAGTCTCTATATATCCAAATCCTTCTCCTCTCATCTACACTCTTGCCCTCCTCTCCTCTCTCGTCCTCTCCTCCTCTATGTTTGAGGGCTTTTCCATTCACTGATTTCATTGACCTCCTCTATAAACTGACCACTGAGATCCATCAGTCGTTGTATCAGTTTCTCTATCTCTATATCCTTCACCTCCATCTCTCTAGCCTTCTCCTGTATCTGTCTATCCTTCTCCTGAATTTGTCTGCTGAAATCTCTCTGCATCTTAGTGTGTGAGATCATGATGCTCCTCTGTAGCTCAGGTAGGACCACCTTCATCAGGTTTCTCTCTGCTTCAACTCTGGCCTCTCCTTCATAGTTCTCCCTGAACTCCTCCATCTCCTGCCTGTGTCTCTCCTCCCTCTCCCTCCTCTCATTCTCTCCCTCCTCTCTAAATCTCTCCAGCTTTCTCTCCATCTCCTCTCTCCGGTCAGTCTCTCTCTTCAGCTCCCTCTCCAGCTCTCTCTTCTTCTCCTCATCCCTCTCTTCCTTCACCTGTCTCTCCAGTTCAGATGTTCGATGGCTGAGTGTTCTGATGTCTCCCTCGTGCTCCTGGATCACTCCCTCTATCTTCTTCAGAGAGTTCTGCAACTCTGTCTCAAACTTCTCTTTCCTCTCTGTCTCCTCCCTCTGCATCTTCTCCTCTCTCTCCCTCTGAATCTTTCCCTCCATCTCTCTGACCTGGGCCTCTGCCCCCTGGTAGGTCTGACTGCTGTAGAAGCTCTCTCTGTTTCCTGCCACCATCTCCTCTACCTGGTGCAGCAGCTCTGGGACCTGAGTGCCATGGGCCCTGTCCTTCATGTTGAGGACGTGGTACCTGTTCCCACATTTCTCTACAAGCTGCTGGAGGTCCTGACTTCCTGTTTGGAGAAACTCCTCCATGCTCTGCTCTCTCAGACTGTCATCATGGGTGAACAGGATGACAGTGTGTCCCCAACAACCCTCTCCAAACATGTCCTCCATTCTCTCCATGGCTCCTCTCTCCTCCCCCTCAGAGGGCTCCACTGGTATGACCAGAAGGAAGGCGTGGGGTCCCGGGGCGGACAGACGGACACACAGCCCCACATCCTGTCTCATGTCCTCCAGAGAGAGTCCAGGGCAGAACCAGTCTGGAGTGTCCACCAGCACCAGCCGTCTCCCACACACGTCCCCCTCTCTCCTCCTGCTCCTCTGGGTGACTGCAGAGGGGCTGTCCTGGGCCCCAAACTCCTGTCTGCCCAGGATGGTGTTTCCTGCTGCCCTCCTCCCAGCCCCAGTCCTCCCCAGCAGCACCAGTCTCAGCTCAGACACACTGGGAGACACTGGAGGGTCTGGACTGCTGCTCTCTCCCCCCACTGCAACACAACACAGGGACATGGTCACACCACTGGTCTAGTTAGAGAGGAAAGTACATCGGCACATCAAGGCTAATATTAACTACTCAGTTAGCTGTGTTTTAAAACTGTAATTGATATCTGACAAATACAGACAACATAGAATAACATGAATTAAAGGCTATAACGAACATCTCTTTCAGAATAAATCATAATAAAATAAATAAAATAAAAAACTGCAGAGCAGTATACATAGTAGTATCAGGCCGTTTGAGATTATAAACCTGAACTCAATAATCACTATGAAACACACAGTAGGATAGAAGATGTAAGGACAGTAGAGGATGGGTTAGATGTTCAGGTGTTTGTAGGTGTCTGTAACAGAGTTGATGACTCACTGTTTGGAGGGTCATCCTTGCTGCGTCTCCTCCTGACTACAGGGACCACAGTAGAACCTTCATCCTGTGGTAGTGGTGGGTCTGTATCTGGGGTCTCTCCTCCCACTGCAACACAACACAGGACACAGCTCAAACTACTGACGTGAGGGTCACCCTGGACATTCATACCAGATGTTCACCTCAACAGAGTCATCTGACGGTGATACTGAACACAGAGTTAGACAGGTTCCTGTAGGTGCATGACCAGTGTATAGAGAATGGACTGGGTCAGATATTCAGGTGTTGAGGGCTCACTGTTTAGAGGAGGCTCCATGCTGTCTCTCCTCCTGATTGGTAGTTTGGGGCCTGTTTCTGAGATATCTCCTCTCTCTAACACACAAGATGAAACAACCATTCAGAGGGCATCATATTTAGAGGGAAATATTCAAACTAAAACTTCACATTATAACACTCACCAGTGGTTTTAACCGATAACTCATTTCTCTGTCTCTCTACCTCAGTGTTTAGGTCACATATCTGCTGTGCTGAAATAATAGAAAATAAAAACCATAACCATACCATTTCCAAACACAAAACACTTCAAATGTATCACAGAAATGATATGAAATTCAAGTTACGCCATGAAATCTTACCAAGTTTAAAGTTTTCATTTTTGACATCTTCAACATGTCTGTCTCTCTCCTTCAGCAGTTCACCTCTCTCTGCCAGTTGAATGTCCTTCTCTTCCAGTCTCTTCTGTGTCTCTTTACCTTCACTCTCTAGTCTCTCCAGTCGTTGGTCTCTCTCTTCTAATTCTCCCTCCTTCTCTCTCAGTCTCTGGTTCCTCTCCTCCAGTTCAGAGTCTTTCTCCTGCAGTTGGACTGTGAGCTTCTCTACTTGGTTGTTCTTGTCCTGCAGGTCTTTTCTAAGCTCCTCCTGTTGTCTCTCCTTCTCTCTCACCTGCTGGCTCATGTCATCCAGTTGTTTCTCTTTCTCCTGAAGGTGTTGGTTCTTCTCCTTCAGTTGTGTTGTGGTTTCCTCCAGTCTGCTCTCTGTGTTCTCTAGTTGTTTATTCCTCTCCTCCAGGAGTGAATCCTTCTCTTCTATCCTCTTTTCACTCTCCCTCAGTGTCTTGTTCACCTCCTCCAGGTGTCGGTCCTTTTCCTCCAGCTTCTTGTTCCTGTCCTCTAGAAGTTCATCTCTCTCTCTTAGCTGTTTGTCCTTCCCTTCCAGACTCTTCTCTAACTCTTTACCTTCACTCTCTAGTCTCTCCAGTCGTTGGTCTCTCTCTTCTAGTTGTTTGTTTTTCTCTCCCAGTTCCTCCTGCCTCCTCTTTAGTTCATCATCTTTCTCCTTCAGCTGCTTGTCTTTCTCTTCACACACTTTATCTCTCTCCTTCAGTAGTTTATCTCTCTCTGCTAGTTGTTTGTCTTTCTCTTCCAGTCTCTTCTCTCTCTCTTTACCTTCACTCTCTAGTCTCTCTAGTGTCCGATCTCTTTCTTTTAATTGTACTCTAGATGCTCGTAACTCTTCTTCAAGTTCATTCCTCTTTTTCTCTGTCTCCTTGTGTTTCTCTTCCAGCTCCCTCTTCTCATCCAGATGTTTCTCTAACTCCTTCATTTGATTGGTCTCTCTCTCTAGTTCCTTTTGTTTGTCTTTTAGTAGTTGGTCTTTCTCGTCTACTAGTTTACGGTACATCTGATTCTCTAGAGGGGATGAGAAGACTTTAGTAGTAGAGCAGTAGATCTATACATCACTGACTTAGCAGGCTGATCATTTGTAGACATTTTAAATTCAGCAATACTGTAAGTCTGACTACCTGACACATTAAACACAGTTCACAAAATGCCCGTTTTGATCAAATTAAACTTTAAATGTAAATTAATCTGTATTAAGAACATAAATATACTTGATAATGTATTTTCACTATAGAAATTGAAATCCTTTTTATACATTTTTCTATTATTGTAGTTTTATACTCACCAAGTAACCAAGCAGATTCCTCTCTACTCCTCTTGTCCTCTGGACTCTCTCTTTGTAAATACTCTGCAGCTGAAACAATGATGGAGAACTGACAGGTTTGATCTGCATGTATTACACTACAGGTGCACATTCTACACTACATGGATGAAAGTATTGGGACACCTGACCGTCACACCTACAGTGGGTTCCAACATTACTGGCACCCCTTGGCAAAGATGAGTGAAAAGTGTTTTCACCTTTTTGTAATTCAACTTAATGTCACATTGGAAACAATTTGAACAATTCAACCTTCAATTGAAGTAAATTTATTTAGGTGCAAATACAGACGCAAATGGTTAACTGAACACAAAAACAGTCTTCTGCCATAGTCATCTCAGTCCCCTGATCTAAACCTCCTTTAAAACCAGTGGGCTGAGCTGAAGAGAAGAGTGCACAAGGGAGGACCTCGGACCCTGGATGATCTGGAGAGATTCTGTAAAGAGGAATGTTCTCAGACTCCTAGCTGTGTATTCTCCAACCTTAATAGACGTTAAGTGCTGTTTTATCGACGAAGAGAGGTTGTACAAAGCATTAAATGTAGGGGTGCCAATAATTGTGTCACACATGGTTTCACCAAAAATAATTATTTCTTGATGTCAGATTTTCTTTCTCTCAAAATGAATCTACTTCAATTAAAGGTTGGATTGCTTGCATTTCCCAATGTGACATTAAGCTGTCACTTAAAAAAAAAAACACCTACTGTACTGGAGTGTGGTCCAGAGACAGACATCTAAATCCTCCCTATTGGTCTGGTTTCTCTTAGAAAAGGACCAGTGAAGATCTCTCTCTGCTTGTACAATCCCACAACAAGACCTCCACCGTCAGTCTTGTAATACCCTGAGCCCTCAGACTCACCTTTAACCTCTCCCTTTCCCTCCGTCCATATCAGGGCCTCAGCATCTGCCTTACTGATAGACACCATCACCTCACCCCCCTCCTCCCTGAGGGCCTGCTTAGCCAGACTGTCTGCACTCTGGAACCCACATCAGTTTTACCCACACCCCCATCCTCCTCACACCATTGTGACCTCAGAGCACCTCATCCAGCAGGTCCTGTCTACTGTGGGATGTGAAGGACTGTACACTCATCAGAACTGCACTAGACTCTGAGCATATAACCACTCCAACCTCCTCCATCCACTGTAAGGCCGGTCAAATCACCAACAGCTCCACTGTAAATACAGCCAGGTGATCTTAGAAGCACTTTCAGACCAGGACCTCCCTATCAGGTACAACAAACGCTGCCCACTTGTGAATATTTGTAGTCATCCATTGTACACAGAAACACCCGACTACAGAACATCTCAGCCAAGTTGGCTCCCACCCTGTCCTCATACTGCCCCACTGCACAGTGTTAGGACCTGGGCTTGCACTGTGTCTAGCTTGGTCAGAGAAGAGCTGCTCCCCCATAGACAATACACCCATAATCTATAACTGCTCTAACCAGAACCACATAGTACGTGTTCACATACACTTCTTCAATATGATCAGCCCAGGTCAAACTCTCATCAAAATAGACCCCAGAAACCTGAGTACCTGCTCCCTCTCCAAATCATTCCCATACAACATCAGGCAGCTTCTTAAACGAGAAGTTTGACTAACATCAGACCTGGACCCAGGCTCAAGTGGATCTCAGGAGCAAAGCTTATTATGGGATACATCTGAATAATACTGTGAGTGTATCTCTGCTCACAGGTTTGACCATGAAGGGAGGGTTTTCAGATATTTAAATAATGGCAACATGAAATTTAAAAGAAAACAATAGCAGTGTTATCTTCAAAGTCTGAAATATATTGGTACATTCTTAAACCATGATAATGTATGTCATATAACAGATATATGACATTACTCACCAGCTATTGAAGTTGTGTAGAAGGACATAAAATAGAAAGTTAAAACATCATTATAATAGAACACTTCAGTTATATACTGTGTGAGTTTATCTTAAACATTGATTATGAATAACATGGTAGTGTCAGTAACCAGATTTGTTGAAAACAAGGATGCTCTATGAGATGCAGCTGCTGTATGTTAATGGTCCTACATCAACATACATCCGTGTAATCTATGGCGCTATGAGTTGCATGTTTTTTTCAACATGTTCTTCACTATGCACCACTGCTAAGTGAGCCTCTCTTATCAAACACTGTAGATATATACAAGCTTAGAGTATAGAGTGGTTAGAATGGGCAGCATAACCAGCTAACCACCTCTAATGCTCCAACTCCTACTTACATTTGAAAGTATAATTGTATTTGTACATGCAGAGAGACTGTATCGTCATAGTTAATGTAAAGATGTTCATAATTATGTTCTTTACCTATAGAACAATGACCCTCCCTGGACCACAAACCCACACTACGATGACCTGACAGATGTCCCCTCCTCTATCTGACCTCCTGTAGTCTCTCAGCCTCAGAGACAAGTTGCCTCTCTCCAGCTCCTGGGTGACCAGACTCACTCTGCCCTCATAGCCCCTCCCCTCTATCACCTGGCCATTCTTATACAGGTTAATACACTCTGTTCATCAAACTACAGCTACATCAAAGTTCCCTCTAAACTGATCAAAACATGATAGTATGTTTTAATACATGTTAGAGGACAGCCTAGATGCATACCTTCTTTGCCAAAATATCTTAAATGTGAGAGTTTATAACACATTGTATTCACCCTCTCCTTATTAGGGTCCTTCTCTATGTGGTGTTGTACCAGGGAGCAGGTTCAAGTGCAGCTTAGCAGCACAACTTATTATGGGATACATCAGAATAATACTGTGAGTGTATCTCTGCTCACAGGTTTGACCATGACGGGAGGGTTTTCAGATATTGAAATAATGGCAACATGAAATTTAAAAGAAAACAATAGCAGTGTTATCTTCAAAGTCTGAAATATATTGATACATTCTTAAACCATGATAATGTATGTCATATAACAGATATATGACATTACTCACCAGCTATTGAAGTTGTGTAGAAGGACATAAAATAGAAAGTTAAAACATCATTATAATAGAACACTTCAGTTATATACTGTGTGAGTTTATCTTAAACATTGATTATGAATAACATGGTAGTGTCAGTAACCAGATTTGTTGAAAACAAGGATGCTCTATGAGATGCAGCTGCTGTATGTTAATGGTCCTACATCAACATACATCCGTGTAGTCTATGGCGCTATGAGTTGCATGTTTTTTTCAACATGTTCTTCACTATGCACCACTGCTAAGTGAGCCTCTCTTATCAAACACTGTAGATATATACAAGCTTAGAGTATAGAGTGGTTAGAATGGGCAGCATAACCAGCTAACCACCTCTAATGCTCCAACTCCTACTTACATTTGAAAGTATAATTGTATTTGTACATGCAGAGAGACTGTATTGTCATAGTTAATGTAAAGATGTTCATAATTATGTTCTTTACCCATAGAACAATGACCCTCCCTGGACCACAAACCCACACTACGATGACCTGACAGATGTCCCCTCCTCTATCTGACCTCCTGTAGTCTCTCAGCCTCAGAGACAAGTTGCCTCTCTCCAGCTCCTGGGTGACCAGACTCACTCTGCCCTCATAGCCCCTCCCCTCTATCACCTGGCCATTCTTATACAGGTTAATACACTCTGTTCATCAAACTACAGCTACATCAAAGTTCCCTCTAAACTGATCAAAACATGATAGTATGTTTTAATACATGTTAGAGGACAGCCTAGATGCATACTTTCTTTGCCAAAATATCTTAAATGTGAGAGTTTATAACACATTGTATTCATCCTCTCCTTATTAGGGTCCTTCTCTATGTGGTGTTGTACCAGGGAGCAGGTTCAAGTGCAGCTTAGCAGCACAACTTATTATGGGATACATCAGAATAATACTGTGAGTGTATCTCTGCTCACAGGTTTGACCATGAAGGGAGGGTTTTCAGATATTGAAATAATGGCACCATGAAATTTAAAAGAAAACAATAGCAGTGTTATCTTCAAAGTCTGAAATATATTGGTACATTCTTAACCCATGATGTTGTAGGTCATAAAACAGATATATGAAATTACTCACATAGTGCTGAAGTTGTGTAGAAGGATATGAAATAGAAAGTTAAAACATCATTAAAACAGAACACTACGATGACCTGACAGATGTCCCCTCCTCTATCTGACCTCCTGTAGTCTCTCAGCCTCAGAGACAAGTTGCCTCTCTCCAGCTCCCGGGTGACCAGACTCACTCTGCCCTCATAGCCCCTCCCCTCTATCACCTGGCCATTCTTATACAGGTTAATACACTCCGTTCATCAAACTACAGCTACATCAAAGTTCCCTCTAAACTGATCAGAACATGATTGTATGTGTTAATGGAGTTAGATTAACTGAAGTTCGGGAGGAAGATAGCGCACCAAGACTCCTCCTTCACTCCAATCAACTGATACGCATCAGCCCAGTTAAAGCACGGAGGAATGCGACCAAACACAACTCCCTGTTTCCAATTACAAGTTCTGCATGAAGTCTTCTCCGTTCCTCTGGTCCTTGTGCTAGCATGTTATTGTTTGGCATGCGTACATCTCGCTGTCTTCGCTGCTGCGTGTTTGTGTGTCTGCTGCTCCCGTTGCTGTTTCAACTCGTCGGCTCTTCGCCTCGTCTCCTGGCTCCCGCAGATCGCCTCCCGGCCCTGACGTCTACGGAGGAATGGACGTTCTGGACCTGTTCCCGTTGGACGACGAGTTCCCCTCCCGGCTGGAAAGGCGGTCCCGTCCCCGGCGTTCTGGCTGCGTCCCCGAGACCCCCGGTCGCTCCCCGTGTGGTGCTGCTCCGGGCTCCTCCGCCTCCCTGGGTCCCACGGCTCCACTTCCTGTTCCCGGGCTTCGGTTCTGCCGTCCTCCGAAGTCTCCGCCTCCGGGGCCTTCCGCTCGGGATCGCTCCCGGGCTCGGCGGCTGGCTTCTTGCCTCGCCCCCCCCCCCCCCCCCCCACCCCCCCCGTTATCTTAAATATCTTAAATGTGAGAGTTTATAACACATTGTATTCACCCTCTCCTTATTAGGGTCTTTCTCTATGTGGTGTTGTACCAGGGAGCAGGTTCAAGTGCAGCTTAGCAGCACAACTTATTATGGGATACATCAGAATAATACTGAGTGTATCTCTGCTCACAGGTTTGACCATGAAGGGAGGGTTTTCAGATATTTAAATAATGGCACCATGAAATTTAAAAGAGAGCAATAGCAGTGTTATCTTCAAAATCTAAAATATATTGGTACATTCTTAACCTATAATGTTTTATGTCTTGAATCAGATATTTGAAATTACTCACTTCTTGCTGAAGTTGTGGAGAAGGATATGAAACAGAAAGTTAAAACATCATTAAAACAGAACACATCAGTATACTGTGCGAGTTCATCTTAAACATTGATGATGAATAACATGGTAGTGTCAGCAACCAGATTTTTGGAAAGCAAGGATTCTCTATGAGATGCAGCTGCTGCATGTTAATGGTCCTACATCAACATACATCCGTGTAATCTATGGCGCTATGAGTTGCATGTTTTTTCAACATGTTCTTCACTATGCACCACTGCTAAGTGAGCCTCTCTTATCAAACACTGTAGATATATACAAGCTTAGAGTATAGAGTGGTTAGAATGGGCAGCATAACCAGCTAACCACCTCTAATGCTCCAACTCCTACTTACATTTGAAAGTATAATTGTATTTGTACATGCAGAGAGACTTTGTCGTCATAGTTAATGTAAAGATGTTCATAATTATGTTCTTTACCTATGGAACAATGACCCTCCCTGGACCACAAACCCACACTACGATGACCTGACAGATGTCCCCTCCTCTATCTGACCTCCTGTAGTCTCTCAGCCTCAGAGACAAGTTGCCTCTCTCCAGCTCCTGGGTGACCAGACTCACTCTGCCCTCATAGCCCCTCCCCTCTATCACCTGGCCATTCTTATACAGGTTAATACACTCTGTTCATCAAACTACAGCTACATCAAAGTTCCCTCTAAACTGATCAAAACATGATAGTATGTTTTAATACATGTTAGAGGACAGCCTAGATGCATACCTTCTTTGCCAAAATATCTTAAATGTGAGAGTTTATAACACATTGTATTCATCCTCTCCTTATTAGGGTCCTTCTCTATGTGGTGTTGTACCAGGGAGCAGGTTCAAGTGCAGCTTAGCAGCACAACTTATTATGGGATACATCTGAATAATACTGTGAGTGTATCTCTGCTCACAGGTTTGACCATGACGGGAGGGTTTTCAGATATTTAAATAATGGCACCATGAAATTTAAAAGAGAGCAATAGCAGTGTTATCTTCAAAATCTAAAATATATTGGTACATTCTTAACCTATAATGTTTTATGTCTTGAATCAGATATTTGAAATTACTCACTTCTTGCTGAAGTTGTGGAGAAGGATATGAAACAGAAAGTTAAAACATCATTAAAACAGAACACATCAGTATACTGTGCGAGTTCATCTTAAACATTGATGATGAATAACATGGTAGTGTCAGTAACCAGATTTTTGGAAAGCAAGGATTCTCTATGAGATGCAGCTGCTGCATGTTAATGGTCCTACATCAACATACATCCGTGTAATCTATGGCGCTATGAGTTGCATGTTTTTTCAACATGTTCTTCACTATGCACCACTGCTAAGTGAGCCTCTCTTATCAAACACTGTAGATATATACAAGCTTAGAGTATAGAGTGGTTAGAATGGGCAGCATAACCAGCTAACCACCTCTAATGCTCCAACTCCTACTTACATTTGAAAGTATAATTGTATTTGTACATGCAGAGAGACTTTGTCGTCATAGTTAATGTAAAGATGTTCATAATTATGTTCTTTACCTATGGAACAATGACCCTCCCTGGACCACAAACCCACACTACGATGACCTGACAGATGTCCCCTCCTCTATCTGACCTCCTGTAGTCTCTCAGCCTCAGAGACAAGTTGCCTCTCTCCAGCTCCTGGGTGACCAGACTCACTCTGCCCTCATAGCCCCTCCCCTCTATCACCTGGCCATTCTTATACAGGTTAATACACTCTGTTCATCAAACTACAGCTACATCAAAGTTCCCTCTAAACTGATCAAAACATGATAGTATGTTTTAATACATGTTAGAGGACAGCCTAGATGCATACCTTCTTTGCCAAAATATCTTAAATGTGAGAGTTTATAACACATTGTATTCACCCTCTCCTTATTAGGGTCCTTCTCTATGTGGTGTTGTACCAGGGAGCAGGTTCAAGTGCAGCTTAGCAGCACAACTTATTATGGGATACATCAGAATAATACTGTGAGTGTATCTCTGCTCACAGGTTTGACCATGACGGGAGGGTTTTCAGATATTGAAATAATGGCAACATGAAATTTAAAAGAAAACAATAGCAGTGTTATCTTCAAAGTCTGAAATATATTGATACATTCTTAAACCATGATAATGTATGTCATATAACAGATATATGACATTACTCACCAGCTATTGAAGTTGTGTAGAAGGACATAAAATAGAAAGTTAAAACATCATTATAATAGAACACTTCAGTTATATACTGTGTGAGTTTATCTTAAACATTGATTATGAATAACATGGTAGTGTCAGTAACCAGATTTGTTGAAAACAAGGATGCTCTATGAGATGCAGCTGCTGTATGTTAATGGTCCTACATCAACATACATCCGTGTAATCTATGGCGCTATGAGTTGCATGTTTTTTTCAACATGTTCTTCACTATGCACCACTGCTAAGTGAGCCTCTCTTATCAAACACTGTAGATATATACAAGCTTAGAGTATAGAGTGGTTAGAATGGGCAGCATAACCAGCTAACCACCTCTAATGCTCCAACTCCTACTTACATTTGAAAGTATAATTGTATTTGTACATGCAGAGAGACTGTATCGTCATAGTTAATGTAAAGATGTTCATAATTATGTTCTTTACCTATAGAACAATGACCCTCCCTGGACCACAAACCCACACTACGATGACCTGACAGATGTCCCCTCCTCTATCTGACCTCCTGTAGTCTCTCAGCCTCAGAGACAAGTTGCCTCTCTCCAGCTCCTGGGTGACCAGACTCACTCTGCCCTCATAGCCCCTCCCCTCTATCACCTGGCCATTCTTATACAGGTTAATACACTCTGTTCATCAAACTACAGCTACATCAAAGTTCCCTCTAAACTGATCAAAACATGATAGTATGTTTTAATACATGTTAGAGGACAGCCTAGATGCATACCTTCTTTGCCAAAATATCTTAAATGTGAGAGTTTATAACACATTGTATTCACCCTCTCCTTATTAGGGTCCTTCTCTATGTGGTGTTGTACCAGGGAGCAGGTTCAAGTGCAGCTTAGCAGCACAAGTTATTATGGGATACATCAGAATAATACTGTGAGTGTATCTCTGCTCACAGGTTTGACCATGACGGGAGGGTTTTCAGATATTGAAATAATGGCAACATGAAATTTAAAAGAAAACAATAGCAGTGTTATCTTCAAAGTCTGAAATATATTGATACATTCTTAAACCATGATAATGTATGTCATATAACAGATATATGACATTACTCACCAGCTATTGAAGTTGTGTAGAAGGACATAAAATAGAAAGTTAAAACATCATTATAATAGAACACTTCAGTTATATACTGTGTGAGTTTATCTTAAACATTGATTATGAATAACATGGTAGTGTCAGTAACCAGATTTGTTGAAAACAAGGATGCTCTATGAGATGCAGCTGCTGTATGTTAATGGTCCTACATCAACATACATCCGTGTAATCTATGGCGCTATGAGTTGCATGTTTTTTTCAACATGTTCTTCACTATGCACCACTGCTAAGTGAGCCTCTCTTATCAAACACTGTAGATATATACAAGCTTAGAGTATAGAGTGGTTAGAATGGGCAGCATAACCAGCTAACCACCTCTAATGCTCCAACTCCTACTTACATTTGAAAGTATAATTGTATTTGTACATGCAGAGAGACTGTATTGTCATAGTTAATGTAAAGATGTTCATAATTATGTTCTTTACCCATAGAACAATGACCCTCCCTGGACCACAAACCCACACTACGATGACCTGACAGATGTCCCCTCCTCTATCTGACCTCCTGTAGTCTCTCAGCCTCAGAGACAAGTTGCCTCTCTCCAGCTCCTGGGTGACCAGACTCACTCTGCCCTCATAGCCCCTCCCCTCTATCACCTGGCCATTCTTATACAGGTTAATACACTCTGTTCATCAAACTACAGCTACATCAAAGTTCCCTCTAAACTGATAAAAACATGATAGTATGTTTTAATACATGTTAGAGGACAGCCTAGATGCATACTTTCTTTGCCAAAATATCTTAAATGTGAGAGTTTATAACACATTGTATTCATCCTCTCCTTATTAGGGTCCTTCTCTATGTGGTGTTGTACCAGGGAGCAGGTTCAAGTGCAGCTTAGCAGCACAACTTATTATGGGATACATCAGAATAATACTGTGAGTGTATCTCTGCTCACAGGTTTGACCATGAAGGGAGGGTTTTCAGATATTGAAATAATGGCACCATGAAATTTAAAAGAAAACAATAGCAGTGTTATCTTCAAAGTCTGAAATATATTGGTACATTCTTAACCCATGATGTTGTAGGTCATAAAACAGATATATGAAATTACTCACATAGTGCTGAAGTTGTGTAGAAGGATATGAAATAGAAAGTTAAAACATCATTAAAACAGAACACATCAGTATACTGTGCGAGTTCATCTTAAACATTGATGATGAATAACATGGTAGTGTCAGTAACCATATTTGTTGAAAGCAAGGATGCTCTGAGATGCAGCTGCTGTATGTTAATGGTCCTACATCAACATACATCCGTGTAATCTATGGCGCTATGAGTTGCATGTTTTTTTCAACATGTTCTTCACTATGCACCACTGCTAAGTGAGCCTCTCTTATCAAACACTGTAGATATATACAAGCTTAGAGTATAGAGTGGTTAGAATGGGCAGCATAACCAGCTAACCACCTCTAATGCTCCAACTCCTACTTACATTTGAAAGTATAATTGTATTTGTACATGCAGAGAGACTTTGTCGTCATAGTTAATGTAAAGATGTTCATAATTATGTTCTTTACCTATGGAACAATGACCCTCCCTGGACCACAAACCCACACTACGATGACCTGACAGATGTCCCCTCCTTTATCTGACCTTCTGTAGTCTCTCAGCCTCAGAGACATGTTGCCTCTCTCCAGCTCCTGGGTGACCAGACTCACTCTGCCCTCATAGCCCCTCCCCTCTATCACCTGGCCATTCTTATACAGGTTAATACACTCTGTTCATCAAACTACAGCTACATCAAAGTTCCCTCTAAACTGATCAAAACATGATAGTATGTTTTAATACATGTTAGAGGACAGCCTAGATGCATACTTTCTTTGCCAAAATATCTTAAATGTGAGAGTTTATAACACATTGTATTCACCCTCTCCTTATTAGGGTCTTTCTCTATGTGGTGTTGTACCAGGGAGCAGGTTCAAGTGCAGCTTAGCAGCACAACTTATTATGGGATACATCAGAATAATACTGTGAGTGTATCTCTGCTCACAGGTTTGACCATGAAGGGAGGGTTTTCAGATATTTAAATAATGGCACCATGAAATTTAAAAGAGAGCAATAGCAGTGTTATCTTCAAAATCTAAAATATATTGGTACATTCTTAACCTATAATGTTTTATGTCTTGAATCAGATATTTGAAATTACTCACCTCTTGCTGAAGTTGTGGAGAAGGATATGAAACAGAAAGTTAAAACATCATTAAAACAGAACACATCAGTATACTGTGCGAGTTCATCTTAAACATTGATGATGAATAACATGGTAGTGTCAGTAACCAGATTTTTGGAAAGCAAGGATTCTCTATGAGATGCAGCTGCTGCATGTTAATGGTCCTACATCAACATACATCCGTGTAATCTATGGCGCTATGAGTTGCATGTTTTTTCAACATGTTCTTCACTATGCACCACTGCTAAGTGATGTGAGTCTGTGTCATCAAACACTGTAGATATATACAAGCTCAGAGTATAGAGTGGTAAGAATGGGCAGCATTACCAGCTAAACACCACTATTGCTCCAACTCCTACTTATATTTGAAAGTATTATTGTATTTGTACATGCAGAGGGACTGTGGCGTCATAGTTAATGTAGAGATGTTCATAATCATGTTCAATATCTGCAGAACAATGACCCTCCCTGGATCATAAACCCACATGTAGATGACCTGACAAATGTCCCCTCCTCTATCTGACCTCCTGTAGTCTCTCAGCCTCAGAGACAAGTTGTCTCTCTCCAGCTCCTGGGTGACCAGACTCACTCTGCCCTCATAGCCCCTCCCCTCTATCACCTGGCCATTCTTATACAGGTTAATACACTCCGTTCATCAAACTACAGCTACATCAAAGTTCCCTCTAAACTGATCAGAACATGATTGTATGTGTTAATGGAGTTAGATTAACTGAAGTTCGGGAGGAAGATAGCGCACCAAGACTCCTCCTTCACTCCAATCAACTGATACGCATCAGCCCAGTTAAAGCACGGAGGAATGCGACCAAACACAACTCCCTGTTTCCAATTACAAGTTCTGCATGAAGTCTTCTCCGTTCCTCTGGTCCTTGTGCTAGCATGTTATTGTTTGGCATGCGTACATCTCGCTGTCTTCGCTGCTGCGTGTTTGTGTGTCTGCTGCTCCCGTTGCTGTTTCAACTCGTCGGCTCTTCGCCTCGTCTCCTGGCTCCCGCAGATCGCCTCCCGGCCCTGACGTCTACGGAGGAATGGACGTTCTGGACCTGTTCCCGTTGGACGACGAGTTCCCCTCCCGGCTGGAAAGGCGGTCCCGTCCCCGGCGTTCTGGCTGCGTCCCCGAGACCCCCGGTCGCTCCCCGTGTGGTGCTGCTCCGGGCTCCTCCGCCTCCCTGGGTCCCACGGCTCCACTTCCTGTTCCCGGGCTTCGGTTCTGCCGTCCTCCGAAGTCTCCGCCTCCGGGGCCTTCCGCTCGGGATCGCTCCCGGGCTCGGCGGCTGGCTTCTTGCCTCGCCCCCACCCCCCCCCACCCCCCCCGTTATCTTAAATATCTTAAATGTGAGAGTTTATAACACATTGTATTCACCCTCTCCTTATTAGGGTCTTTCTCTATGTGGTGTTGTACCAGGGAGCAGGTTCAAGTGCAGCTTAGCAGCACAACTTATTATGGGATACATCAGAATAATACTGTGAGTGTATCTCTGCTCACAGGTTTGACCATGACGGGAGGGTTTTCAGATATTGAAATAATGGCAACATGAAATTTAAAAGAAAACAATAGCAGTGTTATCTTCAAAGTCTGAAATATATTGATACATTCTTAAACCATGATAATGTATGTCATATAACAGATATATGACATTACTCACCAGCTATTGAAGTTGTGTAGAAGGACATAAAATAGAAAGTTAAAACATCATTATAATAGAACACTTCAGTTATATACTGTGTGAGTTTATCTTAAACATTGATGATGAATAACATGGTAGTGTCAGTAACCATATTTGTTGAAAGCAAGGATTCTCTATGAGATGCAGCTGCTGCATGTTAATGGTCCTACATCAACATACATCCGTGTAATCTATGGCGCTATGAGTTGCATGTTTTTTCAACATGTTCTTCACTATGCACCACTGCTAAGTGAGCCTCTCTTATCAAACACTGTAGATATATACAAGCTTAGAGTATAGAGTGGTTAGAATGGGCAGCATAACCAGCTAACCACCTCTAATGCTCCAACTCCTACTTACATTTGAAAGTATAATTGTATTTGTACATGCAGAGAGACTTTGTCGTCATAGTTAATGTAAAGATGTTCATAATTATGTTCTTTACCTATGGAACAATGACCCTCCCTGGACCACAAACCCACACTACGATGACCTGACAGATGTCCCCTCCTCTATCTGACCTCCTGTAGTCTCTCAGCCTCAGAGACAAGTTGCCTCTCTCCAGCTCCTGGGTGACCAGACTCACTCTGCCCTCATAGCCCCTCCCCTCTATCACCTGGCCATTCTTATACAGGTTAATACACTCTGTTCATCAAACTACAGCTACATCAAAGTTCCCTCTAAACTGATCAAAACATGATAGTATGTTTTAATACATGTTAGAGGACAGCCTAGATGCATACCTTCTTTGCCAAAATATCTTAAATGTGAGAGTTTATAACACATTGTATTCATCCTCTCCTTATTAGGGTCCTTCTCTATGTGGTGTTGTACCAGGGAGCAGGTTCAAGTGCAGCTTAGCAGCACAACTTATTATGGGATACATCTGAATAATACTGTGAGTGTATCTCTGCTCACAGGTTTGACCATGAAGGGAGGGTTTTCAGATATTTAAATAATGGCACCATGAAATTTAAAAGAAAACAATAGCAGTGTTATCTTCAAAGTCTGAAATATATTGGTACATTCTTAACCCATGATGTTGTATGTCATAAAACAGATATATGAAATTACTCACCAGCTATTGAAGTTGTGTAGAAGGACATAAAATAGAAAGTTAAAACATCATTATAATAGAACACTTCAGTTATATACTGTGTGAGTTTATCTTAAACATTGATGATGAATAACATGGTAGTGTCAGTAACCAGATTTGTTGAAAACAAGGATTCTCTATGAGATGCAGCTGCTGTATGTTAATGGTCCTACATCAACATACATCCGTGTAATCTATGGCGCTATGAGTTGCATGTTTTTTTCAACATGTTCTTCACTATGCACCACTGCTAAGTGAGCCTCTCTTATCAAACACTGTAGATATATACAAGCTTAGAGTATAGAGTGGTTAGAATGGGCAGCATAACCAGCTAACCACCTCTAATGCTCCAACTCCTACTTACATTTGAAAGTATAATTGTATTTGTACATGCAGAGAGACTGTGTCGTCATAGTTAATGTAAAGATGTTCATTATTATGTTCTTTACCTATAGAACAATGACCCTCCCTGGACCACAAACCCACACTACGAGGACCTGACAGATGTCCCCTCCTTTATCTGACCTTCTGTAGTCTCTCAGCCTCAGAGACACGTTGCCTCTCTCCAGCTCCTGGGTGACCAGACTCACTCTGCCCTCATAGCCCCTCCCCTCTATCACCTGGCCATTCTTATACAGGTTAATACACTCTGTTCATCAAACTACAGCTACATCAAAGTTCCCTCTAATGTTTTAATACATGTTAGAGGACAGCCTAGATGCATACTTTCTTTGCCAAAATATCTTAAATGTGAGTTTATAACACATTGTATTCATCCTCTCCTTATTAGGGTCTTTCTCTATGTGGTGTTGTACCAGGGAGCAGGTTCAAGTGCAGCTTAGCAGCACAACTTATTATGGGATACATCAGAATAATACTGTGAGTGTATCTCTGCTCACAGGTTTGACCATGAAGGGAGGGTTTTCAGATATTTAAATAATGGCACCATGGAACTTAAAATAAAACAATAACAGTGTTATCTTCAAAATCTAAAATATATTGGTACATTCTTAACCCATGATGTTGTATGTCATGAAACAGATATATAAAATTACTCACCATATTCTGAAGTTTTGTAGAAGGATATGAAATAGAAAGTTAAAACATCATTAAAACAGAACACATCAGTATACTGTGCGAGTTCATCTTAAACATTGATGATGAGTAACCATATTTTTGGAAAGCAAGGATGCTCTATGAGATGCAGCTGCTGTATTATAATGGTCCTACATCAACATACATGCGTGTAATCTATGGCGATATGAGTTGCATGTTTTTTTCAACATGTTCTTCACTATGCACCACTGCTAAATGATGTGAGTCTGTGTCATCAAACACTGTAGATATATACAAGCTCAGAGTGTGGAGTGGTTAGAATGGGCAGCATAACCAGCTAAACACCACTAATGCTCCAACTCCTACTTATATTTGAAAGTATTATTGTATTTGTACATGCAGAGGGACTGTGGCGTCATAGTTAATGTAGAGATGTTCATAATCATGTTAAATATCTGCAGAACAATGACCCTCCCTGGATAATAAACCCACATGTAGATGACCTGACAAATGTCCCCTTCTCTATCTGACCTCCTGTAGTCTCTCAGCCTCAGAGACAAGCTGCCTCTCTCCAGCAACTGACTCACTCTGCCCTCATAGCCCCTCACCTCTATCACCTGGCCATTCTTATACAGGTTAAGTACTGGTCTGACTTGTACCTGAAATGGAGTTAGGCATGAAAGGGTTAACTAAAGTTCGGGAGGAAGGTGGCACACCAAGACTCCTCCTTCTCCAATCAAACTAATACGCATCAGCCCAGTAAAGCACGGAAGAATGCAACCAAACTCCCCTTTGTCAATAAGAGTTCTGTATAAAGTATCTTCCGTTCCTCTGGTCCTTGTGCTAGCATGTTGTTGCTAGCATGTTGTTGTCATTCGTCTGCTGCTCCTGCTCCGCCTGTCCTGCTCTCCCCGTCTCCCGGCTCAGGCTGTTCGTTTCCCGGCCTCGTCTTCCACGGTGGGGATGTACCTCCTGGACCTCCGCCCGTCCCACGACGTCTTCCCTTCCCGGCTGGAGAGGCGGTCCCGCCTGTGGCGTTCTGGCTGCGTCCTCGGGGCCCCGGCCGCTCCTCGAGCGGTGCTGCTCCGGGCTCCTCAGCTCCATGGGCTCTCTGCTGCCTCCCTGCCCCGCACCTGCCCCTGTGTGCTCCGGCCCCGCCTAGGGGCCGCGCCCCCCTAACCTTGTCCTGTGCTTTTTCCCCTGAAGGTGGCTCCACTCCGGACGTCCCCTCGTCAGGCCCCTGCCCGCCCCTGCCTTCACGCTGGCCCCGGCGCCTCCCCCTGTCCGCCCCGTGGCCCCCTCTGCTTCCGGGCCTTCCCCCGTGTCTCCCTCCCTCTGGACCGCTTCCTGCTGGCCGGCTCCGCTCCGGACTTCCCGCCCCCTCCTGTCTCCGCCTTCATGCTGGCTACGGCGCCTCCCCCTGCTCGCTCCTGCCTCCTGGCCTTCCACTGTCTCTCTCCCTCCGGGCCGCTGTCCTCCTGGGTGGCTTCGCTCCGGTCCGCCCGCCCGTTCCCCTTCCCGTTGATGCCCTGCCTCTCCCGCTGCAGGGCACTGGGCCGCGCCTGGCGGGTTCCTGCCTCTTGCTTTGCCCACGCCCCCCGTTCTCCTGCCCTGGCTGCTGCCTTCGCCGACCTTCCTGGCGTTGGCGGCGTTCAACGCCTCCAGCTCCGCCCCCGGCCCTGTTCCTGCCCCTGCTCGCTCTGGACTGGCCCTGCCTCCTCCGGGCTGCGCCCCTCTCCCCCTGCCCTGTGCCTTCCCTCCTGCGGGTGGCCCCGCTCTGGCCATCCTGCCTGCCCCGGCTGCTGCCTTCCCTGTTGGGGCCCTGTCGCCCATGCTTTCGCTCTGCCCACGGCCCCTCCCGTTGCCCCCTCTGTGGCCCCCTCTGCCTCTGGGCCTCCCCACCGTGTCTGCCTCCCTCCGGGCGGCCGTCCCCCAGGTCATTACGTGGACCTGGCCGTCCTTCTCCTCCCGTCCCGGGTTGCTGCCCCCCGCACCGTTGTCGTGGCCCTGTCCTCCTCTGTTGTCGGGTTTCGCTGTCCGCCCTGCCCCCGCTCTCCTTCCCGTCCGGTCCTGGCTCCCACCTGGCCCCCTTTCGCCTCCTCCGGCCCTCCTTTCCCTGCCCCTCCCTGCAGCCCCTCCCGTCCGGCCTCGCGGGCCCCGACCCTGGTGGTCCGTAACGATTTCGATGGCTGCTCCTTGTCTCTCCTTGCCTGCCGGAGCCTCCATGCATGCTCCTTCTGCGGCAGGACCCGCTCTCGCTCCCTCGACCCGGCAGGCCTGCGGGCCTTGGGACCGCGTTCGAGGCCCTCCCGTCCGCCCGCCTTGCTGGGTTGCCTTGGGGTTCACTGGCAGCACTCAAACTGCTTGCCGTCTGCCTGGCATTGGATGCAAAAGCAGACCGTGCATCTTCGACCGTTTCTTGAAGCACTCTGCTTGATCCTCCTCAACGAGTCCAGAAGTCCCCTCCTCCTTCATCTCCTGGACGACTTCCTCCCTATCAGCCCCCCTTCATCTCCACTGGCGCAAGGCCCCCACACCGCATCAGGCTTGGCTCTGCTACCAGCCTCCACAAACCACAACAGGCTTGGCTCTGCTACCAGCCTCTACCACACTGCATCGGGCTTGGCTCTGCTACCAGCCTCTACCACACTGATTCCTGTACCATCTTCCCACGACGGCACCCCTCCACAACCTTCACTCCACACCCAGAGGCCATCCTCCAAGCTTCATTCCACGCACACATACACCTCTCCATCCGCACTTCCACTATCCTTGTGTACCTCAGTGGCATCAACTTCTTCTGCAAGTTGCTCTCCCTCTGCACGGCTCCCCCTCACTGCCGACCTGCTAGCCGCCTGCATACACACACTGCGCACTGGCTACTCCTCCCCTTCCACCGATTCCACCTTAGAGGCCATGTTCCTCCTGGCCTTCAGCTTCCTTAGGTGCTCACAATTGACTTCCACCTCCTCCACCTTTGACCCCTCTGCTCACCCATGCATCTCCGACATCACGCTACACTCCCCAGACACGCTCATCTTCACCCTGAAACGCAGCAAAACAAATCAAAGTGGGCCAGCCGTTCCCATCTTCCTCCTCAACTCTCCCCTCAGCCCCTATGAGTCTCTGCATAACCTGGTTCTTTCCAAAGCAGGAAGTCATGCCCTCCCCTCCAGCCCACTATTCACCATGGAATCAGGTTGCCTCCCGTTTCTGGTTCCACCATCATCTCCTCCTCCTGCTCGCCAAATCAGGTAACGACCCTTCTCTTTACTCAGCACATTCTTTCAGGATCGGTGCGGCCTCCTCGGCTTCCAGCCAAAGCGTGGCCGACCACACCATCCAGCTCCTGGGTCGCTGGTCCTCCCAGGCATACCGCTCGTACGTCAGGACCAACCTCCCTGACCTTCACCACACCCAGGCTGGCATCAGCCTCGCTGCAGCCCGCTAGGTGAGTCTGTTCCTTTTGGGGATCTGCTTGAGCTGCTGCTCGGCCGTGACCCACTAGGACTCTCTGCCACACCCCGAGTTCAATGCCTGGTAACTATGCATGCACCCTTCACATCATCATCATCATCATTCATTCTGCACATCCCAGTAAACACACTCTCGTCCTCTCAGGACCCCAGGCCTGGCTCTGCTACCAGCCTCCACCAACCTGCATCAGGCCTGGCTCTGCTACCAGCCTCCACCACTAATCGGGCTTGGCTCTGCTATCATCCCTACTTCAATAAAAGACATCAGTCTATGACAGTCTGCCTACATTTGACTAAGTTGCCCAGTGGACATCGGTCTCCTATGATGGAAAACACAGAGTTCCTGGTTGTCACGGCCACAGCCGTGCCCCCCTTGTTTTTGGTTTTGCCCTGCCCTAGTGTTTCCCTGTCATTGTCTTCACCTGTGTCTCGTTCTCGTTAGCGTCATTGTGTCCACCTGTGTGTCGTTTGGTTCTGTGTATTTAGGTTTCTGTTTTGTGTCCAGTCTTTGTCTTGTCCTACTACCCCTGTCCCTGTGAGTACCCTAGCTGTTTCCCGTTTTCAAGATTAAACCTTTTGTTCTTCCATGCCTCGCATCTCTCGTGCATTTGGGTCCTACCACACCTCTCAGCGTGACACTGGTCCCTTCCTGTCCATCTACCTGGCTGTCCTGTCATACTGTGCCAATCCCACACCCCCAGCCATGTGGCTACCATTGCTTAAACTGACATGCGCCAATTCAGAGAACTGTTGAACCCTGGATATGTGTTTCAACACCCATTTGCACATTTGTATTCTCTACTCCTAATGTATGACTGTTTAGCCTGAGGTCTGCACCTCTGTGTCATTGACCGTCTTTGGAGGAGGGAATCCCTCACTGAATTGCTCCTGCCAAGGTTTTTCTCAATGAGTTTTACTGGGAGTTTTTCCTTGCCTTCCTTGAAGGTTGGTTGAAGGGCATTGCTATGGGCATCTGTTAAGCCCTCTGTGACATTGCTTGTAAAAGGGACTACACAAATGAAATTGGATTTAGATTCGATGTTCCAGAGCAAAGGTTAAGGTGGACCTCAGGATCAATGCTTTTTATAGGATACAATCTGAATCATCCCATGGGTGTATCTCTGCTCTCAGGTTTGACCAATCAGGGAGGTATTAGAAGTGTTTTGTGGAAGAGGGCGGAGCTACACAAATTAAGTTATCAGATTTGTTTACAATCAGTATAACATAATTAAATATAAAGAAGTAAGACTTTATTTATATAGCACATTTCATACAAGAATTGTAGCTCAAGGTGCTTTACATAAAATCAATAAAAACAATAATACAAGTGATAAAAAATTCAAACAAAAATAAAAATCCCAATAAGATCTCTGTTCAAGAGAGAAAACAACTTTAAAAGTAGGAAAACCCTTTTGAGATCAAATTACTTAAATGCTTCGGTAAAAAGGTAGGTTTTAAGCTGTCTTTCAAAAATGTCTAGAGTGTTTGCTTCCCTAATATTTATGGGTAATTTGTTCCATAGTTTTGGGGCGTAATTGACAAAGGCCGAATCACCAATCTTCTTATGACTGCTTCTGGTGACCTCTAATAGGCCTGCATTTGATGATCGCAGTGTTCTAGCTGGTGTGTAGTTTATAAAGGAGTTAGCAATGTAGCTAGGTCCTTGTCCGTGTAGAGCTTTGTATGTGAGGAAAAGGACCTTAAAGTCAATTCTGAAGGTAACAGGGAGCCAGTGTAAAGTAGCTAGGACAGGGCTAATGTGTTCTCTCCTTTTAGTTTTGGTTAATAATCTAGCTGCAGAATTTTGAATGAGCTGTAGTCTTTCAGTGGTTTTCTTGGGAAGACCAGTGAAAAGTGCGTTACAGTAGTCCAGCCGGCTGGATATAAAAGCATGAATTAACTTCTCTGCATCATTTTGGTTTATGAATGGTCGTACCTTTGCTATATTCCTCAGGTGAAAGAAAGCTGTTTTGGTCACTTTATTAATGTGAGAGAAAAATTCTTATTAAGATTCTTAATAAGCATCTCTCTTTTGGATTTGGGGCCACATAGTAGGACTTCGGTTTTGTCTTCATTTAATTTAAGAAAGTTATCATTCATCCATTTGTTTATTGCCAACAGGCAGTTGGTAATGGAATTGATGGCCGTTGCATCGTTGGGTTCAGTGGATATATATAGTTGTGTGTCAAGAAAAACAACACATCCTAGACCACATCTCATCTCTCATGTCTGTGTTGTGAACTCGGGTTCACTCTGAACTTGAGACAACAGAAACATACTTTGGTGTAATGTTTACTATCTAAAACATAATGTAGTCCTGATATTTTGTTATGAAGAATAAGTTAGAAATTACTCACCCCATTCCTCTGTTTAAAAAGAAATGAAAAAGATCATTAAAACACCAATCATTTTATATATTACAAACACGTTATTAACAAATGTTTGTGAGTCAACATAATTAATGTTAACGAGCCTATGAAATGAATACATCATTATTATCATAAGCAGATGAACTAAGAGCAAGGATAAATGCTGCTCTATATCAGTAGTCCTACATCAACATACATCAGTGTAATCTATGGAGCTCCTGTGTTCTGTGTTCAGGCTCTTTCATGAAGAGGATGACTGTTTGGTAGTGTAGAAGAAATTGGGATTTCCTGTGTGCTTACATTATTCACTAATCAATAGAACTAGTCATTGGATACTAGTTAGTATGTTCTCATGTAAGCTTGCTATTAATAAGAGTAGATTGTGTCTATGTGTCAGGGTTAATAGATGTTCGGGGTCAGGAGAAAGTACTGGCTAAAAGTTCCTTGTCATGACTACAAGGAGAGCTCCAACTATGAACTCTCTAGTCTGAGTGGTCATGTGTTGGGAGCAGTGAATCTCTTTCTCTGAGACTGTTGTAACGTCATTACTGCATGACTGTCACAATCTATGTTTACATTCTTGTGGCCTATAAAAGATGGTCCTCCAGCTTTCAGAGCAGGGAGAGACATGATTGAGACCTAAGCCTGGTGTTGTGTTGTCATTTATTGTCAGAGGTCGGGTTTTCTCTCCCAATCTGCAGATTGATAAATACTCATTAAAATCCAGAACTCAACTTAATCACTCCGTTTATGAAGAGACGGACAAAACACTTTCTTCATCAGTAGCTACACATATAGACATTTATATTTTACTGAGAGAATATAAAAACTCCAGTAACAAAATCCAGTAAGAAAATGTAATTATTATATGAAGACTATAATTGTATCTGTGCAGACAGAGAGTCTGTGTCGTCATAGTTCATGTAGAGATGTTCATAGTCATGTTCTTTACTTTAAGAACTATGACCCTCCCTGGACCACAAACCCACACATAGATGACCTGACAAATGTCCCCTCCTCTATCTGACCTCCTGTAGTCTCTCAGCCTCAGAGACAAGTTGCCTCTCTCCAGCTCCTGGGTGACCAGACTCACTCTGCCCTCATAGCCCCTCCCCTCTATCACCTGGCCATTCTTATACAGGTTAATACACTCCGTTCATCAAACTACAGCTATATCAAAGTTCCCTCTAAACTGATCAGAACATGATTGTATGTGTTAATGGAGTTAGATTAACTGAAGTTCGGGAGGAAGATAGCGCACCAAGACTCCTCCTTCACTCCAATCAACTGATACGCATCAGCCCAGTTAAAGCACGGAGGAATGCGACCGAACCCAACTCCCCGTTTTCAATGACGAGTTCTGCATGAAGTCTTCTCCGTTCCTCTGGTCCTTGTGCTAGCATGTTATTGTTTGGCATGCGTACATCTCGCTGCCTCGCTGTCTTCGCTGCTGCGTGTTTGTGTGTCTGCTGCTCCCGTTGCTGTTTCAACTCGTCGGCTCTTCGCCTCGTCTCCTGGCTCCCGCAGATCGCCTCCCGGCCCTGACGTCTACGGAGGAATGGACGTTCTGGACCTGTTCCCGTCGGACGACGAGTTCCCCTCCCAGCTGGAAAGGCGGTCCCGTCCCCGGCGTTCTGGCTGCGTCCCCGAGACCCCCGGTCGCTCCCCGTGTGGTGCTGCTCCGGGCTCCTCCGCCTCCCTGGGTCCCACGGCTCCGCTTCCTGTTCCCGGGCGTCGGTTCTGCCGTCCTCCGAGGTCTCCGCCTCCGGGGCCTTCCGCTCGGGATCGCTCCTGGGCTCGGCGCTTGCTTCTTGCCCCCCATTATTCCCCTCCCTCCCTCCCTGCTCCTCCTGCCCTGGCTTCGGCTCCTGCCCTCGCCGACCTTCCTGCTCTGGCCGCAGCGTTCATCGCCTCCATGGGCTCTCCGACGGCTCTCTGCCCAGCGCCTGGCGCTGCCCCTGCTTGCTCTGGTCTGGCCCTGCCTCCTCCGGGCTGTGCCCCTCTAACCTTGCCTGTCCTGCTCTCCCCGTCTCCCGGCTCAGGCTGTTCGCTTCCCGGCCTCGTCTTCCACGGTGGGGATGGACCTCCTGGACCTCCGCCCGTCCCACGACGACTTCCCTTCCCGGCTGGAGAGGCGGTCCCGCCCGTGGCGTTCTGGCCGCGTCCTCGGGCCCCCGGCCGCTCCTCGAGCGGTGCTGCTCCGGGCTCCTCTGCTTCCCTGGGTCCGACGGCTCCGCCCTCCGGTCCCGTGCGTCGGCCTGGCCGTCCCCCGCAGTCTCCGCCCCCCGGGCCTTCTACCTGGGATCGCTCTGGGCATCGCTCCCGGGCTCGGCGGCCATCTGTGCTGGCCCCGGATTCTGCTCCTCGCCCCTGGCGGCCGCGGCCTCCATGGGCTCTCTGCTGCCTCCCTGCCCCGCACCTGCCCCTGCGTGCTCCGGCCCCGCCTAGTACGGGCTGCGCCCCCCTAACCTTGTCCTGTGCTTTTTCCCCTGAAGGTGGCTCCACTCCGGACGTCCCCCTGTCAGGTCCCTGCCCGCCCCTGCCTTAACGCTGGCACCCGGCGCCTCCCCCTGTCGGCCCCGTGGCCCTTTCTGCTTCCGGGCCTTTCCCCGTGTCTCCCTCCCTCTGGACCGCTTCCTGCTGGCCGGCTCCGCTCCGGACTTCCCGCCCCCTCCTGTCTCCACCTTCATGCTGGCTACGGCGGCTCCCCCTGCTCTCTCCTGCGTCCTGGCCTTCCACTGTCTCTCTCCCTCCGGGCCGCTGTCCTCCTGGGTGGCTCTGGTCCGGTCCGCCCGCCCGTTCTGGCTGCTGCCCTTTCCGTTGGTGCCCTGCCTGCTCCTGCCCCGCCTCCCGCTGCCGGGCACTGGGCCGCGCCTGGCGGGTTCCTGCCTCTTGCTTTGCCCACGCCCCCCGTTCTCCTGCCCCGGCTGCTGCCTTCGCCGACCTTCCTGCCGTTGGCGGCGTTCGTCGCCTTCAGCTCCGCCCCCGGCCCTGTTCCTGCCCCTGCTCGCTCCGGTCTGCCCCTGCCCCTCTGACCCTGCCCTGTGCCTCCTTCCTGCTGGCGGCTCTGGGCCGTCCGCCCGCTCCGGCTGCGCCCCGCCTCCGGCTCCCGCCCTGGGTGCTGGGCCATGCCTGGTGGATTGCTGCCTCGCCCCTGTTCCCCTGGTCCGGCTCTTGCCCTTGTTGACCTTCCTGCCCTGTTCACGGCGTTCATCGCCTCCATGGGCTCGCCGCCGCCCTGCGCCTGGCCCCGCCCCACTGCCTGGACCCTCCCTGTCGCCTGGTCCTGCCCCTGCTTGCTCTGGACTGGCCCTGCCTCCTCCGGGCTGCGCCCCTCTAACCTTGCCCTGTGCCTTCCCTCTGGCGGGTGTCCCCGCTCTGGCCATCCTGCCCGCCCCGGCTGCTACCTTCCCTGTTGGGGCCCTGTCGCCCCTGCTCCCGCCTGGCCTCCTCCGGCCCTCCTTTCCCTGCTGCCCCTCCCGTCCGGCCCCGGGTCATCCAGCTCCTGGGTCGCTGGTCCTCCCAGGCATACCGCTCGTACGTCAGGACCAACCTCCCTGACCTTCACCACACTCAGGCTGGCATCAGCCTCGCTGCAGCCTGCTAGGTGAGTCTGTTCCTTTTGGGGATCTGCTTGAGCTGCTGCTCGGCCGTGACCCACTAGGACTCTCTGCCACACCCCGAGTTCAATGCCTGGTAACTATGCATGCACCCTTCACATTCATCGTCATCATCATCATCATCATTCATTCTGCACATCCCAGTGAACCCTCTCGTCCTCTCAGGACCCCAGGCTTGGCTCTGCTACCAGCCTCCACCAACCTGCATCAGGCTCGGCTCCTCTACCAGCCTCCACCACAAATCGGGTATGTCTCTGCTACCATCCCTACTTCAATAAAAGCATGTCATTATTCAATCGCTGGTGATTTACTGAACTTGTGAAAAGAAAATTAACCCAACCAGATACAGATCAAAATATGGTAGCAGCACTTCAATGGATCAACTTCGAACACGACACCACGTGAATCCAAAAGTCTGCTCACAGTTATATTCCTTCGGCACCACAACGCACAACGTCGCCTACCGCGTGATGAAGAAAGTGTTTGTCCGTCTCTTCATAAACGGAGTGACTAAGTTCAGTTGAGTTCTGGATTTTAATACGTATTTATCAATCTGCAGATTGGGAGAGAAAACCAGTCTTCTGACCATAAATGACAACACAACACCAAGCTTAGGTCTCAACCAGGTCTCTCTCCGCTCCGAAAGCCGGAGGACCATCTTTTATAGGGCACAAGAATGTAAACATAGATTGTGACAGTCAGGCAGGAATGACGTTACAACAGTCTCAGAGAAAAAGATTCACTGCTCCCAACACATGACAACTCTCACACTAGAGAGTTCATAGTTGGAGCTCTCCTTGTAGTCATGACAAGGACCGTTTAGCCAGTACTTTCTCCTGACCCCGAACATCTATTAACCTGACACATAGACACAATATACTGTTATTAATAGCAAGCTTACATGATAAACGTACTAACTAGTATCCAATGACTAGTTCTATTGATTAGTGATTAATGTAAGCTCACAGGAAATCCCAATTTCTTCCACACGCGCCACATTCAGGGACTCGCCGATCTAACTTCCTGCTAGGAACTTACGTCTCTGCCTACATGACTCATTTAAAAGAGACAACAGCATTAACCGCTCTCCCTAACTACTTCCCCAGATCCACCTGGTAACACTCTCCCCTCCTTAAGTCACTGTCCTCAGATACTGCAAGAGAGTTCTTCATCTCTTTCAAAACCTCTCAAAGAAAACTGTCCCTAAACTGGCTAGTATTTGAGAAACTGCCGCTGGACTAATTGACACTGCATCCAAATCAGACCTAGGCTCATGATAAGGATTTGAATGTTGCCCTGCATGTCACCTGGTACTCCTGCATGGAGCAGGGACAGGCCTTGGACTCGGTTCATCCACTGGTTCAGGCTCAAGATCGTCAGGATCATATTCCGTTACAATTGACACAGGAACCTCACCAATAGGAACTGCTACTGTTTCATTGTCTGAGGTTTGACTGGGCCTAGGAGTAATCTCCTCCAACAACACTTCATCTTCTGAATCCTCAACATCTGACTCTGAATCCTGTGATGTTACTGACACTGAAACAGAGCCTTTGCTTCTCCTCCGTGGAGTAGGAACAGGGAGACTCACACAAGGTCTAATATCAACTCTGTTTACGTTCTGGACAGGTCCTCCATCTACAGGTTCCACTGTATATGTTGTACCCTGTATCTCAATCACTCGCTCAGGAGTCGACACCCAAGCATCTTGGATTTTATTTCTTCCCATTGGTCTGTTTTTGTGATACAAGATGATACACATTCTGGCCTTTCTCAATTGGTTGGATACTTCAACAGAGCATCCAAGGGGAGATACGGCTCACTGGAGAATGTCCTGTTTTTTTGTGTGTGGTGTCACATTGTACGCATGTACCAACTCAGGCAAATGTTCTGGCCATCTGTGTTTCTTGTCTGGAGGGAGGGTGCATAGCAGCTCATGTAGGGTTCTGGTGAACCTTTCACACTGGGCATTTCCAGTTGGGTGGTAGGGCGTAGTGCAGCTTTTCTTGAACCCATATATTTTGCATAGTTCTGCTATGACACCACTCTCAAAATGTCGACCTTGATCTGAATGTAACCGTTCTGGCACACCATATTTCATAAACCGCTCCCTGATGAGGAACTTTGCCGTAGTGTCTGCAGGGCCTCAGCGGCCGCATTATGTCCACCTGGCCGATACTGGACATCCACATCAAACACAGCCAACTGTGCCACCCATCTGTGTTCAATGGCTCCTAGTTTGGCAGTGTTGAGATGACACAAAGGGTTGTTGTTTGTAATTACTGTACATTTTGAACCAAGCAAGTATCCACGAAACGTCTCTACTATTGCCCGTTTTAGTGCAAGGAGTTCTAATTTCATACTACTCTAGTTCTTATCATTCTTGTCCACATTTCTCTTTCTCATGAAATCACTCTTTTTGTCACCTTGTTGCTGATAAAGAATAGCTCCCAAACCATGACTGCTGGCATCGGTCTCCACATTAAAGGGTTTAGTGAAATCAGTAAATCCTAGAATGGGTGCACTGGTAAGCTTATACTTTAAGGCATCGAAAGAGACCTGACATTCCCCACAAACTACTTAGCATCTGATTTGCTTTGGAATGTGCAGCACTTAGACAAGAAAAGATCTGAGTTATTTTACTGTGGACGGGACTGGCTATGGTGTGACAGTTGAGATCTTGTCAGCATCAGTAGCTATGCCATTTGCTGAAACGGTGTGCCCCAGGAACTTGACTTCTTTCTGTAAGAAATTTAACTTTGAGACCTGTCTCTTGTAGGCGTTCAAGCATTGTGTCCAACTGCTGTACGTGATATCCACCATGATATCACATGATATCCACCATGATATCATCCAAATACATTAACATTATCTAGAAAATGAGATCACTCATGGTAGCTTGCATCAACCTTTAAAAGGTTGCAGGTCCATTACAGACACCCATTATCATCCACAGATGTTCATATAGCTCAAACAGAGTGGTGAATGATGCTTTAAGCCGGTCCCACTTCTCTACAAGGGAGTCAGGTGGCTGAGCGGTGAGGGAATCGGGCTAGTAATCCGAAGGTTGCCAGTTCGATTCCCGGTCAAGCCAACTGACGTTCTGTCCTTGGGCAAGGCACTTCACCCTACTTGCCTCGGGGGAATGTCCCTGTACTCACTGTAAGTCGCTCTGGATAAGAGCGTCTGCTAAAAATGACTAAATGTACTGCTGCCTGTATACCCGAGGTCTTCATCCTCAAGGGCAAAAACATTTGTATATTTTGCTAAGACTGCACTTAACTCCACCTGCTGATCTTTAATACTAACAATGTCTAGCCGGTCTAAGATAAACTGAAAGTTATGTGGGTCCTGTACATCCTTTACATCAATGATAACTTGTTCAATACTCACAGAAATACGTTAAAAATTTACTTGACAGGACCGCTATGAATTCTGGTACTCCACTACAGACAAGACACCTAGTCAGGTTCTGGGATGGAGCCACATATCCTCCTGTGACAAATGTGCTACTTGTATGGAAAACCCATGACAGTGAGGGTCAACAAGCATAGGGAGAACTATGAGCCCATCAGGTAGAGAGGTATTAACAGATTCTACCAGCATGTGTTCCCCTTGCTTTGCACCTTTGACATGCCCCTGGGCCCTCACTGTTACCACGGACGCTGCATTTATGTATACTTTCTCTTTACCAGCTAATCTAGCCATGGCCTTCTTGTCAACTTTAAATGTTTGCACTTGCTGAATAACATTTCTCCAATTCGAATCTAACTCCCGTCCTAAAGTAGTCAAAAATTCGGCATGTACTAACTATCGGCACCTGTTGATAATGTTCATACCTATAATTCCAGGCACTGACATCTGGAGACTCTGAGGATCTTTCACCACCAAGAACCCACAGTGTGGAACTGTCATGCCCATTGTCTCAACCACTAACTCTAGACACCCCAGATAGGGTATGTCTAAACCGTTGGCTGCTGTTAACTTGAGCCAACCAGATGTAGAGAGCATATCTCCATCCTCCCTGCCCAAAAGAAGAACCCTTCTGAAATAATACTTACTTGACTGCCTGTATCCAATAGACAAGATGCTACAACCCCCCCAATCTTGATCTCCACTACAGGACATGTTCCCACAGCACGCTCTAATAACTGGTAATGAGATGGGCTGACTTTAGATGAGTCTGAGGTGCACCCCCGAACAGCTCGACTCAACACAACCGGGGGTCTCGTTTCCCTGCACACCAGACACAGTGCTATCTTTTCCGGTTACATTTCCCTTTGTGGGGCAATTCCTAGTGATACGTCCCTCTGACTGACACTGAAACATATGGGTTTGCCTTCCTCAGTGAATTGTGGTTGTGTCTGCAGTTTACTGCTAGTCCTTCTACTAGTGCCTACCTCTGGAGTAACGAGATTCTTTACAGCCTGTGTTAACTCACTAATGGCTTTACCTTGCTCTGCAACTACCCTCAAAACATCCTCCAAAGTAACTGACTTCTGCTCCCAGCCTGTCCACAACATTCACCATCACTCCTCAACTCCTACCATCATCTACAAGAAACCTTCCTAGACCTCATCTCATCTCCCATGTCTGTGTTGTGAACTCGGGTTCACTCTGAACTTTTGATAACGCTAACATACTTTAGTGTAATGTTTACTATCTAACAGATAAAGTTTTTTTTTTTACTTTGTGTTGTAATAATGTAGAAGTTAGAAATTACTCACCCCATTGCTCTGTTTAAAAATAAATGAAAAAGATCATTAAAACATCAATCATATTACAATATAGTACCAACATGTTATTTACAAATTTGTGAGTCAACAGAATTAACGTTAACGAGCCTATGAAATGAATACATCATTATTATCATAAGCAGATGAACTAAGAGCAAGGATAAAATGCTGCTCTATGTGATACCGCTGCTCTATGTCAGTAGTCCTACATCAACATACATCAGTGTAATCTATGGAGCTCCTGTGTTCTGTGTTCAGGCTCTTTCATGAAGAGGATGACTGTTCTTCATCTCCACATATAGACTACAGCATTTCATGTTTTACTGAGAGAATATAACATCTCAGAATAATCATCTTCAATCCAGTAAGATAATTAAATGTTGTCATGTGCATTGTTTGTTCAACATATTCTTCACTAATTTGCATCACTAGTAAGTGATTTGAGCTTGTCAATACTGTACATCTCTACAAGCTTAGAGTATAGAGGGGTTAGAATGGGCAGCAGAACCAGATAAGTCAGAACACCTCTAATGCTCTAACTCATAATTACATGTGAAAGTATAATTGTATCTGTACAGACAGAGAGACTGTGTTGTCATAGTTCATGTAGAAATGTTCATAATCATGTTCTGTAGCTGTAGAACACTTACCCCTGTCCAATAGATACACAGCCTCCTCCTCCTTCTGTCCTCCATAGGTGACCTGACAGATGTACACTCCATCATCTGACACCTTGAAGTCTCTCAGCCTCAGAGACACGTTGCCTCCCTTCAGCTCCTGGGTGACCAGACCCACTCTGCCCTCATAGCCCCTCCCCTCTATCACCTGGCCATTCTTATACAGGTAAATACACTCTGTCTCCTTAAACCACCTGATTGTCATGGCAGCAGTGCTGGTCTCAGGAGAGAGGTGACATGGGACGGTAACATCCTCTCCCCTATCAGCCTCCACAAGCCTCTCTGGTACCCTGAGTTTAAACTCATCTGTTGGGGAGAAGAGAAACAGTACTGACATCTCTGCAGGTGCATGACAAGTATACAGTCTGCATCTATGAAGTAACAATCACACACAGACTCTATATGCTCTATACACACTCAACCTAGAGAGACATGTAGGAAGAATCTAAACTCACATCACTAGCAAACATGAAGGACAGCATGGATGATAATGTAACCAGTAAGGAGAGGTTATATACAACACAGCAGCATGGATGGTTGTAGAGAGGGTCACACACAACACAGCAGAATGATAGCATACAAACAAACATAATGTTGGTATACTGCATATGTTCATTTAGTATTGAATTTGTTCATTTAATGACTAGAGGGATGTCAGATTGTGAACATGTTTGTACATGTTTGTACATTTATACTTAATGTTTCAATGCAAACAATGACTACTTGTGTCCACTTACTGTGTTGTCCGGCCTCTGCCATGTGTCCTTCCTGTATAGAGACAGTTACAACACTTGATCATGCTAAAACATTACAAAACATGACCGTTTCATTATTGTTCCATTTGACATGGCAAACCACAAGGACTTTATTCTTCTGACCTTTGAGTCACACAGAAACATGTTTTTGCTGCTGTTTCCTCAATACGGACATGAACACATCAAGATCTTTTCTTACCTTTTCTGAACTTGAATTCCAATACTTTATCAGATAGATGTTTAATATAAATCTCTAGCTGCCTGTAATTCATACCTTTCCATGGGGTTGAGGTTGGAGAAGGAGGAAGTGTTTAGGAGTGGGGATAGAGACAGATTCAGGGAGTCGAAGAACAGGTTTAGCAAGGCGGTGAGAAAGGCTAAACGACTGTACTCTGAGAGACTAAAACACCAATTCTCAGCTAACGACTCTGCTTCTGTCTGGAGAGGGCTCAGGCAGATCACCAACTACCAGCCCAGAGCCCCCCACACCACTAACAACTCTCGCCTGGCCAACGACCTAAACGAGTTCTACTGTCGATTTGAAATACAATTGGACTGTCCTGAACAACAACAACACCTACCCACCCTTGAGGCCTCCCCCCCCCCATCACCATAGAGACAACTCTCTCCATTCAGGAAGGAGAAGTTAACAGACTGTTCAAGAGGCAGAACCCCCGCAAAGCAGCTGGGCTGGACTCTGTCTCTCCTGCCCCCCTCAAGCACTGTGCTGACCAGCTGTCTCCGGTGTTCACCAACATCTTCAACACCTCCCTGGAGACATGCCATGTGCCAGCCTGTCTCAAGTCCTCCACCATCATTCCTGTGCCCAAAAAGCCAAGGCCAACAGGACTTAATGACTACAGACCCGTCGCCCTGACCTCTGTGGTAATGAAGTCTTTTGAGCGCCTAGACCGCCAAGACCAAAACCTCACGCCATAAGAACAGTTTCTTCCCTCCTGTAACTAGCCTTATCAACAAGGCCCCCAACTGACACTGTCACTTTATCACATACAGCCCTACTGCACTCTCAGATTGTTAGTTTTATTTGATATTTTATATTGTATAGTTCTGTCAGTATGTTGTTGTACATTTTTTAAACATTGTTTTTATATTTAAGGATAAGCACACTTACTTTAAGATTTTAAGATTCACTATGTTTATATGTTTACTGTATGCACCTGCCCACCACTCTGATTGTGAATGTATCAATATATCCTTCAAAGTTCATACATGTATACTGAATGTATCAATGCCATGATAACTAGTTAACACTTAGTGTGGTTTCCTACCTCTGCCATTTTCCCTCCCTTTATAGAGAAAGATAGAAAACATGATCCTGACTATGGCAAACATTCTCAGTTTTCTTTCATTCTTACTAGAGCATCTGCTAGATGTATGTTCCAGTCTTTAGAATGTGGAGATTGTTTCTGAACAATTGGAAACACCAGCTGTAGTTCTGGAAGGTAGAATATGACTAGAATACGACTAGAATATCAAAGTTGTACATTACCTACAATGAACGCAAACCCTTTCATTTTTTAAACATTGTGTACATCATACACAATGGTACAAAGCAACAAATACTATTCAAAACCTTTTCTCAATACTGTGTGAAGAGATTGTACTTCAGTGTAGTGTTTACTTCATATAGACAGAGACTTACATGTATTTGTGCCCGCAATTTCTGAGAACCGACTAACCAGACCAGTCAGACTTCTCAACGGCTGTGGAGAATGATGTGAGCCAAGCAGAACTGTTTCACACATAAATAAAGATCATGTTTTGTAACATGATTCTGACACATACATTGAAAATATGTTGACAGAAGTCTATATGGTATCTGCAAAAGTATCAGTCTTCTTGAAGCATTTACATATCCCCTAGATGTGTCTTTGATTATGGAAAATGTGTTCACTGGTATTTGATTTGTTCTCTTCCTCCTGTCTGTACACACACACACAGGGAACAGCTGGAATGAGGAAACAGGGATGTCAGGTGCTGTCTTTATCTAACCAGTTTAGCAGCCTTGATTGTTAACACTGGTAACATTAAACAACAGTCCAGCTCTCGAATGATGTGAAGTGATATATTTAGGTCTGTTAGGCCCAGACATACACACATAGGTTATGGAGTTACACAGACTGTTCCTTGGCATCTACTACAGTAACACTGTTACAACCAGGCACTTCTAGTCCTTGATTATCTGCAGCACTTCATACATGCACTATTATAGGTCGCTTTGGATAAAAGCCTGCTAAATTAAATGTAAACGATGATGCCAAAATATGCAACACTTTAATGATACATTCAAACATCATATCATGTGTAACATGCAGGCAGAGTCGGAGGCCTTGGGACGATTTAAGCACATTTACATTTAAATTGAGTCATTTAGCAGACGCTCTTATCCAGAGCGACTTACAGTACGTACAGGGACATTCTCCCCGAGGCAAGTAGGGTGAAGTGCCTGGCCCAAGGACACAACGTCATTTTTCACGGCTGGGAATCAAACTGGCAACCTTCAGATTACCAGCCCGAACCCCTAACCGCTCAGCCACCTGGCTCCCACACATACATGCGTTTAAAAAACAAAGGCGTCCAAGCAGAAGATTAGAAGGGGGCGTCTTCTCTTCAGTGAGCCATGCTCCGCCCAGTAACTCTCCTCAGCCTGCACCGGTTGCAAGAGAGACACCGGTTAGTTCAATCACCAATCTAAGTTGCCGGAGACCAGCGCTCAGCCTCTGCTCCCTCTCGTTTCCTCGTCCTCCTTCTTCTGAGCACCGCTGCTCTGGTTTGTGGACCGGCAGGCTGATCGCTGACAGGGCTCAGCTGTGCAGCCTGTCAGTGGAGCGTGTGGTGGATAGACGAGTGTACACTCTGCCCACCTGACCTGTCCATGTGGAGCCCGGTGTTGCCGTCCCTGGTGCTGAGAGCACGAGGAAGGCCTCGACTCTCCACAGATGTTAGTCATGGAATACCACAGCTGGTCACGTGTTGAAGTACTGGAGCAGGTGTTAGAAGTACTGGGGTAGTTGTTAAAAGCCCTGGGGCAGGAGTTAGAAGTATTGGGGTAGTTGTTTGAAGTACTGGGGCAGTAGTTAGAATGAATGCCTTTAGAGTCATTGCATATAACAACGAAATTAAATTGCACTTCTCCTGGTGGTGACACATAGTACGACAGGACAGTATAGTAAAACATGAATTAAGACATAAAAAAGAGACCTAAGCAATATGTAAATAAATAAGTACAAATAAGTAAATGAATAAATAAGTAAATCCATTCTAAAAATGTATAAGTAGCTAAAAGAAGACATAGTCTATAAAGTGCAGTGCGGTCCCTATGGGTCATGAGTTCAGGTGTTTTATGGCACTTGGATAAAAAATATTCAAAAGCTTGGAAGTGCGACCCCAGGAAAGGTCTGTAACGCCTTCCAGATGGCAGCAGAGTGAAGAGGTTGTGACCTGGTTGGGAACAATCCTTAATTATATGTTTTGCCCGCTGCAGGCATCTGGTGTCATATATATCAGTAAGTGAGGGGAGATTTGTGTGAATTATGTATTGTGCTGATTTCCTGACTCTGTCCAGCGCCTTTTTGTCATCAGCGGTGCAGCAGCTAAACCAGAATGTCGTGCAAAATGATACTTTGGACAGAACAGTTGTAAAAGGATAAAAGCAGCTTCTGGGGGAGGTTGGTTTTGTTGAGTGACCTGAGAAAGTACAGCCGCTGCTGTGCTTTCTTCACAAGGGCTGTGGTGTTGGTTGTCCAGGTGATGTCCTGTGGTGTTGGTTGCCCAGGTGATGTCCTGTGGTGTTGGTTGCCCAGGTGATGTCCTGTGAGATGTGTGTCCCCAGGAATCTGAAGTCCTTAACCCTCTCCGCAGTGTCCCCATTGATGTAGACCTGGGCAAGGTCAGTCCTCTTCCTACGGAAGTCTACCACCACTTCTTTGGTCTTAAAAGTGAGAGACAGGTTGTTGGTGGAGCACCAGGTGGAGAGTTTGGGGATTTCATCCCTGTAGGCGGACTCATCATTGTTGTGAATAAGTCCTACCACAGTGGTGTCATCCGCAAACTTGATCCAAATATTGGACATGAACTGGGGTGCAGTCGTGAGAGTATAAGGTGTATAACAGGGGACTCAACACACAACCCTGGGGGGCCCCAGTGCTGAGTGTGAGGACAGAGGAAAGTTGGGAGCCCAGCCCAACTGACTGGGGACGGTTTGTTAAGAAGTCGTGGATCCATCTGCAGATGTTAGTGCTGATGCCCAGGCTGTGTAGCTTGGACACCAGTCTTTCGGGGATGATGCAGTTGAATGCAGAGCGCAAGTCCCCAAACGACAGTCTTGCGTAGGTGCCAGGATGTTCAAGGTGGGTCAGCACACAGTGCAGGGCTGAGTTGATGCCATCCGAGGTTGACCTGTTTGCTTTATAGGCGAACTGGTGCTGATCCAGTGTGGAGGGGAGGGAGGCTTTTATGTGATTTAGCAGCAGTCTTTCAAAGCACTTCATAACCGTGGAAGTGAGGGCCACTGGTCTATAGTCATTGAGGCTACTTACAGCGGATTGTTTTGGAATGGGCACAATGGTGGCTGATATGAGGCTCTTGGGGATGGAGCAAGTAGACAGAGAGAGGTTGAAGATGAAGGTAAATACCTCAGCCAGCTGGTCGGCACAGTCCCTCAACACTCTCTCAGGGCCGGCAGCCTTCCTGGGGTTCACATCCCAGAAATGCCCTCCTGGCCTTCTCTGTGTTCAGAGAGAATGTCAGGGCATCTGTGGGCAAGAGTGGTAATGGTGTGGCTGATGTTAACTCAGTCCTGGTCCCGTTTGCCTCAAAGCGCGCAAAGAAATGGTCGAGCGTTGAAGTGTCCCTCAATCTTCCTCCTCTACGCCGCTTTTGCTTCCTTGATGCCTGTCTTTAAGTTGGATCTGGCAGTGCTGTATACTTCCATGTCCCAGACCTGAAGGCTTTATCACGGTTTTTCAGCAGCAGCTTGACCGCTCTGTTCATCCATGGTTTGTTGTTGTGATAGCGTTTGACCTGTCTCTCAGCAGTGACATTGTCAATGCAGGTCTTAATGTAATGCAGAACAGTGCAAGTGTAGCCCTCAAGACTCTGCTGTGAAAAAAGGGCCCAGACAGTGCGTTTAAAACAGTCTTGCAGTTGTGGAATCGCAGTAGCACGCCACAGTTTTATTAGTTTCACTGTGTGCACAGATCTCTTAAACGCGGGTCTGTACGCTGGTGCGAGAAAGAGGGTCAGATGGTCAGACTGCCCTAGATGGGGGTAAGCAGTACTGGGGCAGGTGTAAGCAGTACTGGGGCAGGTGTTAGAAGCACTGGGGCAGGTGTAAGCAGTACTGGGGCAGGTGTAAGCAGTACTGGGGCAGGTGTTAGAAGCACTGGGGCAGGTGTTAGCAATACTGGGGCAGGTGTTAGCAGCAGTGGGGCAGGTGTTAGTAGCACTGGGGCAGGTGTTAGCAGTACTGGGGCAGGTGTTAGCAGCACTGGGGCAGGTGTTAGCAGCAGTGGGGCAGGTGTTAGCAGTACTGGGGCAGGTGTTAGCAGTACTGGGGCAGGTGTTAGCAGCACTGGGGCAGGTGTTAGCAGCAGTGGGGCAGGTGTTAGCAGTACTGGGGCAGGTGTTAGCAGCACTGGGGCAGGTGTTAGCAGCAGTGGGGCAGGTGTTAGCAGCACTGGGGCAGGTGTTAGCAGCAGTGGGGCAGGTGTTAGCAGTACTGGGGCAGGTGTTAGCAGTACTGGGGCAGGTGTTAGCAGCACTGGGGCAGGTGTTAGCAGTACTGGGGCAGGTGTTAGCAGTACTGGGGCAGGTGTTAGCAGCAGTGGGGCAGGTGTTAGCAGTACTGGGGCAGGTGATAGCAGTACTGGGGCAGGTGTTAGCAGTACTGGGGCAGGTGATAGCGGTACTGGGGCAGGTGTTAGCAGTACTGGGGCAGGTGATAGCAGCACTGGGGCAGGTGTTAGCAGTACTGGGGCAGGTGTTAGCAGTACTGGGGCAGGTGTTAGCAGTACTGGGGCAGGTGATAGCAGCACTGGGGCAGGTGTTAGCAGTACTGGGGCAGGTGTTAGTAGTACTGGGGCAGGTGATAGCAGTACTGGGGCAGGTGTTAGCAGTACTGAGGCAGGTGATAGCAGTACTGGGGCAGGTGTTAGCAGTAGTGTGAGGTTCAGGGTCCTTGGTGCTCCGTGGGGCCTGGTCTCCTGTCAGGTCAGAGACCCTGAAGCCCCCTATACGTCTGTCTGCACAGAGCCAAGCTTCACTGTCACCACCCATCTACAGTGGAGGAATCATCTGTGTGTCTGGATCCTGTCTGACGTACTTCCTGTACGTCTCATTAAATAAGGGTTTAATACATGAATGTACATAATATGTTAACAATATAGACAACTCTTGTTTAATTATGCTCTAGTTCCCTCTAGTGTTCAGAAGAGGAAACTACAGGACTAACGCTCTTTATGACTTGTTCTCCCCCAGAACATTAACCACCTTATTCTCCTCCGAAAACACTGTTCAACAAAAAGGACAAGAAATATTCCGTGGATCTTTTGTATTTATTTAATAGATTAGTATAAAATATAAATGCTTAATTTTTATTTATTTTCAGAATTCCCAAAGGACCATTTCTCCAGGATCTTAACAAGTTTAACAGCAGATACACAGAGTAAAAGGATATTTACAGACATCAACACAGTATGAATCAAGCTCAGCTCTCTGGCTATGTCAGTTGTTCAATCCCCCCTCTATAGAAAGGAGTTGTATCAGTAGCTTCTTCCTCCTCTTCCACTTCCTCCACCCCCTCCTCTGGTCCTAGGTAAGAGTTGTTCTATGCACTGACTTCATGGACTTCATCTAAAAACTTAGTACTGAGATCTATTATTTTATGCTGAAGTCTATTTATCTCTCTATTCTTCTCCTGCATCTCTCTATTCATCTCCTGCATCTGTCTGCTGAAGTCTCTCTGCATCTTAGTGTGTGAGATCATGATGCTCCTCTGTAGCTCAGGTAGGACCACCTTCATCAGGTTTCTCTCTGCTTCAACTCTGGCCTCTCCTTCATAGTTCTCCCTGAACTCCTCCATCTCCTGCCTGTGTCTCTCCTCCCTCTCCCTCCTCTCATTCTCTCCCTCCTCTCTAAATCTCTCCAGCTTTCTCTCCATCTCCTCTCTCCGGTCAGTCTCTCTCTTCAGCTCCCTCTCCAGCTCTCTCTTCTTCTCCTCATCCCTCTCTTCCTTCACCTGTCTCTCCAGTTCAGATGTTCGATGGCTGAGTGTTCTGATGTCTCCCTCGTGCTCCTGGATCACTCCCTCTATCTTCTTCAGAGAGTTCTGCAGCTCTGTCTCAAACTTCTCTTTCCTCTCTGTCTCCTCCCTCTGTATCTTCTCCTCTCTCTCCCTCTGAATCTTTCCCTCCATCTCTCTGACCTGGGCCTCTGCCTCCTGGTAGGTCTGACTGCTGTAGAAGCTCTCTCTGTTTCCTGCCACCATCTCCTCTACCTGGTGCAGCAGCTCTGGGACCTGAGTGCCATGGGCCCTGTCCTTCATGTTGAGGACGTGGTACCTGTTCCCACATTTCTCTACAAGCTGCTGGAGGTCCTGACTTCCTGTTTGGAGAAACTCCTCCATGCTCTGCTCTCTCAGACTGTCATCATGGGTGAACAGAATGACAGTGTGTCCCCAACAACCCTCTCCAAACATGTCCTCCATTCTCTCCATGGCTCCTCTCTCCTCCCCCTCAGAGGGCTCCACTGGTACGACCAGGAGGAAGGCGTGGGGTCCCGGGGCGGACAGACGGACACACAGCCCCACATCCTGTCTCATCTCCTCCAGAGAGAGTCCAGGGCAGAACCAGTCTGGAGTGTCCACCAGCACCAGCCGTCTCCCACACACGTCCCCCTCTCTCCTCCTGCTCCTCTGGGTGACTGCAGAGGGGCTGTCCTGGGCCCCAAACTCCTCTCTGCCCAGGATGGTGTTTCCTGCTGCCCTCATCCCAGCCCCAGTCCTCCCCAGCAGCACCAGTCTCAGCTCAGACACACTGGGAGACACTGGAGGGTCTGGACTGCTGCTCTCTCCCCCCACTGCAACACAACACGGGACATGGTCACACCACTGGTCTAGATGGTTTCTAGTTGAAGAGGAAAGTACATCTAGGCTGATATTAACTACTCAATTAGCTATGTTTTAAAACTGTGATTATTGTCTGAAAAAAAATAACATGAATAGAAATTTGTAATAATGAACATCTCTATCAGAATAAATCATAATAAAAGTTCCTCACTGCAGAGCAGTATACATAGCAGTATCAGGACGTTTGAGATTATAAACCTGAACTCTATAATCACTATGAAACACACAGTAGGATAGAAGATGTAAGGACAGTAGAGGATGGGTTAGAGGTTCAGGTGTTTGTAGGTGTCTGTAACAGAGTTGATGACTCACTGTGTGGAGGGTAATCCATGCTGCGTCTCCTCCTGACTACAGGGACCACAGTAGAACCTTCATCCTGTGGTAGTGGTGGGTCTGTATCTGGGATCTCTCCTCCCACTGCAACACAACACAGGACACAGCTCAAACTACTGACGGGAGGGTCACCCTGGACATTCATACCAGATGTTCACCTCAACAGAGTCATCTGACTATGATTCTGAACACAGCGTTAGACAGGTTCCTGTAGGTGCATGACCAGTGTATAGAGAATGGACTGGGTCAGATATTCAGGTGTTTTAACAGTGTTGAAGACTCACTCTTTGGAGGTAAATCCATGCTGCGGCTCCTCCTGATTGGTAGTTTGGGGCCTGCTTCTGAGATCTCTCCTCTCTCTAACACACAAGATGAAACAACCATTCAGTGGGCATCATATTTAGAGGGAAATATTCAAACTAAAACTTCACATTATAACACTCACCAGTGGTTTTAACCGATAACTCATTTCTCTGTCTCTGTACCTCAGTGTTTAGGTCACATATCTGCTGTGCTGAAATAATTGAAAATAAAAACCATAAACATACCATTTCCAAATACAAAACACTTCAAATGTATCACAGAAATGATATGAAATGCAAGTTACTCCATGAAATCTTACCAAGTTTAATGTTTTCATTTTTGACATCTTCCACATGTCTGTCTCTCTCCTTCAGCCGTTCATCTCTCTCTCTTAGTTGTTTGTCCTTCTCTTCCAGTCTCTTCTGTGTCTCTTTACCTTCACTCTCTAGTCTCTCCAGTCGTTGGTCTCTCTCTTCTAGTTGTTTGTTTGTCTCTCCCAGTTCCTCCTGCCTCCTCTTTAGTTCATCATCTCTCTCCTTCAGCTGCTTGTCTTTCTCATCACACACTTTATCTCTCTCCTTCAGCAGTTCATCTCTCTCTTCTAGTTGTTTGTCCTTCCCTTCCAGTCTCTTCTGTGTCTCTTTACCTTCACTCTCTAGTCTCTCCAGTCGTTGGTCTCTCTCTTCTAATTCTCCCTCCTTCTCTCTCAGTCTCTGGTTCCTCTCCTCCAGTTCAGAGTCTTTCTCCTGCACTTGGACTGTGAGCTTCTCTACTTGGATGTTCTTGTCCTGCAGGTCTTTTCTAAGCTCCTCCTGTTGTCTCTCCTTCTCTCTCACCTGCTGGCTCATGTCATCCAGTTGTGTCTCTTTCTCCTGAAGGTGTTGGTTCTTCTCCTTCAGTTGTGTTGTGGTTTCCTCCAGTCTGCTCTCTGTGTCCTCTAGTTGTTTATTCCTCTCCTCCAGGAGTGAATCCTTCTCTTCTATCCTCTTTTCACTCTCCCTCAGTGTCTTGCTCACCTCCTCCAGGTGTCGGTCCTTTTCCTCCAGCTTCTGGTTCCTGTCCTCTAGAAGTTCATCTCTCTCTCTTAGCTGTTTGTCCTTCTCTTGCAGTCTCTTCTGTGTCTCTTTACCTTCACTCTCTAGTATCTCCAGTCGTTGGTCTCTCTCTCCTAGTTGTTTGTTTTTCTCGTCTACTAGTTTACTGTACATCTGATTCTCTAGAGGGGATGAGAAGACTTTAGTAGTAGAGCAGTAGATCTACACATCACTGACTTAGCAGGCTGATCATTTGTAGACATTTTAAATTCAGCAATACTGTAAGTCTGACTACCTGACACATTAAACACAGTTCACAAAATGCCTGTTTTGATCAAATTAAACTTTAAATGTAAATTAATCTGTATTAAGAACATAAATATACTTGATAATGTATTTTCACTATAGAAATTGAAATCCTTTTTATACATTTTTCTATTATTGTAGTTTTATACTCACCAAGTAACCGGGCAGATTCCTCTCTTCTCCTCTTGTTCTCTGGACTCTCACTTTGTAAATACTCTTTAGCTGAAACAATGATGGAGAACTGACAGCTTAGATCTGCATGTATTACACTACAGGTGCACATTCTACACTACATGGATGAAAGTATTGGGACACCTGACCGTCACACCTACAGTGGGTTCCAACATTACTGGCACCCATTGGCAAAGATGAGTGAAAAGTGTTTTCACCTTTTTGTAATTCAACTTAATGTCACATTGGAAACAATTTGAACAATTCAACCTTCAATTGAAGTAAATTTATTTAGGTGCAAATACAGACGCAAATGGTTAACTGAACACAAAAACAGTCTTCTGCCATAGTCATCTCAGTCCCCTGATCTGAACCTCCTTTAAAACCTGTGGGCTGAGCTGAAGAGAAGAGTGCACAAGGGAGGACCTCGGACCCTGGATGATCTGGAGAGATTCTGTAAAGAGGAATGTTCTCAGACTCCTAGCTGTGTATTCTCCAACCTTAATAGACGTTAAGTGCTGTTTTATTGACGAAGAGAGGTTGTACAAAGCATTAAATGTCGGGGTGTCAATAATTGTGTCACACATGGTTTCACCAAAAATCATTATTTCTTGATGTCAGATTTTCTTTCTCTCAAAATGAATCTACTTCAATTAAAGGTTGGATTGCTTGCATTTCCCAATGTGAAATTAAGCTGTCACTTAAAAAAAAAACACCTACTGTACTGGAGTGTGGTCCAGAGACAGACATCTAAATCCTCCCTATTGGTCTGGTTTCTCTTAGAAAAGGACCAGTGAAGATCTCTCTCTGCTTGTACAATCCCACAACAAGGCCTCCACCGTCAGTCTTGTAATACCCTGAGCCCTCAGACTCACCTTTAACCTCTCCCTTTCCCTCCGTCCATATCAGGGCCTCAGCCTCTGCCTTACTGATAGACACCATCACCTCACCCCCCTCCTCCCTGAGGGCCTGCTTAGCCAGACTGTCTGCACTCTGGAACCCACATCAGTTTTACCCACACCCCCATCCTCCTCACACCATTGTGACCTCGGAGCACCTCATCCAGCAGGTCCTGTCTACTGTGGGATGTGAAGGACTGTACACTCATCAGAACTGCACTAGAGTCTGAGCATATAACCACTCCAACCTCCTCCATCCACTGTAAGGCCAGTCAAATCACCAACAGCTCCACTGTAAATACAGCCAGGTGATCTTAGAAGCACTTTCAGACCAGGACCTCCCTATCAGGTACAACAAAAGCTGCCCTGTTCAACCAGACTGTGGATCCTTAGACCCACCTGTGAATATTTGTAGCCATCCATTGTACACAGAAAGCACCCGACTACAGAACATCTCAACCAAGTTGGCTCCCACCCTGTCCTCATACTGCCCCACTGCACAGTGTTGGGACCTGGGCTTGCACTGTGTCTAGCTTGGTCAGAGCAGAGCTGCTGCTACATAGCTGCTGCACCAATAATATATTACTGCTCTAACCAGAACCACATACATCTTCATGGAGGCCCTGGTGGGTCCTCTGTCCACACCTTCCTGGAAACACACATCACTGATCACCTTCTTGCACGTGACAACCACTTAGACTCCAGAAACCTGAATGTCTGCTCCTTTTCCAAACCATCCCCATACAACATCAGGCAGACCTCCTCTCCTACCTTCCTCCTTGTGAAGAACACAGTCTTTACCTTTTCAACTGAGAACTCTGAACCTTGACTAATTAAAACTACGTGTTTGGGGGATATTTAAACAATGGCACCATGAAATATAAAAGAAAACAGGAGCAGTGTCATCTTTGAAGTCTAAAACAAACATGTTATATGACATGAAACAAGGAAAATTACTCACCTCCTAATCGAGCTGTGTTGAAGGATAGAGAATAAAAAGTTAAAACATCATCACAACAGAACATGGCAGTAAAGTATCAGTGTGTGTTGTTGTTAATCAATGATGATGAATAACATGATGATGTCAGTAACCAGATGGACAGAGAGTAAGGATATAATGCTGCTCTATGATCCAATTCGATTGGCCAACGCTAGCGTTTTCACGCTCCTCATTTACATAAAGTTGAGAAGATCCAACTTGCAACGCTCCGCTCGGCTTCCCACAATGCCCTACGCGAGCGTAAACGCCTGGTTTCTTTGAAAATGAATTGGAAGCCGACGCCCCGGCCGCTCCCCGAGCGGTGCTGCTCCGGGCTCCTCAGCTCCAGGGGCTCTCTGCTGCCTCCCCGCACCTGCCCCTGCGTGCTCCGGCCACGCCTAGTACGGGCCGCGCCCCCCTAACCTTGTCCTGTGCTTTTTTCCCTGAAGGTGGCTCCACTCCGGACGTCCCCCTGTCAGGCCCCTGCCCGCCCCTGCGTTCACGCTGGCCCCGGCGCCTCCCCGTCTGCCCCATGGCCCCCTCTGCTTCCGGGCCTTCCCCCGTGTCTCCCTCCCTCTGGGCCGCTTCCTGCTGGCCGGCTCCGCTCCGGACTTCACGCCCGTTCCGGCTGCTGCCCTTCTCATCGGCGACCTGCCCGCTCCTGCCTCCGCCTCCTGCTCCTGCCCTGCCTCTCCTGCTGTCAGGCGCTGGGCCGCGCCTGGCGGGTTCTTGCCTATTTCACACCCGCCCCCCGATCCCCTGCCTCCCGCCCTTCCTGCCCCTGCTCCGGCTCTTGTCCTCGCCGGCCTTCCTGCCCTGTTTGTGGCGTTCGTCGCCTCCGTGGGCTCTCCGCCGCCCCTCTGCTCTGCGCATGGCCCTGCCCCTGCTTGGCCTGGCCCTGCCCCTGCTTGGCCTGGCCCTGCCCCCTCCGGGCTGTGCCCCTCCCTCCGTCGGCGTCCTGCCCAATCCTGTCTCCGCTTCCCCCCCCCCCCTCTACTGCTGCCGGGCGCTGAGCCGCACCCTGCGGGTTCCCACACCCTGCCTCGCCCGCCTCCTCCTGCCCCGGCTTTGGCTCCTGCCCTCGCTGACCTTCCTGGCCTTTTCACTGCATCCTTCGCCTCCTTGGTAACTCCCTGCCCCGTCCCTGCCCCACCCCTGCGTGCTCTGTCCTGCCCTCGCCTGCTCTGGGCCACGCACCCCTGACCGTGTACTGCAGGTGGCTCCGCTCCAGATGATCCCCCCGCCCTGGCTGCTGCCCTTCTCATCGGGTCCCTGCCCCCTCCTGACTCCACCTTCATGCTGGCTACAGCGCCTCCCCCTGCCCGCTCCTGCCTCCTGGCCTTCCACTGTCTCTCTCCCTCCGGGCCGCTGTCCCCCTGGGTGTCCCCGCTCTGGCCATCCTGCCCGCCCCGGCTGCTGCCTTCCCTGTTGGGGCCCTGTCGCCCCTGCTTTCGCTCTGCCCACAGCACCTCCCGTTGCCCCCTCTGTGGCCCCCTCTGCCTCCGGGCCTCCCCCCCGTGTCTGCCTCCCTCCGGGCGGCCGTCCCCCGGGTCATTACGTGGACCTGGCCGTCCTTCTCCTCCCGTCCCGGGTTGCTGCCCCCCGCACCGTTGTCGTGGCCCTGTCCTCCTCTGTTGTCGGGTTTCGCTGTCCGCCCTGCCCGGTCCTGGGGTGTCCGGTCCTGGCTTCCACCTGGCCCCCTTTCGCCTCCTCCGGCCCTCCTTTCCCTGCCCCTCCCTGCAGCCCCTCCCGTCCGGCCCCCCGACCCTGGTGGTCCGTAACGATTTCGATGGCTGCTCCTTGTCTCTCCTTGCCTGCCGGAGCCTCCATGCATGCTCCTTCTGCGGCAGGACCCGCTCTCGCTCCCTCGACCCGGCCGGCCTGCGGGCCTTGGGACCGCGTTCGAGGCCCTCCCGTCCGCCCGCCTTGCTGGGTTTCCTTGGGGTTCACTGGCAGCACTCAAACTGCTTGCCGTCTGCCTGGCATTGGATGCAAAAGCAGACCGTGCATCTTCGACCGTTTCTTGAAGCACTCCGCTTGATCCTCCTCAACGAGTCCAGAAGTCCCCTCCTCCTTCATCTCCTGGACGACTTCCTCACTATGAGCCCCCCTTCATCTCCACTGGCGCAAGGCCCCCACACCGCATCAGGCTTGGCTCTGCTACCAGCCTCCACAAACCACAACAGGCTTGGCTCTGCTACCAGCCTCTACCACACTGCATCGGGCTTGGCTCTGCTACCAGCCTCTACCACACTGATTCCTGTACCATCTTCCCACGACGGCACCCCTCCACAACCTTCACTCCACACCCAGAGGCCATCCTCCAAGCTTCATTCCACGCACACATACACCTCTCCATCCGCACTTCCACTATCCTTGTGTACCTCAGTGGCATCAACTTCTTCTGCAAGTTGCTCTCCCTCTGCACGGCTCCCCCTCACTGCCGACCTGCTAGCCGCCTGCATACACACACTGCGCACTGGCTACTCCTCCCCTTCCACCGATTCCACCTTAGAGGCCATGTTCCTCCTGGCCTTCAGCTTCCTTAGGTGCTCACAATTGACTTCCACCTCCTCCACCTTTGACCCCTCTGTTCACCTCGCATCTCTCGTGCATTTGGGTCCTACCACACCTCTCAGCGTGACACTGGTCCCTTCCTGTCCATCTACCTGGCTGTCCTGTCATACTGTGCCAATCCCACACCCCCAGCCATGTGGCTACCATTGCTTAAACTGACATGCGCCAATTCAGAGAACTGTTGAACCCTGGATATGTGTTTCAACATCCATTTGCACATTTGTATTCTCTACTCCTAATGTATGACTGTTTAGCCTGAGGTCTGCACCTCTGTGTCATTGACCGTCTTTGGAGGAGGGAATCCCTCACTGAATTGCTCCTGCCAAGGTTTTTCTCAATGAGTTTTACTGGGAGTTTTTCCTTGCCTTCCTTGAAGGTTGGTTGAAGGGCATTGCTATGGGCATCTGTTAAGCCCTCTGTGACATTGCTTGTAAAAGGGACTACACAAATGAAATTGGATTTAGATTCGATGTTCCAGAGCAAAGGTTAAGGTGGACCTCAGGATCAATGCTTTTTATAGGATACAATCTGAATCATCCCATGGGTGTATCTCTGCTCTCAGGTTTGACCAATCAGGGAGGTATTAGAAGTGTTTTGTGGAAGAGGGTGGAGCTACACAAATTAAGTTATCAGATTTGTTTACAATCAGTATAACATAATTAAATATAAAGAAGTAAGACTTTATTTATATAGCACATTTCATACAAGAATTGTAGCTCAAGGTGCTTTACATAAAATCAATAAAAACAATAATACAAGTGATAAAAAATTCAAACAAAAATAAAAATCCCAATAAGATCTCTGTTCAAGAGAGAAAACAACTTTAAAAGTAGGAAAACCCTTTTGAGATCAAATTACTTAAATGCTTCGGTAAAAAGGTAGGTTTTAAGCTGTCTTTCAAAAATGTCTAGAGTGTTTGCTTCCCTAATATTTATGGGTAATTTGTTCCATAGTTTTGGGGCGTAATTGACAAAGGCCGAATCACCAATCTTCTTATGACTGCTTCTGGTGACCTCTAATAGGCCTGCATTTGATGATCGCAGTGTTCTAGCTGGTGTGTAGTTTATAAAGGAGTTAGCAATGTAGCTAGGTCCTTGTCCGTGTAGAGCTTTGTATGTGAGGAAAAGGACCTTAAAGTCAATTCTGAAGGTAACAGGGAGCCAGTGTAAAGTAGCTAGGACAGGGCTAATGTGTTCTCTCCTTTTAGTTTTGGTTAATAATCTAGCTGCAGAATTTTGAATGAGCTGTAGTCTTTCAGTGGTTTTCTTGGGAAGACCAGTGAAAAGTGCGTTACAGTAGTCCAGCCGGCTGGATATAAAAGCATGAATTAACTTCTCTGCATCATTTTGGTTTATGAATGGTCGTACCTTTGCTATATTCCTCAGGTGAAAGAAAGCTGTTTTGGTCACTTTATTAATGTGAGAGAAAAATTCTTATTAAGATTCTTAATAAGCATCTCTCTTTTGGATTTGGGGCCACATAGTAGGACTTCGGTTTTGTCTTCATTTAATTTAAGAAAGTTATCATTCATCCATTTGTTTATTGCCAACAGGCAGTTGGTAATGGAATTGATGGCCGTTGCATCGTTGGGTTCAGTGGATATATATAGTTGTGTGTCAAGAAAAACAACACATCCTAGACCACATCTCATCTCTCATGTCTGTGTTGTGAACTCGGGTTCACTCTGAACTTGAGACAACAGAAACATACTTTGGTGTAATGTTTACTATCTAAAACATAATGTAGTCCTGATATTTTGTTATGAAGAATAAGTTAGAAATTACTCACCCCATTCCTCTGTTTAAAAAGAAATGAAAAAGATCATTAAAACACCAATCATTTTATATATTACAAACACGTTATTAACAAATGTTTGTGAGTCAACATAATTAATGTTAACGAGCCTATGAAATGAATACATCATTATTATCATAAGCAGATGAACTAAGAGCAAGGATAAATGCTGCTCTATATCAGTAGTCCTACATCAACATACATCAGTGTAATCTATGGAGCTCCTGTGTTCTGTGTTCAGGCTCTTTCATGAAGAGGATGACTGTTTGGTAGTGTAGAAGAAATTGGGATTTCCTGTGTGCTTACATTATTCACTAATCAATAGAACTAGTCATTGGATACTAGTTAGTATGTTCTCATGTAAGCTTGCTATTAATAAGAGTAGATTGTGTCTATGTGTCAGGGTTAATAGATGTTCGGGGTCAGGAGAAAGTACTGGCTAAAAGTTCCTTGTCATGACTACAAGGAAAGCTCCAACTATGAACTCTCTAGTCTGAGTGGTCATGTGTTGGGAGCAGTGAATCTCTTTCTCTGAGACTGTTGTAACGTCATTACTGCATGACTGTCACAATCTATGTTTACATTCTTGTGGCCTATAAAAGATGGTCCTCCAGCTTTCAGAGCAGGGAGAGACATGATTGAGACCTAAGCCTGGTGTTGTGTTGTCATTTATTGTCAGAGGTCGGGTTTTCTCTCCCAATCTGCAGATTGATAAATACTCATTAAAATCCAGAACTCAACTTAATCACTCCGTTTATGAAGAGACGGACAAAACACTTTCTTCATCAGTAGCTACACATATAGACATTTATATTTTACTGAGAGAATATAAAAACTCCAGTAACAAAATCCAGTAAGAAAATGTAATTATTATATGAAGACTATAATTGTATCTGTGCAGACAGAGAGTCTGTGTCGTCATAGTTCATGTAGAGATGTTCATAGTCATGTTCTTTACTTTAAGAACTATGACCCTCCCTGGACCACAAACCCACACATAGATGACCTGACAAATGTCCCCTCCTCTATCTGACCTCCTGTAGTCTCTCAGCCTCAGAGACAAGTTGCCTCTCTCCAGCTCCTGGGTGACCAGACTCACTCTGCCCTCATAGCCCCTCCCCTCTATCACCTGGCCATTCTTATACAGGTTAATACACTCCGTTCATCAAACTACAGCTATATCAAAGTTCCCTCTAAACTGATCAGAACATGATTGTATGTGTTAATGGAGTTAGATTAACTGAAGTTCGGGAGGAAGATAGCGCACCAAGACTCCTCCTTCACTCCAATCAACTGATACGCATCAGCCCAGTTAAAGCACGGAGGAATGCGACCGAACCCAACTCCCCGTTTTCAATGACGAGTTCTGCATGAAGTCTTCTCCGTTCCTCTGGTCCTTGTGCTAGCATGTTATTGTTTGGCATGCGTACATCTCGCTGCCTCGCTGTCTTCGCTGCTGCGTGTTTGTGTGTCTGCTGCTCCCGTTGCTGTTTCAACTCGTCGGCTCTTCGCCTCGTCTCCTGGCTCCCGCAGATCGCCTCCCGGCCCTGACGTCTACGGAGGAATGGACGTTCTGGACCTGTTCCCGTCGGACGACGAGTTCCCCTCCCAGCTGGAAAGGCGGTCCCGTCCCCGGCGTTCTGGCTGCGTCCCCGAGACCCCCGGTCGCTCCCCGTGTGGTGCTGCTCCGGGCTCCTCCGCCTCCCTGGGTCCCACGGCTCCGCTTCCTGTTCCCGGGCGTCGGTTCTGCCGTCCTCCGAGGTCTCCGCCTCCGGGGCCTTCCGCTCGGGATCGCTCCTGGGCTCGGCGCTTGCTTCTTGCCCCCCATTATTCCCCTCCCTCCCTCCCTGCTCCTCCTGCCCTGGCTTCGGCTCCTGCCCTCGCCGACCTTCCTGCTCTGGCCGCAGCGTTCATCGCCTCCATGGGCTCTCCGACGGCTCTCTGCCCAGCGCCTGGCGCTGCCCCTGCTTGCTCTGGTCTGGCCCTGCCTCCTCCGGGCTGTGCCCCTCTAACCTTGCCTGTCCTGCTCTCCCCGTCTCCCGGCTCAGGCTGTTCGCTTCCCGGCCTCGTCTTCCACGGTGGGGATGGACCTCCTGGACCTCCGCCCGTCCCACGACGACTTCCCTTCCCGGCTGGAGAGGCGGTCCCGCCCGTGGCGTTCTGGCCGCGTCCTCGGGCCCCCGGCCGCTCCTCGAGCGGTGCTGCTCCGGGCTCCTCTGCTTCCCTGGGTCCGACGGCTCCGCCCTCCGGTCCCGTGCGTCGGCCTGGCCGTCCCCCGCAGTCTCCGCCCCCCGGGCCTTCTACCTGGGATCGCTCTGGGCATCGCTCCCGGGCTCGGCGGCCATCTGTGCTGGCCCCGGATTCTGCTCCTCGCCCCTGGCGGCCGCGGCCTCCATGGGCTCTCTGCTGCCTCCCTGCCCCGCACCTGCCCCTGCGTGCTCCGGCCCCGCCTAGTACGGGCTGCGCCCCCCTAACCTTGTCCTGTGCTTTTTCCCCTGAAGGTGGCTCCACTCCGGACGTCCCCCTGTCAGGTCCCTGCCCGCCCCTGCCTTAACGCTGGCACCCGGCGCCTCCCCCTGTCGGCCCCGTGGCCCTTTCTGCTTCCGGGCCTTTCCCCGTGTCTCCCTCCCTCTGGACCGCTTCCTGCTGGCCGGCTCCGCTCCGGACTTCCCGCCCCCTCCTGTCTCCACCTTCATGCTGGCTACGGCGGCTCCCCCTGCTCTCTCCTGCGTCCTGGCCTTCCACTGTCTCTCTCCCTCCGGGCCGCTGTCCTCCTGGGTGGCTCTGGTCCGGTCCGCCCGCCCGTTCTGGCTGCTGCCCTTTCCGTTGGTGCCCTGCCTGCTCCTGCCCCGCCTCCCGCTGCCGGGCACTGGGCCGCGCCTGGCGGGTTCCTGCCTCTTGCTTTGCCCACGCCCCCCGTTCTCCTGCCCCGGCTGCTGCCTTCGCCGACCTTCCTGCCGTTGGCGGCGTTCGTCGCCTTCAGCTCCGCCCCCGGCCCTGTTCCTGCCCCTGCTCGCTCCGGTCTGCCCCTGCCCCTCTGACCCTGCCCTGTGCCTCCTTCCTGCTGGCGGCTCTGGGCCGTCCGCCCGCTCCGGCTGCGCCCCGCCTCCGGCTCCCGCCCTGGGTGCTGGGCCATGCCTGGTGGATTGCTGCCTCGCCCCTGTTCCCCTGGTCCGGCTCTTGCCCTTGTTGACCTTCCTGCCCTGTTCACGGCGTTCATCGCCTCCATGGGCTCGCCGCCGCCCTGCGCCTGGCCCCGCCCCACTGCCTGGACCCTCCCTGTCGCCTGGTCCTGCCCCTGCTTGCTCTGGACTGGCCCTGCCTCCTCCGGGCTGCGCCCCTCTAACCTTGCCCTGTGCCTTCCCTCTGGCGGGTGTCCCCGCTCTGGCCATCCTGCCCGCCCCGGCTGCTACCTTCCCTGTTGGGGCCCTGTCGCCCCTGCTCCCGCCTGGCCTCCTCCGGCCCTCCTTTCCCTGCTGCCCCTCCCGTCCGGCCCCGGGTCATCCAGCTCCTGGGTCGCTGGTCCTCCCAGGCATACCGCTCGTACGTCAGGACCAACCTCCCTGACCTTCACCACACTCAGGCTGGCATCAGCCTCGCTGCAGCCTGCTAGGTGAGTCTGTTCCTTTTGGGGATCTGCTTGAGCTGCTGCTCGGCCGTGACCCACTAGGACTCTCTGCCACACCCCGAGTTCAATGCCTGGTAACTATGCATGCACCCTTCACATTCATCGTCATCATCATCATCATCATTCATTCTGCACATCCCAGTGAACCCTCTCGTCCTCTCAGGACCCCAGGCTTGGCTCTGCTACCAGCCTCCACCAACCTGCATCAGGCTCGGCTCCTCTACCAGCCTCCACCACAAATCGGGTATGTCTCTGCTACCATCCCTACTTCAATAAAAGCATGTCATTATTCAATCGCTGGTGATTTACTGAACTTGTGAAAAGAAAATTAACCCAACCAGATACAGATCAAAATATGGTAGCAGCACTTCAATGGATCAACTTCGAACACGACACCACGTGAATCCAAAAGTCTGCTCACAGTTATATTCCTTCGGCACCACAACGCACAACGTCGCCTACCGCGTGATGAAGAAAGTGTTTGTCCGTCTCTTCATAAACGGAGTGACTAAGTTCAGTTGAGTTCTGGATTTTAATACGTATTTATCAATCTGCAGATTGGGAGAGAAAACCAGTCTTCTGACCATAAATGACAACACAACACCAAGCTTAGGTCTCAACCAGGTCTCTCTCCGCTCCGAAAGCCGGAGGACCATCTTTTATAGGGCACAAGAATGTAAACATAGATTGTGACAGTCAGGCAGGAATGACGTTACAACAGTCTCAGAGAAAAAGATTCACTGCTCCCAACACATGACAACTCTCACACTAGAGAGTTCATAGTTGGAGCTCTCCTTGTAGTCATGACAAGGACCGTTTAGCCAGTACTTTCTCCTGACCCCGAACATCTATTAACCTGACACATAGACACAATATACTGTTATTAATAGCAAGCTTACATGATAAACGTACTAACTAGTATCCAATGACTAGTTCTATTGATTAGTGATTAATGTAAGCTCACAGGAAATCCCAATTTCTTCCACACGCGCCACATTCAGGGACTCGCCGATCTAACTTCCTGCTAGGAACTTACGTCTCTGCCTACATGACTCATTTAAAAGAGACAACAGCATTAACCGCTCTCCCTAACTACTTCCCCAGATCCACCTGGTAACACTCTCCCCTCCTTAAGTCACTGTCCTCAGATACTGCAAGAGAGTTCTTCATCTCTTTCAAAACCTCTCAAAGAAAACTGTCCCTAAACTGGCTAGTATTTGAGAAACTGCCGCTGGACTAATTGACACTGCATCCAAATCAGACCTAGGCTCATGATAAGGATTTGAATGTTGCCCTGCATGTCACCTGGTACTCCTGCATGGAGCAGGGACAGGCCTTGGACTCGGTTCATCCACTGGTTCAGGCTCAAGATCGTCAGGATCATATTCCGTTACAATTGACACAGGAACCTCACCAATAGGAACTGCTACTGTTTCATTGTCTGAGGTTTGACTGGGCCTAGGAGTAATCTCCTCCAACAACACTTCATCTTCTGAATCCTCAACATCTGACTCTGAATCCTGTGATGTTACTGACACTGAAACAGAGCCTTTGCTTCTCCTCCGTGGAGTAGGAACAGGGAGACTCACACAAGGTCTAATATCAACTCTGTTTACGTTCTGGACAGGTCCTCCATCTACAGGTTCCACTGTATATGTTGTACCCTGTATCTCAATCACTCGCTCAGGAGTCGACACCCAAGCATCTTGGATTTTATTTCTTCCCATTGGTCTGTTTTTGTGATACAAGATGATACACATTCTGGCCTTTCTCAATTGGTTGGATACTTCAACAGAGCATCCAAGGGGAGATACGGCTCACTGGAGAATGTCCTGTTTTTTTGTGTGTGGTGTCACATTGTACGCATGTACCAACTCAGGCAAATGTTCTGGCCATCTGTGTTTCTTGTCTGGAGGGAGGGTGCATAGCAGCTCATGTAGGGTTCTGGTGAACCTTTCACACTGGGCATTTCCAGTTGGGTGGTAGGGCGTAGTGCAGCTTTTCTTGAACCCATATATTTTGCATAGTTCTGCTATGACACCACTCTCAAAATGTCGACCTTGATCTGAATGTAACCGTTCTGGCACACCATATTTCATAAACCGCTCCCTGATGAGGAACTTTGCCGTAGTGTCTGCAGGGCCTCAGCGGCCGCATTATGTCCACCTGGCCGATACTGGACATCCACATCAAACACAGCCAACTGTGCCACCCATCTGTGTTCAATGGCTCCTAGTTTGGCAGTGTTGAGATGACACAAAGGGTTGTTGTTTGTAATTACTGTACATTTTGAACCAAGCAAGTATCCACGAAACGTCTCTACTATTGCCCGTTTTAGTGCAAGGAGTTCTAATTTCATACTACTCTAGTTCTTATCATTCTTGTCCACATTTCTCTTTCTCATGAAATCACTCTTTTTGTCACCTTGTTGCTGATAAAGAATAGCTCCCAAACCATGACTGCTGGCATCGGTCTCCACATTAAAGGGTTTAGTGAAATCAGTAAATCCTAGAATGGGTGCACTGGTAAGCTTATACTTTAAGGCATCGAAAGAGACCTGACATTCCCCACAAACTACTTAGCATCTGATTTGCTTTGGAATGTGCAGCACTTAGACAAGAAAAGATCTGAGTTATTTTACTGTGGACGGGACTGGCTATGGTGTGACAGTTGAGATCTTGTAAGCATCAGTAGCTATGCCATTTGCTGAAACGGTGTGCCCCAGGAACTTGACTTCTTTCTGTAAGAAATTTAACTTTGAGACCTGTCTCTTGTAGGCGTTCAAGCATTGTGTCCAACTGCTGTACGTGATATCCACCATGATATCACATGATATCCACCATGATATCATCCAAATACATTAACATTATCTAGAAAATGAGATCACTCATGGTAGCTTGCATCAACCTTTAAAAGGTTGCAGGTCCATTACAGACACCCATTATCATCCACAGATGTTCATATAGCTCAAACAGAGTGGTGAATGATGCTTTAAGCCGGTCCCACTTCTCTACAAGGGAGTCAGGTGGCTGAGCGGTGAGGGAATCGGGCTAGTAATCCGAAGGTTGCCAGTTCGATTCCCGGTCAAGCCAACTGACGTTCTGTCCTTGGGCAAGGCACTTCACCCTACTTGCCTCGGGGGAATGTCCCTGTACTCACTGTAAGTCGCTCTGGATAAGAGCGTCTGCTAAAAATGACTAAATGTACTGCTGCCTGTATACCCGAGGTCTTCATCCTCAAGGGCAAAAACATTTGTATATTTTGCTAAGACTGCACTTAACTCCACCTGCTGATCTTTAATACTAACAATGTCTAGCCGGTCTAAGATAAACTGAAAGTTATGTGGGTCCTGTACATCCTTTACATCAATGATAACTTGTTCAATACTCACAGAAATACGTTAAAAATTTACTTGACAGGACCGCTATGAATTCTGGTACTCCACTACAGACAAGACACCTAGTCAGGTTCTGGGATGGAGCCACATATCCTCCTGTGACAAATGTGCTACTTGTATGGAAAACCCATGACAGTGAGGGTCAACAAGCATAGGGAGAACTATGAGCCCATCAGGTAGAGAGGTATTAACAGATTATACCAACATCTGTGCCCCTTGCTTTGCACCTTTGACATGCCCCTGGGCCCTCACTGTTACCACGGACGCTGCATTTATGTATACTTTCTCTTTACCAGCTAATCTAGCCATGGCCTTCTTGTCAACTTTAAATGTTTGCACTTGCTGGATAACATTTCTCCAATCCATATCTTACTCCCCTCCTAAAGTAGTCTAAAATTCGGCATGTACTAACTATCGGCACCTGTTGATAATGTTCATACCTATAATTCCAGGCACTGACATCTGGAGACTCTGAGGATCTTTCACCACCATGAACCCACAGTCTGGAACTGTCATGCCCATTGTCTCAACCACTAACTCTAGACACCCCAGATAGGGTATGTCTAAACCGTTGGCTGCTGTTAACTTGAGCCAACCAGATGTAGAGAGCATATCTCCATCCTCCCTGCCCAAAAGAAGAACCCTTCTGAAATAATGCTTACTTGACTGCCTGTATCCAATAGACAAGATGCTACAACCCCCCCAATCTTGATGTCCACTACAGGACATGTTCCCACAGCACGCTCTAATAACTGGTCATGAGATGGGCTGACTTTAGATGAGTCTGAGGTGCACCCCCAAACTGCTCGACTCAACACAACCGGGGGTCTCGTTTCCCTGCACACCAGGACACAGTGCTATCTTTTCCGGTTACATTTCGCTTTGTGGGGCAACTCCTAGTGATATGTCCCTCTGACTAACACTGAAACATATGGGTATGCCATCCTCTGTGAATTGTGGTTGTGTCTGCAGGTTACTGCTAGTCCTTCTACTAGTGCCTACCTCAGGAGTAACGAGATTCTTTACAGCCTGTGTTAACTCACTCATGGCTTTACCTTGCTCTGCAACTACCCTCAAAACATCCTCCAAAGTAACTGACTTCTGCTCCCAGCCTGTCCACAACATTCACCATCACTCCTCAACTCCTACCATCATCTACAAGAAACCTTCCTAGACCTCACCTCATCTCCCATGTCTGTGTTGTGAACTCGGGTTCACTCTGAACTTTCGACAACACTAACATACTTTAGTGTAATGTTTACTATCTAACAGATAAAGGTTTTTTTTTTACTTTGTGTTGTAATAATGCAGAAGTTAGAAATTACTCACGCCATTGCTCTGTTTAAAAATAAATGAAAAAGATCATTAAAACATCAATCATATTACAATATAGTACCAACATGTTATTTACAAATTTGTGAGTCAACAGAATTAACGTTAACGAGCCTATGAAATGAATACATCATTATTATCATAAGCAGATGAACTAAGAGCAAGGATAAAATGCTGCTCTATGTGATACCGCTGCTCTATGTCAGTAGTCCTACATCAACATACATCAGTGTAATCTATGGAGCTCCTGTGTTCTGTGTTCAGGCTCTTTCATGAAGAGGATGACTGTTCTTCATCTCCACATATAGACTACAGCATTTCATGTTTTACTGAGAGAATATAACATCTCAGAATAATCATCTTCAATCCAGTAAGATAATTAAATGTTGTCATGTGCATTGTTTGTTCAACATATTCTTCACTAATTTGCATCACTACTAAGTGATTTGAGCCTGTCTCTTCCAATACTGTACATCTCTACAAGCTTAGAGTATAGAGGGGTTAGAATGGGCAGCATTACCAGATAAGTCAGAACACCTCTAATGCTCTAACTCATACTTACATGGGAAAGTATAATTGTATATGTACAGACAGAGAGACTGTGTTGTCATAGTTCATGTAGAGATGTTCATAATCATGTTCTTTAGCTGTAGAACACTTACCCCTGTCCAATAGATACACAGCCTCCTCCTCCTTCTGTCCTCCATAGGTGACCTGACAGATGTACACTCCATCATCTGACTCCTTGTAGTCTCTCAGCCTCAGAGACACGTTGCCTCTCTCCAGCTCCTGGGTGACCAGACTCACTCTGCCCTCATAGCCCCTCCCCTCTATCACCTGGCCATTCTTATACAGGTAAATACACTCTGTCCCCTTAAACCACCTGATTGTCATGGCAACAGCGCTGGTCTCAGGAGAGAGGTGACATGAGAGGGTAACATCCTTTCCCCTATCAGCCACCACAGCCCTCTCTGGTACCATGAGTTTAAACTCATCTGTTGGGGAGAAGAGAAACAGTACTGACATCTCTGCAGGTGCATGACAAGTATACAGTCTGCATCTATGAAGTAACAATCACACACAGACTCTATATGCTCTATACACACTCAACCTAGAGAGACATGTAGGAAGAATCTAAACTCACATCACTAGCAAACATGAAGGACAGCATGGATGATAATGTAACCAGTAAGGAGAGGTTATATACAACACAGCAGCATGGATGGTTGTAGAGAGGGTTACACACAACACAGCAGAATGATAGCATACAAACAAACATAATGTTGGTATACTGCATATGTTCATTTAGTATTGAATCTAGTTACATATTAACTATGTTCTCCTTCTTCTGAGGCTGGCTGGAGGCAGCAGTCAGAAAGTCAACCCCTGCAGGAGAGGTTGAGGCCAGCAGAGAGCAGCACAGTTCTACTGAGGAAGTTCTAGAAGGAGCAGAAGTTGTCATGAGACCAGTGACTCTGGGAGGTCAAACAAAGGAGGAACAGTCACTGCTGTCTGTTACTGAATCATGGTATTAATGAAGAAAGTGTTTTGTACGTCTCTTCATTAACGGAGTGACTCAGTTCAGTTGAGTTCTGGATTTTGTAAGCATTTTCAATCTGCAGATTGGGAGAGAAAACCAGACCGCTGACAATAAATGACAACACAACACCAGGCTTAGGTCTCAATCATGTCTTTCTCCGCTCTGAAGGCCGGAGGACCATCTTCTATAGGGCACAAGAAAGTAAACATAAGATAGTGACAATCAGTCAGTAATGGTGTTACAACAGTCACAGAGAAAGAGATTCCCAGCTCCCAGCTCATGACCACTCTCAGGGCAGAGAGAGATCATAGGTGGAGCCCGTCGTCATCACAAGGGACGTTTACCCAGTACTTTCTCCTGACCCTGAACATCTATTTAACCTGACAAATAGACACAATCCACTCTCATCATAGCAAACTCACATGAAAACATATTAAGTACTATTCAATGACTAGTTCTATTGATTAGTGAAGAACATAAGTACACTGGAAATCCAATGTTCCTCCACAGTATCAAGTTCAGAGAGGTGATTGGTCAACAGCAGAGCTGTGAAGTAGAAGCAGAAAGACACCATCAACATTTGGCTCAGTTGTGCCACACATGACAGAACATTAAATACTGTTGGTAATGGAGGCTGTGATCAAATAATGAACTCTGACAGTGTCCACTACAGTAAGTATACCAGCACCTCTTCTGGTGGTATGCCAACTCCTCTGCTCCATAACGCCTCTTCTCCCCTCTCTTCTATTCTTCCAATCTACTTCCTCCACACACACACACACGCACACAGACACACACACACGCACGCACACAGACACACACACACACACACACACAGACTTTCTCCAAGCAGGACGAGTGCTTGATCCCTGACCGAGGACCCATACAGACACGTATGAAATGTTGTGGAGACATCTCCCTTTTATTCTGTAACAACCTTCCCCTCCTGCCTGTCCTGTAGCCCTCTCCTCTTGGCCCTGCTCTTGAACCTGTGTCTCTTTGTCAAACATCTACATAGAGAAATGGACAGAGCGGTACTATTGGTTCATGAAGTCAAGCATGTGATGTTGTGAAGATAGTTTGATCTACATACACACAGGCCTTCCCAAATCGATCACCACGGCTTGAAAACGTGGCCAAGGATCAACAGGGTTAAAGTGGTGCATAACAGAATCCCATCTAAAAACAGGAGAGGAGGGGAGAGGACTAGAAGGGAGGTAAAGGAAAGGAGAGATGGAGAGGAGAGGAGGCATCCTCACAGTATTGAGTGAGCTGCTGCTGCAGAGATAAACCGTCACAGATGCAGTCCCCAAACACACCACCAGGGGGAACACTCTTCACTGCTGCTCACAGGAATGTAGACCAGCACTGTCCAGAGAGAGATTAGATAGAGGGAGGGACGGATGGCAACAGAGGAAACTCACCCAACATCCCCCCTGGCCTCCCCCCAACCTCACCCAACCTCCTCTTAACCTCAACCCAGGCTCCCCAACCCCCTGCCTCCCCCCAACCTCATTTAGCCTCCCACCTCCCCCTGCCTCCCCCTGCCTCCTCCTGCCTCCACCTGCCTCCAGGGTAGAATGGGGAGACAGCAGCTGTCTGGTGATGGAGGATCTGGATGAAATATTGAAACACAGACAGTTCTGTTTGCTCATCTATACTACCCCTCATTCCTCTCTCTTTCTCTGTGTCTCTTCCCCCATCCTTTTCTTTCTGCCCTGCCCTCTCTCTTTCTCCATACTTCTATGAGTATAGCAGATGAGTGTTCACTGGGAGCAGCAGTAGCAGTGTGGACAATACATGAAGGAGACCCCAGACTCATACACATTGTGGCAGGGAGAACAATAAGGATGTTGCACAGGTGGTTGGTAAGCCCCCAAAGGACGTTTGTTTAAGGTTTTGCGGGGAAAAGACAAGGAATGGCGGTTTTGATTGTTTCTCCCGTTGGCCTGGCTGCAGCCTTCAGGTCCTGACTGGAACAGGATTGGTCAGGTGGTCAGATGGTCAGGTCGTGGGTTTGTACGTAGCTGCAGGCTGTGGTAGGTAGAGCACGTGTGTTACCTTCCTACTCCTTGGCTTACCTCTCCTCTGCCAGTATCTCCAGCCTCTCTCATCATGGCCCTGGTCGAGCGACCCAGCTGGGGAGCTCGTTGGAGGCTGATTGGGGAAGGAGCTGGGAGTGCTTGTGCTGGAATGCAGCAGGGCTGCACTGTGAGGTGCCGCAGACTGGGCGCTGACAGCCTGACCGGCCCCGCCCGGCCACAACTCCCTCCCCCAAGCGCCAAGCTGCAGCCCGTAGGAGGCGTTGTGACATGGAGGGGAGCCCCCCTGAGGGAGAGCATCCTGGAGAGCCCATCCACGTTACCGTGCTGAGGCCCGGACGGGTGATGGAGCTCAAAAGAGAAATCCTGGAGAGCGAGGAACCATCGAGTGACACGGGTCTTGCTGTCCTTGGCCTTCACCACTGCAGAGGCGAGTGGTTGGTGACCAAAGTGAAGTGGGGGCCCAGTAATTAGTACCTGAGGTCCTGGACCGCCCACCTGACCTCCAGGGCTTCCCTCTCCACCACGGCGTAGCGACTCTCGGCAGGGGTCATCTTCTTTCTGATGAAGACCACTGGATGCTCCTCTCCCCACGACCTCCTGGGAGAGGACCTCCGAGGCCTGTCTGGAGGATGAAGGGTTGGGAGAAGTCAGGATTCAGCAAGACCGGCTCTCTGGTCAGGACTCTCTTCAGCTCTCAGGAGGCATGGTCGGCCTCAGGAGTCCACAGACCCCCCTCCTGCTAACTGGCGCTAGTATCCAGCCAAGCTGAGGAAGGCACATACCTGAGTCCTGGTGGTGGGTTGTGGGGAAGCCTGTACTGCCTCCACCTTCTACTTTTGGGGCTTTAGTCCGCCTCGTCCATTTTGGTAGCCCAGGTAACGGCTAGCACCCTCCGGAGTCTGCACTGGTGGTCCTCCCAGGTCTCAGTGTGGATGAGCACATCATCAAGGTAGGCAGCAGCATACTCACATCCATGAGGAGCAGCCTCAGAGACACGTTGCCTCTCTCCAGCTCCTGGGTGACCAGACTCACTCTGCCCTCATAGCCCCTCCCCTCTATCACCTGGCCATTCTTATACAGGTAAATACACTCTGGGCCTCATGTACGCTTTTGCGCCCATTTCAGGCGTATTTGTTTCGCAATTTGCGCGTAAAAGCATGGCGAGGTATGTACAAACATGCCGCACTGAGGTAAAAGCGCAGACTGCCTGTCGCGGGAACTGAAAATGGCAAATTGCGCTTTTCCGTGTCATGCATATGCATTCATGGGAGGGTCAAGGGGAAAGTGGGAGTTTCCCATAAAGAGATGGGAGGGGATGCGTAAAGTGCGCCTAATTATGTATTCCGCGGTATGTACAAAAACCGCCTGTGAAAGCGCACCTCTATTTTGCGGTGAAAAAACGCCTGATAAAAGCAGGCGTAAACCAGGATGCGCATATGCCTCCTGTTGAAATGGCAACCGTAACCCGAGCAAGACGAAGGAGACGTTAAGTAGACATGAAGTATTTTTTGCCACAAGGATTACACTTTTTGAGTTGAGTGAACAATAAATCATTACGCGTTACAGATTAAGCAGCCATGCAATATTACAGTTACTGGAAGAAATCAAAGATTACATCGAATCTCCGACTCAGCGTTCACATTCCATTCTAGCAGTTGTTTAACTCCTCACTCACTCCATTACAAATATTGGCATCGGGATAATTTCAAACAGTCATCGCTGTTTTGACTTTGGTGGCTGATCCATGATAGAAAGAGAGAAGAGGGCCCATTCAATTGCGCGTTTAAATGCTCGCAATGTACGGTATAGTGGGCGGAGAAAGGCGCTGATTACCCGATGACCTGCAGGTTTCGTAAATACGCCGTAAACTGAAGTATCACAGCGTGCGCATCTGCGGGTTGGCCATGGCGCTAATAACGCTACGTTTGCGAATGTACGTAAATGAGGCCCTCTGTCTGCTTAAACCACCTGATTGTCATGGTAACAGTGCTGGTCTCAGGAGAGAGGCGACATGAGAGGGTGATGTCCTCTCCCCCATCAGACCACACAGCCCGCTCTGGTACCCTGAGTTTAAACTCACCTGTTGAGGAGAAGAGAAACAGTATTGACCATTCCACCCTCTGTCGTGGCCCAGTTTGACTTCTAATGTTTTTCCCTGCCCAATGTTTGACTCTAAACTGACTCTACAGTCAAACTGTTTCTTACAGAGGCAATGATTACTAGACCCTGCAGTTTCATACAAATCAACAACAATCTCAAGTATATATGGACACCTATGGATGAATTGAGGGATAGTCATAACAGTAATCAGAAGGTGAAGACGTACTGTGAACTGCAGACTCAAGTCAAGAAACGTGTGGGCTGGGTGACACCACTGTCCCCACCTCTCATGCTAAAGACTGGAGTTACTGGACCGAGTCTCTTGATGGGTCTCACACCTCATTGTGTGACCTACTGTTGCATTGCTGATCATATGTTGATAAGTAAGAGTCAAAATGTGGCCTGATTTCTTCTTACATGCTCTAGTCTTCATGCCCACCACTCCTCAGAACTACTAATTACATGTTGTCTTGTTTCTTCAAAACCTCACATAATTTATAAAACAAACTCCAGTAACACTATAACAACTTGATGCAGAGGCAGAGCCACTTCCATGTTCTGGAGGAGTTCACCTGTATCTCTCCTTCAGACTCCCTCTCTCTCTCCACTCCTTTAAGGGCAGAGTTCACCTGTATCTCTCCTTCAGACTCCCTCTTTCTCTCTCCACTCCTTTAAGGGCAGAGTTCACCTGTATCTCTCCTTCAGACTCCCTCTCTCTCTCTCCACTCCTTTAAGGGCAGAGTTCACCTGTATCTCTCCTTCAGACTCCCTCTCTCTCTCTCCACTCCTTTAAGGGCAGAGTTCACCTGTATCTCTCCTTCAGACTCCCTCTCTCTCTCTCCACTCCTTTAAGGGCATTAACATCATCAGAAGTAGTTACATATTAACTATGTTCTCCTTCTTCTGAGGCTGGCTGGAGGCAGCAGTCAGAAAGTCAACCCCTGCAGGAGAGGTTGAGGCCAGCATAGAGCAGCACAGTTCTACTGAGGAAGTTCTAGAAGGAGCAGAAGTTCTCATGAGACCAGTGACACTGGGAGGCAAACTCAGGAAGAACAGTCACTGCTGTCTGTTACTGAATCATGGTATCAAGATCAGTGATTGGTGATTGGTCAATAAAAGTGCATTCTCGTTCGCTATCCCTCCATTCCTCCTCCTACACCTCTCCTTTCTACCCAAACCCTCCATTTCTCAACCTCCTCACCTCCCCTATCCCCTCATTAACATAACACCTCCTCTGTCCACCCTCATCCCTCCATCTAATCTCATCATAATGGCAGAATCTCTGTCTGAGGGACTGTGGCACAATTATTTCGAGAATCAGGCACTTAGAAATAAATATAGGCTATTTATGTAGGCGTTTTAACAGAGTTGATGAACTCACTGTCTGGTGGTGCGTCCTTGCTGTCTCTCCTCCTGCCTGGGAAGCCTGCATGTATTTACTGGAGTTAACATGAGAGCATTTAGACACATCTTAAACTGTGACGCCTTCAAATACAATATATAACATATGTTTATAACAGTGATGACTAGACAGATGACATATCGGCTCTGTGCAGAGGAAAAGTGAGATCAGAATGCTCAACCGTTATATTCACTTCATTGATCCAGATGGAAATCTAAGTCTTCAATTAACAGAATGAGAGGCGAGGCGCATGTTCCTGAGGGGGCACCAAGCCGTCCTTGGCCTGTGAGGAGACGAGACACGTGAACAATGTCCGGGACGTCCCCTGCCACTTCCAAGACGGCCCTGTGCCCCGCCCCCTTTTTTATACTCCCTCATCGACAACGTAGCTGCAGAGTGGAGTTCCACAGGAGAGAGGGCTCTTCCCTGGGGAGAGCACAAACAGAAACACCTGATAGGGTCTGAAGAGGAGTCCCCATAAGGGGCCAGCCCGAGGTGACACACCCACTCCACCGCTCCACCAGCTGTGCTGAGGACAGAGTGACCAAAGGAGGAAGAGGACACATCCATCAGACAGTCTGGTATAAAGGGTGAGGGGGACCACCCAGACTCCGCCTCCCAGATCCCCTCCACTCCCACGCCACGGAGGATGGCCACTTTGGTAGGTGGAATGAGCCGGAATTCCAGGAGGAACGGGACATCCCATTGACTTAGACTGATACTGAAAGCGCCCAAGAGCCAGTGAGAGAGTCTTTGTGTAGACAAAGGCATCCCAGTTCCTCATCCACCATAGCTTCCCAACAACTGGGGGGGGAGAGCTGATAGATGCCGTTCATATCAAGTAGCATGAGAGAGAGCCTACTGGAACATGAGCAATGCAAACGCTTTTCTTGGTCTCTGCTGTGGGGAGGGAGGAAGAAGGATCTCAGCTCACAGCTCTGTGCCCTGAACATCCCACTGGTGACCTTGGGCCCAAAAGCAGGGTTAGGGTGCAACGCCGCTCGTCTGGTCACCTGAGATGATCACACAATCCGCATTGGTGGACAAGGTGCACGAGTCACTCGCTCTCTTAGCCGTAGTCAGAGTGAGGAGTGAGCTTGTCTTGAGAGAAACAAAGCACAGGGGTTTGCTGTCAATGTGCTCAAACGGAGGCTTCCATAGAGTCTCCAGCACCATGGACAGGTCCCACCTGGATGCTGATGCTCTCTGACGGGGTCTGAGTCTACATGTACCAGAGTCGTTCTATAGCAAAACCTTCATGACAAGCCCAGACGACTGCTCCATATACCTTACAGTATCAGTGTCGGTCTCTTGTCAAACTGTTTTTATAAACAAATATTTAAAAAAAAACGTTTCTACCCGGCACAAGACCGGGTCAATGTTTTGTCCTTCACACCACTGAAAGAAAGTTTGCCAGCGCATCGTGTATCTGTGTCCTTGTCCATATTGTGGTAACCAGGGGAACTCACTTGGGCTTTGACCTCGTATGACCCAAGAATAGCACAACCAGGGACAGGTGCAGCCCAGGTTGGGCATTTATTCAGCAAAAAAAACACCAAACCAAAGTTGAAACCAAACCAGATCCTGTCTTGGTGGAGGGAAAGGTCCACAGCCAGGCCCAGTCTGGCTGGTGTCTCTCTAGGCCTGATGAAAGAAGAGAAGGTGGGTTAGTCGTCCACTGCAGCTCTCACCATGGTTACTCTCCCCTCTGCTCCCCTGTACCAGCATGTGAATCTGGGAACCTTCCCCTGGATCACCTGACCCCGAGCTCCAGGGTTGCCACGGTATCCATAGCTCTGGGAACCACGGGGATCCAGGGTGGTCAGGATCCATCAGAATCAATTACAGTCCCTCCTATCTCACCCGGGCCAGTAGTGGGTGGATGACAGTTAAAGAGGGCAGGCATGAAGCAGGACCCTCGGCCAAGGGTTATGCACAAACGCATCGACCCCCAACGGTGGTTTGTCCCGTGCACTCAGAGAAAACATCAATAGCACTGCGTGCTGTCCCAGGACGTAAACAGGTCCACCTCTGCCCTGCCGCATCGACCAGAGAGACGATGGAAAAATGTTGCCTATTGTGGTTATCAAACATATATCAAATAAAATAAAACATATTCAGAAATAACCACTGTGCTAACAGCAATGGACCACTCAACGCACCAATAAGATGTTTGCTTGGATGTTGGTGTAGTCAAGGTTTGGGCATCCGATGACTCAAAGTTGATGTGGGTATATGTGTGTATAAGCGCATATGTTTGCGTGGTTGAAAAACTGTATGCTAGCTGCTCCCTTCAGAACTCCTACAAATTGAGCTGTCTAAAACAAATCACTAGCTCACCTATGAGCGCTCTTCTGCTGGGCGGGGCTACAGTTATCGATCAAAGCCAAGCCAAATTATTTTCCATGGTCTGGGGTCAGCACCAAAAAGCTAAAGATATTGAAAACCTCTTCACCTCTATATTTTCAAATGATAACAGATACAACACAAACCCAACCCAGTGGACCCAGTAGAGTAACGTACAATATGGCTTCAACACCTTCCCTCGTCCTCTTATGGGCTGCCTCATGACAACAGGTCCGCTCTGTTGTTGAGCAGGACTGGAATATGAAGGGCTCTCAGGGAGCGCAGCTGCATGAAGGCCCCAGTCCAAATCTCTGTCACTAAGCGGTGGAGGCTGATAGTATGACACGTCTCTGATGGGTCCCACTCTCCTCCTATTGGACCCTCTTGGCATTCCCCTCCCCACCTGCTCTGGGACGTATCCGGGAAAACTGGGTATTGGGACACCACTCTGCCCATGTCGACTCCGCACCCGATGCTCAAACTTCCCTCCAACGGGTGGATCAGATCACACACTGCGGTATCGCCAGCGATTGCGACGGTGCCGTACAGGGTCTAGTCCCAGCCAGGCAAACCACCTCTGCAGCAAGCGCATGTGTGTAAAAGGCCTAGGGGCACTGCTTCATGGGCTGCAGCCATCATCCCCAGCAGGGACATCACTGAAGAGCGGTGACTTTGTGAGACTCTGAAAGCACAGAGTGCTGAGACTGGTGCCTCTCTCCGTGGTGCTGAAACACTGCTCCCATCTCTACACTGTTCACTCGTATGCCTCGGTAGACAAACTGCAGAGACGACCAGGGTGAGCTCTGAGAGGAGAGAGGAGAGGCGCATATTCCCGAGGGCACCAAGCCGTCCTTGGCCTGTTAGGAGACGAGGCACATGAACGATTTCGCGGAAGTCCCCTGCCACTTCTAAGACGGCACTTGCACTTAGCTCTGAAATCAGCTGTCAGTAGCAGGGGCGGGGGATATCTGTTCTTAGGGGAATAAGAAGCATCCTCCTCAGCTGAGACGTCTCTATTGGAGACCTCAGAAGGACACCACTTCTCACAAGTGTTTCATTGTTTATAGTTACAATGAGTACGGGCATTAAGCAACAACTGCATGCTGTGCATTCTCAGATTCCCCCTTCCAGCAAGAAAAATACATCCTAAAGACCTTCACCCTACATCCACCTACACTAAGAACTGCACTGGGAACTTCACAACAGAGGATGTCAGAAGCATGCAGGCCTTCTATAACGCCATGTGTGTTGAAACAAATGCCATGCTAGGTTTTGATTTTAATTTAATTGAAAAATCAAAATTCACTGTAATTGTGATGGTAATAATTGACTTGATGGTACTGAGTAGAGTTTACAGGTACTGACCATTACAGACACCAAATCCTTGCCTCCTGTCTCTGTTGGGCCCAGGTCAGGTGATGTCAGCCCTTCGGGACTCAGGACTGCAGGACGGCACTGTGCTGATGGTCACAGCCGACCATGGGGACCTGGTCATGGAGCACCGGCAGTTCTACAAGATGTCCATGCTGGAGGGCAGCTCCCATGTTCCTCTGCTGCTCATGGGTCCAGGGGTGAGGTCTGGCCAGCAGCTCAACTTGCCTGGATCTCTGGTTGACCTGTATCCCACCCTGTTAGGTGAGGACTGGGGAGCTGGACTCCATAGCCCAGAATGTGGTTTGGGGAAAATGTGGTGGACTGGAACTCAGTTGCACGTTCAGTTTTCAACGGAAAGGCCTTGAGTAAGACTTCTACGACAGTTAACATCCACTTAATTAAACACGTGATAGTGTGAATAAATTCTCATGATAAGAGATGCTCATCAGATTCTTATCAGAAAAACATTTGAATGAAATGTGGGGATCAGATTGCTGAGCGGTTAAGGAGTCGGGCTAGTAATCAGAAGGTCGCTGGTTCGATTCCCGGCTGTGTCAAATGACGTTGTGTCCTTGGGCAAGGCACTTCACCCTACTTGCCTCGGGGGGAATGTCCCTGTACTTACTGTAAGTCGCTCTGGATAAGAGCGTCTGCTAAATAACTAAATGTAAATGTAAATGTAAATGTTTGAATTCCGTGCTGTGTTTATTTGTCTGAGATAGCTAGCATCCCTGCTCCAGGTAGTCTGAGTGGCCACTCCCTCGTTCCCCTGGTGACTAGGTCAGGTGGCCGGCCTGGCCCTAGCCCTCCAGGCTGGGTACTGACTGAGTACCACGGCTGCAATGCCAACGCCTCCACCTCCATGCTGAGGTTAGGCTGTTGGAAATACATGGCCTACGCTGACGGCCTGAGTGTCCCTCCACAGCTGTTTGGTGACTTCCTGCATGCTAGTGAAATAAGAGGCCTTTTTTGCTTGTGTGAAAGAATTTTAGGACATAGACAGATACATTACATGTTACATGTATGTGTTTTATAAGTGGTTATCTGTAAGCTCCTCTGTTCATTGATAATGGACAGACAGTGACTAGTTTAAGTAAGGTCAATATGGGTGTAGAATCTTATATCTTGTAGGAAATAAAGTCTGATTGTCCTAAGATATCTTATGATCTTAGAGCTCTGGTCACCTGGGGGGAGAAGTTCTGGAAGGGTCAATTGAAGCAGCTGCTCTGAACTTTTGGCTATAGAGATTGTGTCCTGTTTCATTGTTTGTGTTTAATTAATTCTTGTTTGAAGATGACCATATGTTATCTTTATTATCTCCTGTACTGGAGATAGATGCAACATCAAAGAACTTTGGGACACTAGGCCCTGAGGCTTTATTGTTTCAACTGTCACTGATTAGTGTTAGCCAATCACAGAGACAGCTACATTGATTGATTGACCATACAGAATGACCATTTGTTATACGTTTATATAAGGCAGTGTGTATGTGATGTTCTTTACCACCCTTCCAAACGACTTGTAGTATACATGTCCTTCGTTATGACGGGTCCAGAGTACTCTGTTTGGTAATGTACTGTACTAACTAAATAAATTGTATTAAGACGGCATGAGGTAATGTGAGTGAGGCAAGGGTGGGGCAGAATTCCCTCCTGAGTGAGGTCTTTAGAACGGTACATTCATAACATTCCCAATTCACACTTGATGAATGTGCCTATAATATACCTATAATGTCCCGAAAAGACGACATTCAGCACCAGAAACACCTTAGAGTGTATTACATGTATTCCCCACAACAATACATGTAACCTTTGCTCCTTTCACCAGGAGACAGAAGCTGTTGGAAAAATTGAAGATGTAACTGTTATCCTGTATAAGAATGATTCTGAGTTCAGTATTCCTTGGGTGCAAAGAGAGGCCTAACCCCAAATCTGAACTCTGGGTAAACATACAAGACCCTTATCTTGGGGCTGAGGACTAAGAAGAGTTTTTTTTTGGTTGTTTTAAGGAGATACTGTGTGACAAAGACTATAGGTGGAGACGCAAGGGGTCTGTTGACCATTTGCTTGACACCTATGTGAAGGAGCTTTTACGACCCCAGGACCGGAGATCCTGTTGTTGTGTTTCAATCTGGGTGGATGTCGTAAAAACGCATGCACACATGCGCGCCAGGTCTATGCAAGGGAGCAAATGAGGAAGAGCCATGGGACATTTGCATGCCTTTGTTTTAACCAATGACTGTCAAGAGTGGTTCTGTTTAAATAGGTAGCTAGCAAAAAATGCTAGCAGACAAACTTTGTAGCACAATGGCGTGTGATGTTTTGTCTCCTTGTGGGCCGGCCGCAAGCAATAAAGCTTTCTTAAACTTGTTCACCGACTGACTGTGCAATGCGTGATAGATTAATATTCCTGACAGAGGCGGACACCAATTGAAGCCCAAAAAAAACTCTCCGAAAGAACAGTTATGATAGTACGTATCCACTTTTACTGAAATCAGCATATGGAGAACTGATTCAGTTTCCTTACTGACTTGGGAAAAGCCACTCGCTTTAAGTTCAATTCAAGTTACAATGGATAATAGATTGATGGGGTGGGGGTGTGCCTAACAATTGTATTACTCTTGTGTGTCTTTGTCCTTTCTATCACATGACGATAAAAGAGACTTTGGCCTCAACTGAACTTGCAGTATTGACAGCGGGTAAATAAAAACTGCCATCAGATATTCTTTCAATAATTACAAATGCATTACAAATTACAAACTCAAGCAGCACGCCTTCCCCTGCTGACGACCCCCTGATCGGCTCTGCCCGTCGATCCGGCTTCTGGGTTGCCCTCCTGGCCTGTACTGGTCACCCTCTGGACCTGCCCCAACACTCAGCCCTGCCTCCCCAGTCCCCTTCCGGACCCCCCGGCCACCCTGCCTTGATTTCCTGCTGGGACGTCCGGTGCCGTCCCTTGTGGGGGGGGGGGGGGGGGGGGGGGGGGGTAGTGACATGGCCACGACCGTACGCCAGCGGTCCTGTTTTTCCTCCTGATTCCCTGTGTTCTGTGCTTTTGTCTTCTTCTGTGTCTTGTTCATTGGTGTGTCATTTTCTGTTTGCTCATTAGTTGTGGTTTGGTTCACCTGTGTGTAGTTTGGTCTTGTGTGTATTTATGGTTCCTCCCCTGATCAGTTCTTGTCGGTTCTGTGTCATGTTGTGAGTGTTCATGTGAGTACCCTAGCTGTTCCCAATTTTTGTTACAAAAAATACGTTGTTTAAAAAAAATGGTCTGCCTTTCTCCCTGTGTTTGGCTCCTCCCTCTTGCCCACATACCGTGACACCTTTATCTAGTGTGCAGTTAAAACACTTTCACGTTCATCTGGGTTGGGAACAGAAATATCGGTAACACTTTATAATAAGTCAACGCTTTTTGGCATTTACAAAGTGTTAACTAATAGTTAGTTAATCCTTTATAAAACATTTTGAAACATTAACAATACATTATTAAATAGTTAATAAGCTTATTATTAAACACTATGTTGATCATTAATAAACACTGTTAAAAATATGTATTTTATTCATAATACAATTCATAAGGTGTTTGATAACTGCATTATGATACTTTATAGACAGCTTGTTAATATAGTTGCAAACCAGTAGTTTAAAAGGTGTTAATGGTACATGAGCTGGTATAGAAAGCATTAGCAAATGGTGAACAAACCATTTACATTACCTTTATAAAGCATGAGTAAATAATCTAACAACATATTTACTTATGTCTTTAAATTATGTATGCCAAGTCGAATACAGGATGTACACTATGCTTTGCAGATATCTTAACAACTATTTTATAAAGACTTACTAATGATGCAACTTCTGATTAGTAATGCAAGTTATAAAGCATTTACTAACTGTTAGTTAAGGCTGTTGCGTGACCTAATCTAAAGTGTGAACTATTTATGCCTTATTAAGCATTTATAGAAAGACTATAGGCCTATAGATGTTGTGTTTTTGTTTTTTTAGAAGAAATAGCTGTTAATTTATTTACCTGGGTAATAAAATAGTATTTTATTTCCATTAAGAAGCGATACAGTAGAATTGGTATAAAAGTTGGTTACCCAAAGCTGTATTTTATTTTCAAAAAATGGCTGTAATAAACTGCAAATGTTTAGCTACTCCTCGACAGGTCTGCAAACGCCTTTGAAAGCAGAGATTTGTTAAAACGTTTGTTAACCGAGACCGTAGGTCGAGGGTTACAAACAAACAAATCGTTTTAACAAATTGAGGCGACAAAGCGTTTGCTGACCTGTCGAAGAGTAAACATTTGGTTTCTTATATACTACAACAATATGTGGGAAGATCCCAAATCAAACACGCCGAATCTGGAGCAGACGCCATCTTGTCAGAGCAATCAGCGGCCCTTGTACTGGTGACGTCACTACATCTCCAAGGCAACATATCAACAACTCTTTTGAGAACGTCTTCTGAACCAATAAGAACAGCATATTGGTTCAATTGCAACAACAGTACGAGCGTTCTGATTGGCTAATGGGTAGTCATGCCAGCCGCGTATTAAGTCTTTATATTCTATGCGCGTATTTACCTGCGGTCTGATACGTATTCTTATTGCCCTCCGCTGATGTCATCTTCACAATGAGCGAGATCGAGGAGTTTTACTATCCAGATGACAATGAAGACATCAACAGCGACGAGGAAATTCTTAACTTTCTAAAAGAGCAGAAAAGTGTGAACACAGAGAGATAAACGACAAGCGCTAGGCAGATTGCTAGGTTTGGTTGCTCAGATTTCAGATTGGTTGCTAGGTACTGTAGGTGCTAACACCTGAAACACACTGTGTGAAGACTTGAGTAGAGCTGAACAAAACGACATGTTTTAAATGAAAAGAGCTAAAAATGCCATATAATAAACAACTTACTAACCTCGACCGTTCGGTTATGCCGGGAAATATCAAACTGAGGTTATAAGTATCGACCGCTGTCACTCTCGGCTAGTAGAGCTAAGTAATGTAGTTAGTAAGACACATGCCTGTCATTACTTCAATAAAATAGTAATTTTGTGTATCACATTGTGTTGTGTCTGTTTCCTTTTGAGAAACGTATGTTCAGCCTTTGTGAATGTGAGGTTTGAGAATGGACAAGAATACCTTAATAAATAACTTATAAATGTTTAATAAGGCATAGATAGTTCACACTTTAGATTAGGTCATGCAAAAGCCTTAACTAACAGTTAGTAAATGTTTTATAACTTGCATTACTAATCACAAGTTGCATCATTAGTAAGTGTTTATAAAATAGTTGTTACGATACCTTTGTGAATGTGAGGTTTGAGAATGGACAAGAACACCTTAATAAATAACACAAAAGCCTTAACTAACAGTTAGTAAATGCTTTATAACTTGCATTACTAATCACAAGTTGCATCATTATTAAGTGTTTATAAAATAGTTGTTAAGACATCTGCTAAGTATTAGTGTACATCATGTATTCGACTTGGCGTACATTAATTAAAGACGTAATTAAATATGTTGTTAGTTATTTACTCATGCTTTGTAAAGGTAATGTAAATGGTTTGTTCACCATTTGCTAATGCTTTCTATACCAGCGCATGTACCATTAACAGATTATAAACTACTGGTTTGCAATTATATTAACAAGCTGTCTATAAAGTATGGTAATGCAGTTATCAAACACCTTATGAATTGAATTATGAATCAAATCCATAATGTTTAACAGTGTTTATTAATGATTAACATAGCATTTAATAATAAGCTTATTAACTATTTAATAATGTATTGTTAATGTTTCAAAATGTTTTATAAAGGATTAACTAACTATTAGTTAACACTTTGTAAATGCCAAAAAGCGTTGACTTATTATAAAGTGTTACCGAAATATCTAACCTCTCCCTTCTCATTTCTGCCCTCTAGAGACCAGTGCAGAACTACAGATTATACAATTTAGTTACTCTTCACACTTGCAGACAATTCTCTTCTGCTGTCTTTTACTGAATCCTGGTATCAAGATCAGGGATGTGATTGGTCAACAGCAGAGCTTTTCTAAAACTAGAAAGACATCGTCAACATATGAGACATGACGTATCAACAGAGGCTTCAGTGTTAGGTGTTTTGATAAAGAAACACAAAAACAGATATCACACGACAGAACATCATAGACACTTTTTCTTTTTTACTTTATTTATCCCCATAGGAGTTAGTCAAATACTTGATCTAGGTCTGCTGTACAACAGCATCTCAATCAACAATAAAGTATCACAAGGAAGTCAGGAAATTTCAGGGCTTGTTATGTTTCAGCTACTGGTCTACTTTGTAAATGTACTGTATGACACCTTGGTAGTGGATGCTGTGATCAAACAGTAAATACTGCTAGTTTCCACTTCAGTAAGTATACCAGCACCTCTCGAACTCCTCTCTCCTGTATCTCCTCCCCCTTTCTAATCTTCTCCTCTTCCCTTCTCTTGTTCACTTCCAATCTCCTGTCCCCTACTCTTCTAATCTCCATTGCTTTCCTCTCTGCAGTTCAAAACTCACTCAGGGCTGCTAACAGACCAGGGTCTGCAGTATGTCTGAGGTTGTAAAGAAGCCAACCTGAAGAGTTTCTCCTGAGCCAAGACAACACTCCTACCAGAACTTTCTGATCTCTCCTGCCTCTGACTTGTCTCTCCTCCAGTAAGATGTGTGCTTCCCTGAGCTCTCTAACGTCCTGTCTGAGTCTCTCCATCTCTCTATCCTTCACCTCTAGCTCTCTATCCTTTCCCTGAATCTGTCTGCTGAAGTCTCTCTGCATCTTAGTGTGTGAGATCATGATGCTCCTCTGTAGCTCAGGTAGGACCACCTTCATCAGGTTTCTCTCTGCTTCAACTCTGGCCTCTCCTTCATAGTTCTCCCTGAACTCCTCCATCTCCTGCCTGTGTCTCTGCTCCCTCTCCCTCCTCTCATTCTCTCCCTCCTCTCTAAATCTCTTCAGCTTTCTCTCCATCTCCTCTCTCCGGTCAGTCTCTCTCTTCAGCTCCCTCTCCAGCTCTCTCTTCTTCTCCTCATCCCTCTCTTCCTTCACCTGTCTCTCCAGTTCAGATGTTCGATGGCTGAGTGTTCTGATGTCTCCCTCGTGCTCCTGGATCACTCCCTCTATCTTCTTCAGAGAGTTCTGCAGCTCTGTCTCAAACTTATCTTTCCTCTCTGTCTCCTCCCTCTGTATCTTCTCCTCTCTCTCCCTCTGAATCTTTCCCTCCATCTCTCTGACCTGGGCCTCTGCCCCCTGGTAGGTCTGACTGCTGTAGAAGCTCTCTCTGTTTCCTGCCACCATCTCCTCTACCTGGTGCAGCAGCTCTGGGACCTGAGTGCCATGGGCCCTGTCCTTCATGTTGAGGACGTGGTACCTGTTCCCACATTTCTCTACAAGCTGCTGGAGGTCCTGACTTCCTGTTTGGAGAAACTCCATGCTCTGCTCTCTCAGACTGTCATCATGGGTGAACAGAATGACAGTGTGTCCCCAACAACCCTCTCCAAACATGTCCTCCATTCTCTCCATGGCTCCTCTCTCCTCCCCCTCAGAGGGCTCCACTGGTACGACCAGGAGGAAGGCATGGGGTCCCGGGGCGGACAGACGGACACACAGCCCCACATCCTGTCTCATCTCCTCCAGAGAGAGTCCAGGGCAGAACCAGTCTGGAGTGTCCACCAGCACCAGCCGTCTCCCACACACGTCCCCCTCTCTCCTCCTACTCCTCTGGGTGACTGCATAGGGGCTGTCCTGGGCCCCAAACTCCTCTCTGTCCAGGATGGTGTTTCCTGCTGCCCTCCTCCCAGCCCCAGTCCTCCCCAGCAGCACCAGTCTCAGCTCAGACACACTGGGAGACACTGGAGGGTCTGGACTGCTGCTCTCTCCCCCCACTGCAACACAACACAGGGACATGGTCACACCACTGGTCTAGTTAGAGAGGAAAGTGCTGATATTAACTACTCAGTTAGCTGTGTTTTAAAACTGTAATTGATATCTGACAAATACAGACAACATAGAATAACATGAATTAAACTGTAATTGATATCTGAAAAATACATAGAATAAAATGAATTCAAATATGTAATAATGAACATCTCTATCCGAATAAATCATAATAAAAGTTCCTCACTGCAGAGCAGTATCAGGACGTTTGAGATTATAAATCTGAACTCTATAATCACTATGAAACACACAGTAGGATAGAAGATGTAAGGACAGTAGAGGATGGGTTAGATGTTCAGGTGTTTGTAGGTGTCTGTAACAGAGTTGATGACTCACTCTCTGGAGGGGAATCTATGCTGCGTCTCCTCCTGACTACAGGGACCACAGTAGAACCTTCATCCTGTGGTAGTGGTGGGTCTGTATCTGGGGTCTCTCCTCCCACTGCAACACAACACAGGACACAGCTCAAACTACTGACGTGAGGGTCACCCTGGACATTCATACCAGATGTTCACCTCAACAGAGTCATCTGACTATGATACTGAACCCAGCGTTAGACAGGTTCCTGTAGGTGCATGGCCAGTGTATAGAGAATGGACTGGGTCAGTGTGGTGGAAATTTAGAATATAGTTACAATGTACGTGTTTTATATAGATAGGTAATGTAATGAATGGGGGCTTTATAGGATGCAAGCTTTGTAGAATGGATGTAGCAGTTGGTCTTAAGGTATTTATGGTGTTGTTTTATGATGCCTAATTAAGAAGCCAGAGGCACGGAGGTTGGGGGATTCTTGAGTCCCGTGGCCTAAAGGGAGAAGTGTAGATGGATCAGTTGATCTAGCAGCTCTGACCTTTTGGCCAAGGAGATTGTGTCCTGTGTCCTGTTTGTGTTTCATTAAAGGTATCTTTACTATCCTCATTTAGAGAAGGAGCTGGGACATCAAAGAACTGTGGGACACTTGATGTGGAGTCAAACTGTCACTGAGTAGTGCTGGCCAATCACAGACACTGCTATATTGATTGATTGAACATCTTAAAGATCCTTTGTTCTAAGTTTATATAAGGCAGGGCTTTATGGTTGTTCTTCATCACTCTACTGAACGACCTGTAGCACGTCTTTCGGTCATGACTGATCACAGAGTACTCTGTTCATTCTTAAGTTATACAAATTAAATAAATTGTATAGTAACTGCATTTTTTGACTATTCAGATCTACACAGTGGCACTTGAATTCTTCCATTACAGTCAGATATTCAGGTGTTTTAACAGAGTTGAGGACTCACTAGATGGAGGTGGATCCATGCTGTGTCTCCTCCTGATTGGTAGTTTGGGTTCTGCTTCTGAGATCTCTCCTCTCTCTAACACACAAGATGAAACATTCAGTGGGCATCATATTTAGAGGGAAATAGTGAAAATAAAACTTCACATTATAACACTCACCAGTGGTTTTAACTGATAACTCATTTCTCTGTCTCTGTACCTCAGTGTTCAGGTCACATATCTGCTGTGCTGAAATAATTGAAAATAAAATCCATAAACATACTATTTCCAAATACAAAACACTTCAAATGTATCACAGAAATGATATGAAATACACGTTACGCCATGAAATCTTACCAAGTTTAATGTTTTCATTTTTGACATCTTCCACATGTCTGTCCCTCTCCTTCAGCAGTTCATCTCTCTCTCCTAGTTGTTTGTCCTTCTCTTGCAGTCCCTTCTGTGTCTCTTTACCTTCACTCTCTAGTCTCTCCAGTCGTTGGTCTCTCTCTTCTAGTTGTTTGTTTTTCTCTCCCAGTTCCTCCTGCCTCCTCTTTAGTTCATCATCTTTCTCCTCCAGCTGCTTGTCTTTCTTTTTAGTTGTTTTTCATTCTCTTCCAGACTCTTCTCTCTCTCTTTACCTTTACTCTCTAGTCTCTCCAGTCGTCGATCTCTTTCTTCTAGTAGTCTCTTGTCTATCTGTACCTCTGGAAGTGAATAATAACAGTCTGGTGTTAGACTAATAGACCAATAGTATTAGACATTACTGAGACAGCAGGCTGGTCATTTGCAGGTATTTTAAATGCAGCAATAAGTTTGGCTGCCTGACACAATGAACAGACAGTTTACAAAAACGGCCTCTGTGTTGGAAATGTTTCAATCAATTATTTAAATATAATCTATATTACTGTAAGAACGTAAATAGACTTGAGAATGTACCTTCACTGTAGAAATGGAAATCAGTTGTTTTATTTTATCTGTAGTATTTGACTTTTATACTCACCAAGAAAACAAGCAGATTCCTCTCTTCTCCTCTTGTCCTCTGGGCTCTCACTTTGTAAATACTGTTCAGCTGAATGAATGATGGAGAACTGACATGTTAGATATATTACAGTGCAGTAATACAATCTCTGTCAAGCTACTTGGAAAATATACATTTCAACTTCTAATACCAGCAGCACAGCAAATTGTGTTGAAATACTTTTATTAAAAAATCATTGTATGAATTATAAATGATTTAATGTTCCATTTCTAAACTAAATACAACAAACATGTATTGAATGTATATTCCTGACAGTTTATCCTGTGTTGATGTTTTACAACAAGAATGTTTCTTCTGTTTCACAGGTAAGGCAGTGAAGTGCATTATTTCAGACATGTTGTAGTTTGAACAACATATTCTTCTTAAGTTTTAAGCAGATTTTTGTTGTAGGTCTACTAGCACCACCTACTGTACTGGAGTGTGGTCCAGAGACAGACCTCTAAATCCTCCCTATTGGTCTGGTTTCTCTTAGAAAAGGACCAGTGAAGATCTCTCTCTGCTTGTACAATCCCACAACAAGGCCTCCACTGTCAGTCTTCTAATGCCCTGAGCCCTCAGACTCACCTTTAACCTCTCCCTTTCCCTCTGTCCATATCAGGGCCTCAGCCTCTGCCTTACTGATAGACACCATCACCTCACCCCCCTCCTCCCTGAGGGCCTGCTTAGCCAGACTGTCTGCACTCTGGAACCCACATCAGTTTTACCCACACCCCCATCCTCCTCACACCATTGTGACCTCGGAGCACCTCATCCAGCAGGTCCTGTCTACTGTGGGATGTGAAGGACTGTACACTCATCAGAACTGCACTAGAGTCTGAGCATATAACCACTCCAACCTCCTCCATCCACTGTAAGGCCAGTCAAATCACCAACAGCTCCACTGTAAATACAGCCAGGTGATCTTAGAAGCACTTTCAGACCATGACCTCTCTATTGGGTTTAACAAACGCTGCCCACTTGTGAATATTTGTAGTCATCCATTGTACACAAAAAGCACCCGACTACAGAACATCTCAGCCAAGTTGGCTCCCACCCTGTCCTCATACTGCCCCACTGCACAGTGTTAGGACCTGGGCTTGCACTGTGTCTAGCTTGGTCAGAGAAGAGCTGCTGACCCATAGACAATACACCCATAATCTATAACTGCTCTAACCAGAACCACATACGTGTTCACATACACTTTTTCAATATGATCAGCCCAGGTCAACCTCTCATCAAAATAGACCCCAGAAACCTGAGTACCTGCTCCCTCTCCAAATCATTCCCATACAACATCAGGCAGACCTCCTCCACTACCTTCCTCCTGGTGAAGAACACAGTCTTCTACTTCTTAACCGAGAAGTTTGACTAACATCAGACCTGGACCCAGGCTCACGTGGATGTCAGGAGCAAAGCTTATTATGGGATACATCTGAATAATACTGTGAGTGTATCTCTGCTCACAGGTTTGACCATGAAGGGAGAGTTTTCAGATATTTAAATAATGGCACCATGGAACTTAAAATAAAACAATAGCAGTTTCATCTTTGAAGTCTGAAATGTATTGGAACATTCTTAACCCATGATGTTGTATGTCATGAAACAAAATTACTCACCATAATCTGAAGTTTTGTAGAAGGATATGAAATAGAAAGTTAAAACATCATCATTAAAACAGAACACATCAGTATACTGTGCGAGTTCATCTTAAAAATTGATGATGAATAAAATGTTAGTGTCAGTAACCAGATTTGTTGAAAGCAAGGATTTACATTTACATTTAGTCATTTAGCAGACGCTCTTATCCAGAGCGACTTACAGTAAGTACAGGGACATTCCCCCGAGGCAAGTAGGGTGAAGTGCCTTGCCCAAGGACACAACGTCAGTTGGCATGACCGGGAATCGGACTGGCAACCTTCGGATTACTAGCCCGATTCCCTAACCGCTCAGCCACCTGACTCCCGGATGCTCTATGAGATGCAGCTGCTGTATGTTAATGGTCCTACATCAACATACATCCATGTAATCTATGGTGCATGCATTAGAGTTCCATGTTTTTTCAACGTGTTCTTCACTATGCACCACTGCTAAGTGCTGTGAGTCTGTGTCATCAAACACTGTAGATATATACAAGCTCAGAGTATGGAGTGGTTACAATGGGCAAAATAACCAGTTAAACACCACTAATGCTCCAACTCCTACTTACATGTGAAAGTATAATTGTATCTGTGCAGACAGCGACATTGTTGCCATAGTTAATGTAGAGATGTTCATAATCATGTTCAATATCTGCAGAACAATGACCCTCCCTGGGTCATAAACCCACACATAGATGACCTGACAGATGTCCCCTCCTCTAGCTGACCTCCTGTAGTCTCTCAGCCTCAGAGACACATTGCCTCTCTCCAGCTCCTGGGTGACCAGACTCACTCTGCCCTCATAGCCCCTCACCTCTATCACCTGGCCATTCTTATACAGGTTAATACACTCTGTTCATCAAACTACAGCTACATCAAAGTTCCCTCTAAACTGATCAAAACATGATAGTATGTTTTAATACATGTTAGAGGACAGCCTAGATGCATCCTTTCTTTGCCAAAATATCTTAAATGTGAGAGTTTATAACACATTGTATTCATCCTCTCCTTATTAAGGTCCTTCTCTATGTGGTGTTGTACCAGGGAGCAGGTTCAAGTGCAGCTTAGCAGCACAACGTATTATGGGATACATCAGAATAATACTGTGAGTGTATCTCTGCTCACAGGTTTGACCATGACGGGAGAGTTTTCAGATATTGAAATAATGGTACCATGAAACTTAAAAGAAAACAATAGCAGTTTCATCTTTGAAGTCTGAAATGTATTGGTACATTCTTAACCCATGATGTTGTATGTCATGAAACAGATATATGAAATTACTCACCTAGTCCTGAAGTTGTGTAGAAGGATATGAAATAGAAAGTTAAAACATCATTAAAACAGAACACATCAGTATACTGTGCGAGTTAATCTTAAACATTGATGATGAATAACATGGTAGTGTCAGTAACCAGATTTGTTGAAAACAAGAATGCTCTGAGATGCAGCTGCTGTATGTTAATGGTCCTACATCAACATACATCCGTGTAATCTATGGCGCTACGAGTTGCATGTTTTTTTCAACATGTTCTTCACTATGCACCACTGCTAAGTGAGCCTGTCTTATCAAACACTGTAGATATATACAAGCTTAGAGTATAGAGTGGTTAGAATGGGCATTATAACCAGCTAACCACCTCTAATGCTCCAACTCCTACTTACATTTGAAAGTATAATTGTATTTGTACATGCAGAGACTGTCGTCATAGTTAATGTAAAGATGTTCATAATTATGTTCTTTACCTATAGAACAATGACCCTCCCTGGACCACAAACCCACACTACGATGACCTGACAGATGTCCAATCCTCTATCTGACCTCCTGTAGTCTCTCAGCCTCAGAAACAAGTTGCCTCTCTCCAGCTCCTGGGTGACCAGACTCACTCTGCCCTCATAGCCCCTCCCCTCTATCACCTGGCCATTCTTATACAGGTTAATACACTCTGTTCATCAAACCACAGCTAGATAAAAGTTTTGTCTAAACTGATCAGAACATGATAGTATGCTTTAATGAAATTAGATTAACTGAAGTTTGGGAGGAAGATAGCGCACCAAGACTCATCCTTCACTCCAATCAACTGATACGCATCAGCCCAGTTAAAGCACGGAGGAATGCGACCGAACCCAACTCCCCGTTTTCAATGACGAAGTCTCTTCCGTTCCTCTGGTCCTTGTGCTAGCATGTTATTGTTTGGCGTGCGTACATCTCGTTGCCTCACTGTCTTCGCTGCTGCGTGTTTGCGTGTCTGCTGCTCACGTTGCTGTTTCAACTCGTCGGCTCTTCGCCTCGTCTCCTGGCTTCCGCAGATCGCCTCCTGGCCCTGACGTCTACAGAGGAATGGACGTTCTGGACCTGTTCTCGTCGGACGAAGAGTTCCCCTCCCGGCTGGAAAGGCGGTCCCGTCCCCGGCGTTCTGGCTGGGTCCCCAAGACCCCCGGTCGCTCCCCGTGTGGTGCTGCTCCGGGCTCCTGCGCCTCCCTGGGTCCCACGGCTCCACTTCCTGTTCCCGGGCGTCGCCTCGTCTCGCCCCCCTCCGTTCCCCTGCGTCCCTCCCTCCCTGCTCCTCCTGCTTGGCTTCGGCTCCTGCCCTCGCCGACCTTCCTGCCCTGTCCGCAGTGTTCATCGCCTCCATGGGCTCTCTGCCGGCTCTCTGCCCTGCGCCTGGCCCCGCCCCTGCTTGCTCTGGTCTGGCCCTGCCTCCTCCGGGCTGCGCCCCTCTAACCTTGCCCTGTGCCTTCCCTCCTGCAGGTGTCTCCGCTCCGGACATAATGCCCGCCCCGGCTGCTGCCCTTCCCGTCAGGACCCTGCCCGCCCCTGCCTCCACCTTCACGCTGGCCACGGCGCCTCCCCCTGCCCGCCCCGCGGCCCCCTCTGCCTCCAGACCTCCCCCCGTGTCTCCCTCCCTCCAGCCATCCTCCAGGGTGATTACGTGGACCTGGTCGACCTTCTCCTCCCGTCCCAGGTCTCTGCCCCCCGCACCATCGTCGGGTCCTGTGGCCCCATCCTGCTCCGCCACCCTGAACTCGCCCGGCGACGGGAGCTCACGGCAGCCGAGTTCTCTTACTGCTCTGGGCATCGCTCCGGCGGCTCATCTGTGCTGGCCCCGGATTCTGCTCCTCACCCCTGGTGGCCGCGGCCTCCATGGGCTCTCTGCTGCCTCCCTGTCCCGCACCTGCCCCTGCGTGCTCCGGCCCCGCCTAGTACGGGCTGCGCCCCCCTAACCTTGTCCTGTGCTTTTTCCCCTGAAGGTGGCTCCACTCCGGACGTCCCCCTGTCAGGTCCCTGCCCGCCCCTGCCTTCACGCTGGCCCCGGCACCTCCCCCTGTCCGCCCCGTGGCCCTTTCTGCTTCCGGGCCTTCCCCCGTGTCTCCCCGCTTCCTGCTGGCCGGCTCCGCTCCGGACTTCCCGCCCCCTCCTGTCTCCGCCTTCATGCTGGCTACGGCGCCTCCCCCTGCTCCCTCCTGCCTCCTGGCCTTCCACTGTCTCTCTCCCTCCGGGCCGCTGTCCTCTGGGTGGCTCAGCTCCGGTCTGCCCGCCCGTTCCGGCCGCTGCCCTTTCCGTTGGTGCCCTGCCCGCTCCTGCCCCGCCTCCCGCTGCCGGGCACTGGGCCGCGCCTGGCGGGTTCGTGCCTCATGCTTTGCCCACGCCCCCCGTTCTCCTGCCCCGGCTGTTGCCTTCGCCGACCTACCTGCCGTTGGCGGCGTTCAACGCCTCCAGCTCCGCCCCCGGCCCTGTTCCTGCCCCTGCTCGCTCTGGACTGGCCCTGCCTCCTCCGGGCTGCGCCCCTCTCCCCCTGCCCTGTGCCTTCCCTCCTGCGGGTATTGGATGCAAAAGCAGACCGTGCATCTTCGACCGTTTCTTGAAGCACTCCACTTGATCCTCCTCAACGAGTCCAGAAGTCCCCTCCTCCTTCATCTCCTGGACGACTTCCTCACTATCAGCCCCCCTTCATCTCCACTGGCGCAAGGCCCCCACACCGCATCAGGCTTGGCTCTGCTACCAGCCTCCACAAACCACAACAGGCTTGGCTCTGCTACCAGCCTCTACCACACTGCATCGGGCTTGGCTCTGCTACCAGCCTCTACCACACTGCATCAGGCTTGGCTCTACTTCCAGCCTCTACCACACTGATTCCTGTACCATCTTCCCACGACGGCACCCCTCCACAACCTTCACTCCACACCCAGAGGCCATCCTCCAAGCTTCATTCCACGCACACATACACCTCTCCATCCGCACTTCCACTATCCTTGTGTACCTCAGTGGCATCAACTTCTTCTGCAAGTTGCTCTCCCTCTGCACGGCTCCCCCTCACTGCCGACCTGCTAGCCGCCTGCATACACACACTGCGCACTGGCTACTCCTCCCCTTCCACCGATTCCACCCTAGAGGCCATGTTCCTCCTGGCCTTCAGCTTCCTTAGGTGCTCACAATTTACTTATTTACTTCCACCTCCTCCACCTTTGACCCCTCTGCTCACCCATGCATCTCCGACATCATGCTACACTCCCCAGACACGCTCATCTTCACCCTGAAACGCAGCAAAACAAATCAAAGTGGGCCAGCTGTTCCCATCTTCCTTCTCAACTCTCCCCTCAGCCCCTATGAGTCTCTGCATAACCTGCTTCTTTCCAAATCAGGAAGTCATGCCCTCCCCTCCAGCCCACTATTCAACACGGAATCAGGTTGCCTCCCGTTTCTGGTTCCACCATCATCTCCTCCTCATCCTCGCCAAATCAGGTAACGACCCTTCGCTTTACTCAGCACATTCTTTCAGGATCGGTGCGGCCTCCTCGGCTTCCAGCCAAAGCGTGGCCGACCACACCATCCAGCTCCTGGGTCGCTGGTCCTCCCAGGCATACCGCTCGTACGTCAGGACCAACCTCCCTGACCTTCACCACACTCAGGCTGGCATCAGCCTCGCTGCAGCCCGCTAGGTGAGTCTGTTCCTTTTGGGGATCTGCCTGAGCTGCTGCTCGGCCGTGACCCACTAGGACTCTCTGCCACACCCCGAGTTCAATGCCTGGTAACTATGCATGCACCCTTCACATCATCATCATCATCATCATTCATTCTGCACATCCCAGTGAACCCTCTCGTCCTCTCAGGACCCCAGGCTTGGCTCTGCTACCAGCCTCCACCAACCTGCATCAGGCTCAGCTCTGCTACCAGCCTCCACCACAAATCTGGCATGTCTCTGCTACCATCCCTACTTCAATAAAAGCATGTCATTATTCAATCGCTTCGTGATTTACTGAACTTGTGAAAAGAAAATTAACCCAACCAGATACAGATCAAAATATGGTAGCAGCACTTCAATGGATCAACTTCGAACACGACACCATGTGAATCCAAAAGTCTGCTCACAGTTATATTCCTTTGGCACCACAACGCACAACGTCGCCTACCGCGCCACATTCAGGGACTCGCCGATCTAACTTCCTGCTAGGAACTTACGTCTCTGCCTACATGACTCATTTAAAAGAGACAACAGCATTAACCGCTCTACCTAACTACTTCCCCAGATCCACCTGGTAACACTCTCCCCTCCTTAAGTCACTGTCCTCAGATACTGCAAGAGAGTTCTTCATCTCCTTCAAAACCTCTCAAAAGAAAACTGTCCCAAAACTGTCTAGTGGACTCGGTTCATCCACAGGTTCAGGCTCAAGATCGTCAGGATCATATTCAGTAGTTGGATACTTCAACAGAGCATCCAAGGGGAGATACGGCTCACTGGAGAATGTCCTGTTTTTTTGTGTGTGGTGTCACATTGTACGCATGTACCAACTCAGGCAAATGTTCTGGCCATCTGTGTTTCTTTTCTGGAGGGAGGGTGCATAGCAGCTCATGTAGGGTTCTGGTGAACCTAGGCTCCTAGTTTGGCAGTGTTGAGATGACACAAAGGGTTGTTGTTTGTAATTACTGTACATTTTGAACCAAGCAAGTATCCACGAAACGTCTCTACTATTGCCCATTTTAGTGCAAGGAGTTCTAATTTCATACTACTCTAGTTCTTATCATTCTTGTCCACATTTCTCTTTCTCATGAAATCACTCTTTTTGTCACCTTGTTGCTGATAAAGAATAGCTCCCAAACCATGACTGCTGGCATCGGTCTCCACATTAAAGGGTTTAGTGAAATCAGTAAATCCTAGAATGGGTGCACTCGTAAGCTTATACTTTAAGGCATCGAAAGAGACCTGACTTTCCCCACAAACTACTTAGCATCTGATTTGCTTTGGAATGTGCAGCACTTAGACAAGAAAAGATCTGAGTTATTTTACGGTGGACGGGACTGGCTATGGTGTGACAGTTGAGATCTTGTCAGCATCAGTAGCTATGCCATTTGCTGAAACGGTGTGCCCCAGGAACTTGACTTCTTTCTGTAAGAAATGTAACTTTGAAACCTGTCTCTTGTAGGCGTTCAAGCATTGTGTCCAACTGCTGTACGTGATATCCACCATGATATCATCCAAATACATTAACATTATCTAGAAAATTAGATCACTCATGGTAGCTTGCATCAACCTTTTAAAGGTTGCAGGTCCATTACAGACACCCATTATCATCCACAGATGTTCATATAGCTCAAACAGAGTGGTGAATGCTGCTTTAAGCCGGTCCCACTTCTCTACTGCTGCCTGTATACCCGAGGTCTTCATCCTCAAGGGCAAAAACATTTGTATATTTTGCTAAGACTGCACTTAACTCCACCTGCTGATCTTTAGTACTAACAATGTCTAGCCGGTCTAAGATAAACTGAAAGTTATGTGGGTCCTGTACATCCTTTACATCAACAGTAACTTGTTCAATACTCAAAGAAAGACGCTGAAACTTAACTTCACACACTCACTCAGAATTCTGGTACTCCACTACATACAAGACACCTAGTCGGGTTCTGGGATGGAGCCACATATCCTCCTGTGACAAATGTGCTACTTGTATGGAAAACCCATGACAGTGAGGGTCAACAAGCATAGGGAGAACTATGAGCCCATCAGGTAGAGAGGTATTAACAGATTCTACCAGCATCTGTGCCCCTTGCTTTGCACCTTTGACATGCCCCTGGGCCCTCACTGTTACCACGGACGCTGCATTTATGTATACTTTCTCTTTGCCAGCTAATCTAGCCATGGCCTTCTTGTCAACTTTACATTTTTGCACTTGCTGGATAACATTTCTCCAATCCATATCTAACTCCCCTCCTAAAGTAGTCTAAAATTCAGCATGTCGGCACCTGTCGGCACCTGTTGATAATGTTCATACCTATAATTCCAGGCACTGACATCTGGAGACTCTGAGGATCTTTCACCACCAAGAACCCACAGTCTGGAACTGTCATGCCCATTGTCTCAACCACTAACTCTAGACACCCCAGAAAGGGTATGTCTAAACCGTTGGCTGCTGTTAACTTGAGCCAACCAGATGTAGAGAGCATATCTCCATCCTCCCTGCCCAAAAGAAGAACCCTTCTGAAATAATACTTACTCGACTGCCTGTATCCAATAGACAAGAGGCTCCAACCCCCCCAATCTTGATCTCCACTACAGGACATGTTCTCACAGCACGCTCTAATAACTGGTCATGAGATGGGCTGACTTTAGATGAGTCTGAGGTGCACCCCCGAACTGCTCGACTCAACACAACCGGGGGTCTCGTTTCCCTGCACACCAGACACAGTGCTATCTTTTCCAGGTACATTTCCCTTTGTGGGGAAATTCCTAGTGATATGTCCCTCTGACTGACACTGAAACATATGGGTTTGCCTTCCTCTGTGAATTGTGGTTGTGTCTGCAGGTTACTGCTAGTCCTTCTACTAGTGCCTACCTCTGGAGTAACGAGATTCTTTACAGCCTGTGTTAACTCACTCATGGCTTTACCTTGCTCTGCAACTACCCTCAAAACATCCTCCAAAGTAACTGACTTCTGCTCCCAGCCTGTCCACAACATTCACCATCACTCCTCAACTCCTACCATCATCTACAAGAAACCTTCCTAGACCTCACCTCATCTCCCATGTCTGTGTTGTGAACTCGGGTTCACTCTGAACTTTTGACAATGCTAACATACTTTAGTGTAATGTTTACTATCTAACAGATAAAGGTAATTTTTTTTACTTAGTGTTGTTATAATGCAGAAGTTAAAAATTACTCACCCCAGCCCACTGTTTCAAAAGAAATGAAAAAGATCATTAAAACATCAATCATATTACAATATAGTACCAACATGTTATTTACAAATTTTTGAGTCAACAGAATTAACGTTAACGAGCCTATGAAATGAATACATCATTATTATCATAAGCAGATGAACTATGAGCAACAATAAAATGCTGCTCTATGAGATACCGCTGCTCTATGTCAGTAGTCCTACATCAACATACATCAGTGTAATCTATGGAGCTCCTGTGTTCTGTGTTCAGGCTCTTTCATGAAGAGGATGACTGTTCTTCATCTCCACATATAGACTACAGCATTTCATGTTTTACTGAGAGAATATAACATCTCAGAATAATCATCTTCAATCCAGTAAGATAATTAAATGTTGTCATGTGCATTGTTTGTTCAACATATTCTTCACTAATTTGCATCACTAGTAAGTGATTTGAGCGTTTCTCTTCCAATACTGTACATCTCTACAAGCTTAGAGTATAGAGGGGTTAGAATGGGCAGCATTACCAGATAAGTCAGAACACCTCTAATAATCTAACTCATACTTACATGTTAAAGTATAATTGTATCTGTACAGACAGAGAGACGGTGTTGTCATAGTTCATGTAGAGATGTGCATAATCATGTTCTGTAGCTGTAGAACACTTACCCCTGTCCAACAGATACACAGCTTCCTCCTCCTTCTGTCCTCCATAGGTGACCTGACAGATGTACACTCCATCATCTGACCCCTTGTAATCTCTCAGCCTCAGAGACACGTTGCCTCTCTCCAGATCCTGGGTGACCAGACCCACTCTTCCCTCATAGCCCCTCCCCTCTATCACCTGGCCATTCTTATACAGGTAAATACACTCTGTCTTCTTAAACCACCTGATTGTCATGGCAGCAGCGCTGGTCTCAGTAGAGAGGTGACATGAGAGGGTAACATCTTTTCCCCCATCAGCCCCCACAACCCTCTCTGGTACCCTGAGTTTAAACTCATCTGTTGGGGAGAAGAGAAACAGTACTGACATCTCTGCAGGTGCATGACAAGTATACAGTCTGCATCTATGAAGTAACAATCACACACAGACTCTATATGCTCTATACACACTCAACCTAGAGAGACGTGTAGGAAGAATCTAAACTCACATCACTAGCAAACATGAAGGACAGCTTGGATGATAATGTAACCAGTAAGGAGAGGTTATATACAACACAGCAGCATGGATGGTTGTAGAGAGGGTCACACACAACACAGCAGAACTAGAGAGGATACAATTTCTGGGGAAATTGTAGGGTGTGCTTGCTTGCGTCGGTTGCACAGGGGTCTGTATATTTTATATAAAAAAAATCTCATTTACAACTCAAAATACGAGTGAAGTGTAGAATGAAATATGATGTCTTCTCATTTCCCCTGCAAGAGGCAGCTGACAGGCTGAATCCAAACAAATACATTTGGCAGACCGGTGTAAAAATTGACCTAATCTCTATGACTTAAACGTCCTTTTAAGTTGTCCCTTCTCGTGATATTTTCAGGCATTTAGCCTACTCATATAGCATTCATTCATTAATAAAGAACCCCCTTTGAAGATTATTCTACGACTTTACCGGCAGAAGATAGAATCGCGATTCAAACAGTACCATCTGCTAACTGAAAATATGCCCCCAAAAACGTAAATAAGCTTGACATTTATTTAGTGGAAAATCGCTCATTCATAAAAAGCTCACTGGTAGCGATCATTGTCAGTAACAACGCAAAATGCGATATAGCCCTGTGTGGAGAAGCTGCCCCGGTAAATTGTACTACTACAGTACAGTACTAGACTACTGCTGTGTTCGTCTTGGTAGCGATTGCGTTGGTTGAATTCGATTTAACGTTCCGTTGTACGGTTTAGGCTGAAATTAATTATTTTCATGAACAGATTGACAAAGTTTAGGCTGTGGCAATGAAGTTCAGGTTAGTAGTCAGATTGTTTCAACTATTGAAAGACTTTTGAGTAAGGGGAGTGCCGAACATGTTCTGTCACCGTTTGACTTGAACAGCTGAGGAGTTTTTGTTAGCTACTCACACTAGTGTCTCAGGTAGGCTACAGCGTTGCAGTGAGCTACACTGGTTTGAAACCACAGGTAATGGTAATTTCACCAACAAATCGTTTACTAATGTCAGAATAAATCATATAACGAAAATGTATATGTGAGGAATGTTTATTTTAACGATTGAAAACAGATACATCATAGACCACTGTAGTATGTGTTGCCCGGGCAACACAGGCTAATGTCATGATGCTAATACTTCAGTGAAATAGTAGACTACCGTTTCCGAAAGTAGATGTACTTCCTTAATAATATCAGCTTATATTGTACATTACACATCACAATTGTGTGTCATATCACAAAGTAAAATGAGTAAATAGTTATCACCCTGGCCTCTTTTCTTGTGGCGTTTCTGCAGCTGCCTTGCAGTAAAGCTATAGTTAGCCTAGCTATCCCCCAAGTTAACAGATGCGAAACTAATGTTCTGCCAAAGGTAGTCACGCGTGTTTTCGTGATATTATTGCAGACCGGTGTAAAAATTGACCTAATCTCTATGATTTAAACGTCATTTTAAGTTTTTCTCTTTTCATGATATTTTCAGGCATTTAGCCTACTCATATTGCATTCATTCATGAATAAACAACCCCTTTGAAGATTATTCTACGACGTTACCCGGCAGTAGAAGATGGAATCGCGATTCAAACGGTACCATCTGCTAACTGAAAATATGCCCCCCAAAACGTAAATAAGCTTGACATTTATTTTGTGGAAAATTGCTCATTCATAAAAAGCTCACTGGTAGCGATCATGGTCAGTAACAACGCAAAATGCGATATAGCCCTGTGTGGAGAAGCTGCCCCGGTAAATTGTACTACTACGGTACAGTACTAGACTACTGCTGTGTTCGTCTTGGTAGCGATTGCGTTGGTTGAATTGGATTTAACGTTCCGTTGTACGGTTTAGGCTGAAATTAATTATTTTCATGAACAGATTGACAACGTTTAGGCTGTGGCAATGAAGTTCAGGTTAGTAGTTAGATAGACTTTTGATTTAAGTAAGGGGAGTGCCGAACATTTTCTGTCGCCGTTTGACTTCCTAAACAGCTGTGTACTGTAGCTAGATGTTTTTGTAGTGTGTCTCGCGTAAGCTACAGCGTTGCAGTGAGCTACACTGGTTTGAAACCACAGGTAATGGTAATTTCACCAACAAATCGTTTTCTAATGTCATAATAAATCCTACAACGAAAATGTATATGTGAGGAATGTTTATTTTAACGATTGAAAACAGATAACGCTACATCATAGACCACTGTAGTATGTGTTGCCCGGGCAACACAGGCTAATGTCATGATGCTAATACTTCAGTGAAATAGTAGACTACTGTTTCCGAAAGTAGATGTACTTCCTTAATAATATCAGCTTATATTGTACATTACACATCACAATTGTGTGTCATATCACAAAGTAAAATGAGTAAATAGTTATCACCCTGGGCTCTTTTCTTGTGGCGTTTCTGCAGCTGCCTTGCAGTAAAGCTATAGTTAGCCTAGCTATCCCCCAAGTTAACAGATGCTAAACGAATGTTCTGGCAAAGGTAGTCACGCGTGTTTTCGTGACGTTAGTGACGCAGTGACGTTAGTAACGTCAGTGACTGTGGCTAGCAAATTAGCCACCGTTAGCTTCACTTTTCGCCACAAAAACTTAACTTACGCTTAAACCATGCAACGGAACGTAAATTCCAATAGAAGCAACTCAATCGCTACCAAGACGAAACTTTTGACACCTACGTTGTCTATGTAGGCCAAATATTGACTGAGTTTTAGGGGGGCAAAAAGAAATAAAAAAAAAAATAATATATATGTGAGAGAACAAAGGTTGTGCTCTCGCCGAAGGCTTGAGCACACCCAATAATATATATGTGAGAGAACAAAGGTTGTGCTCTCGCCAAAGGCTTGAGCACACCCAATAATAATATATATGTGAGAGAACAAAGGTTGTGCTCTCGCCGAAGGCTTGAGCACACCCAATGATAGCATACAAACAAGCATAATGTTTGTATACTGCATATGTTCATTTAGTATTGAATTTGTTCATTTAATGACTAGAGGGATGCAGACATCCCAACCTGCAGAGACTCATTTCCCCCCCATAACTCCCCCCCCCCCCCCCCCCCGGGACGCAATCCGGACGCATGATGTACCCCCTCAACCTGCACATACCCCCCCCCCCCCCCATCCCCTCCCCAGACGCAATCACGACGCGCAATATGCTGCTCCTATCTCTACAAGAAATGCCCATTAGACAGTCTCTCGCTCGCTCGAAATACAAAATCCCTGATTTCCGGGAGATTGTACAGCATTTGCGGGCGTCAGGGAGACGCTATTGAAATGCGGGAGACTCCCGGACCTTCCGGGAGACTTGGGATGTCTGGGGATGTCAGATTGTGAACATGTTTGTACATTTATATTTAATGTTTCAATGCAAACAAAGACTACTTGTGTCCACTTACTGTGTTGTCCGGCCTCTGCCATGTGTCCTTCCTGTATAGAGACAGTTACAACACTTGATCATGCTAAAACATTACAAAACATGACCGTTTCATTATTGTTCCATTTGACATGGCAAACCACAAGGACTTTATTCTTCTGACCTTTGAGTCACACAGAAACATGTTTTTGCTGCTGTTTCCTCAATACGGACATGAACACATCAAGATCTTTTCTTACCTTTTCTGAACTTGAATTCCAATACTTTATCAGACAGATGTTTAATATAAATCTCTAGCTATCTGTAATTCATACCTTTCCATGGTTGTACATATGATCTAAACGTATTTTCTTAATTCGTCAGCTGTACTGTAAAAACACTTGTACTTTAACCTGGGTGGGGAACAGGTGTGTATAACCCCTCCTCCATCCCTAGAGGTCAGATGAGGAACTGCAGATGAAACACCAAAGTTACTCTTCACACATGCAGACATTTCCCTTCTTCTGAGGCTGGCTGGAGGCAGCAGTCAGAAAGTCAGCCCCCTGCAGGAGAGGTTGAGGCCAGCAGAGGGCAGCACAGTTCTACTGAGGAAGTTCTAGAAGGAGCAAACTCAGGAGGAACATTTACCTTATCATGTTATCAAGATCAGAGGTTATTGGTCAAAGGAAGTTTGAGACTATTATATATTTGACGTGTCAGGTCGTGTGTGCGTGTCTGTTTACATAATGTGTATCTATGTGAGTGGATGTGCATGTATGTTTGTGTACATGTGTGTATGTTGTGGCAACCTGTGGGTCTGCAGTGTTTGTGGGCAAGAAACAGGACAGGGTCTCGTTCTTTAGTACCTCACAGCATTTATAAAACGTAACACTATTACAACGTAGTGCATAGGCAGTCTGGAAGAGTTCACCTGAAACTCTCCTTCAGACTCCCTCTCTCTCTCTTCACTCCTTTAAGGGCAGAGTTCACCTGAAACTCTCCTTCAGACTCCCTCTCTCTCTCCACTCCTTTAAGGGCAGAGTTCACCTGTATCTCTCCTTCAGACTCTCTCTCTCTTCACTCCTTTAAGGGCAGAGTTCATTAAGAAGTTTAAACATTAGAAGTAGTTACATATTAACTATGTTCTCCTTCTTCTGAGGCTGGCTGGAGGCAGCAGTCAGAAAGTCAACCCCTGCAGGAGAGGTTGAGGCCAGCAGAGAGCAGCACAGTTCTACTGAGGAAGTTCTAAAAGGAGCAGAAGTTGTCATGAGACCAGTGACTCTGGGAGGCAAACTCAGGAAGAACAGTCACTGCTGTAAGTTACTGTATCATGATATTAAGATCAGAGATGTGATTGGTCAAAGAAAGTTTGAGAGAATGATATAGTTTACATGTCAGGCATGTGTGTCAGTGTATCTCTGTGTGTTTGCATATGTGTGTGTATGTGAGTGGGGGTCTGTTTGTGTTTATGTGTGTGTACACGTGTGTGTTTCTGTGTTTGTGTGTACATGTGTGTGTATGATGGTCCTGTGTCTGTCGAAGGCCAGAATGTGACTCTGCCGTGCAGATACGATGCCTCGTATCACAGAGTTCTGCACATGTTCTGGGGGAGAAGAGCGCTGATGCTGCATTACTGCAGCTGGGTCATAGTGATGATGGCTCTCAAACAAACTATAAAAATGTAATTAGTACAAATCTATTGTTACGACCCTCTCTGAACCTGCACGTTTAAGGTCGATGTCTATGGGGTAATGAGGGCCTAACGGAACAGGGGTTAGGTTAGGTGTCGCAGCCACAACGAACACAAACCAGACAGCGTGTAAATAACCAAGGGTTTTATTTCTTAACAAAAAGTCGTCACAGGAGGACAAGGGAACCATGAACGGTGCCAAAGAAAAGAAAACAACCAAAATGCTAACCCCTCAGGGGCTGCCGAGACGTCTATAGAGAGGTTGGATGGTACGACAGAAGAGCATTTGTGGGACGCTTTAAACCCAGTAAGAAGCACAAAGCTGAGTTATGTTCCCGCCTGAAGTTCACCAACGTCTTCATGAAGAACTCTGGACAGGATGTGGATGAGCAGAAGCAGACGGGGGTGTTCTGCATTGATGGAGAGATCACCAGCGTCTGTGTCATGAAGGAGGAGAATGGCAAGTCCCGGCTTCCTAAACTTTGAGAGGCACGATGACGCGCAAGAAGCTTTGGATGACATGAAAGGAATGGAAATGAGCAGCAAGCTGATCTGTGTTGGTCGTGTCCAGAAGAGGTTAGAGCGTCAGTCCAAGCTGATCTGTGTCGGTCGTGTCCAGAAGAGGTTAGAGCGTCAGTCCAAGCTGATCTGTGTCGGTCGTGTCCAGAAGAGGTTAGAGCGTCAGTCCAAGCTGATCTGTGTCGGTCGTGTCCAGAAGAGGTTATAGCGTCAGTCCAAGCTGATCTGTGTTGGTCGTGTCTAGAAGAGGTTAGAGCGTCAGTCCAAGCTGATCTGTGTTGGTCGTGTCCAGAAGAGGTTAGAGCGTCATTCCAAGCTGATCTGTGTTGGTCGTGTCCAGAAGAGGTTAGGGCGTCAGTCCAAGCTGATCTGTGTTGGTCGTGCCCAGAAGAGGTTAGGGCGTCAGTCCAAGCTCAAGCGTGGGTTCCAGCAGAAGCAGCTCCATGACCTAACCCTTCTAAGGAGCAGGTGAGCAGACTTCAGTCGCTCAGTAAAAAGACAGTGCTGTCTCTAGTGCGGTCTATTTCTATGTTTAGACAATATTCAAGAATTAATTCCACATTGTACTAACCCTCAGCAGCACATGAGTGCCCAGATCCAGGCCAAGGACCAGACTCAGCCTCAGGCCCAGGTCCAGTCTAAGATTCAGGTCTTGACCCAGGCTAATGCTCTGATCCAGACCCAGCCTCAGGTCCTAACCCAGCCTCAGGTCCAGACCCAGGCAATGCTCTGATCCAGACACAGCCTCAGGTCCAGACCCAGGCCCACATCCTTGCCTTTGTGTCTACACAGAAGGTATATACAGTATGTGAACGGCAAGTGATTTGACTATGTCACTTAAGTTTAAAGGTACACAGGAACTCTAAGCTTCAAGAAAGGTTTGTATTGGGAGGGAGGAGCAGTTTGTGGGACACCCAGACAAAACAAACTTAAAACAATTGAGCAGTAAAATACAGTTTTAATGAAAGTATTAGTTCCAAGAGAGGCGGGCATGGATCCAGTCTTTGTGGAGTGCCGTCCTCTGCCCGCGCTCCTCGGTCCTGCTGGTCGCTGCAGTCCTTCTCCTCTTTAGTCTCTTGCAGCAGTAAACAGAGAAACACTGGCCAGTAGTGCGTCCAGCACAGACAGTGATTCACCCTGCCCTTCCGCTGGACTATCCAGCTGACCCTAACCCGCTCCACAACCCACCAGAGACCCACCGCACCCAATACTTCTACTCTCAGTACACCCACAGCAACACGCAACCCTAAGTAAGGAAACTTAAGGGTGAACAGTTGTCCTGGAGTAAGCAGTGGCTTACCTCCCAGGTGTGTGTTGAGCAGCCTTGTGGGTGTGCGTTCATGCTACTCTCTAGTGTCCCCTGTGGCGTTTAGATGTCATGGTCAGCGTCTACATGGCGGCTTCCCTGTCTTTCTCCTCTCCCAGCATGTTTCTCTGCAGCTGCTCGCTCCTTGTTGTCTCTTGTTGTCTCTTGCTCTCCCGTACAGAGTCTTCACCTATTTTGGTGAGGGGCAAAGTGTCCTGAATGTCCAGCCTGTGACATATACCGTACAGACATTTATAACTTGAATGTGTCATACACAAGGTGGCAGCAATAGCCTTGTGTGTCTAGTGTATCTATCTAACTGTGTGTATTTAACTATGATATGTGCCCTGCCTCTCTCCAGCCTGCTGTCTACACATGGGGCAAGGAGCCTCTGACAGCCTCCACGCTGGCCTCCACTCCTCCGCACTACCAGAAACTGATGCTGGGAGAGTGTCTCATCACCCTCATCCACAAGGTGCAACCACGCCTGGCTCACAGCTCACCGGAATGTTCCTGGAGATGGACAACGATGAGCTGATCCACCTGCTGGAGTCTCCACAGGCTCTGCTCTCTAAGATCCATCAGGCAGTGGCTGTCCTCCGTGCCTCCCAGATGAATGTGTCCACCACTGCTGGTGTGTGTGGAGTTCCTGGGTGTCGCAGCACCCAGCAGCACATCAGTGCCCAGCCCTAGGTGGCTACGATGCAGGAATGTACAAGCACATTCAAACCCACTTTCCCCTCTGTTACTGTCGTGTTCCACACAGCCTACCTAACTGTCACCCCGTCCTCAACAAGGACTTTGATGATAATAAAAACCCATGATTTATTTTATTCACAGTTAAGTTACACAGTTTTTAAAGGAATACAATTATGAACATACCCGTCTGGAATTTTAGTCCTTTTAATTGAATGAAATGCACATATTTTTTTTTTGCTTACAGTAAATAAAACTGATTATAATGGTGTGTTACTGTGTAACACACATTGTGAATCACTTACACCATCATAGTTTCAGGGCTGACTGTAACACCTACACGTTCCTATGTACTTTCACCTGTTCACCACCAGAGGGCATCATCTCCTGAATTCTAGCCAGACCCCTTGTTCACTTCTGACACACCTATTTTGATTTGCAATCCCCACCTGTAAGTAGATCCCCTCTCACCACAGTCACTTTGCAAAGTCTTGTCTAGTGTTGCTACCTGTGTATACCCTGCCACCCTGACAGAGCCTGTTAGGATGTACCCTGACCCAGTCTCTGGGATCAACCTTCTGCTCTCATTTGCTCCTGTCTGACCCATCCCCAGCCCTTGACCCTGCTCCTGTGGATTTGATCCTCTACACCAGGTTTTCCTGTACTGATACTTGCTCGTTTTGGATTACTCCTTTGGACCCTGCTTATTGAAGTTCTGTTCTGCATTTGGATCCAACTCCTGGTCCCCTTCCCACGTTACAATGACAGATATTAATGGTGTGTGCTGGAAAAAGCTGGTGGATCTGAGTGAAGGTTTCTGTGGTCATGTCAAGGTCCTTAGAATATCACTAAGTCACATATTACCTCCAATAAATAAATAAAAAATCGTATTTTTGTAACGTTGTACACACTATAAATTGTGGTACAAAGTTATGAATAGTATACAAAAACCTTTGTCAATATTGTGTGAAGAAAAGCTACTTATGTGTAGTGTTAACTTCCGATAGACACATACATTTACCAGTAATTGGGCTCACTATTTCTGAGAACCGACGAGCCAGGCCAGTCAGACTTCTCAAAGGCTGTGGAGAATGTTGAGAGCGAAGCAGAACACACACAGGACACACAGGACACACACACACACACACACAGGACACACAGGACACACACACAGGACACACAGGACACACACACAGGACACACACACGACACACACACAGGACACACAGGACACACACACAGGACACACACAGGACATACAGGACACACACACAGGACACACACACAGGACACACAGGACACACACACGACACACAGGACACACACACAGGACACACACAGGACATACAGGACACACACACAGGACACACACACAGGACACACACAGGACACACAGGACACACACACAGGACACACACAGGACATACAGGACACACACAGGACACACACACAGGACACACACAGGACACACAGGACACACACACAGGACACACACACAGGACACACACACAGGACACACAGGACACACACACACAGGACACACAGGACACACACACAGGACACACACACACAGGACACACACAGGACACACACACAGGACACACACACAGGACACACACACAGGACACACACACAGGACACACACACACAGGACACACAGGACACACACACAGGACACACACACAGGACACACACACACAGGACACACACACAGGACACACACACAGGACACACACAGGACACACACACAGGACACACACACAGGACACACACACAGGACACACCGGACACACACACAGGACACACACACAGGACACACACAGGACACACACAGGACACATACACAGGACACACACAGGACACACACACAGGACACACACACAGGACACACACACAGGACACACACACAGGACACACACAGGACACATACACAGGGACTAGCTGGTATGAGGAAACAGGGATGTCAGGTGCTCTCAAACAAGGTTAGAAGCCTGGACTGTCAACACTAGTATCATTAAACAACATTCCAACTCTTAAATGATGTGAAGTTGTATCTTTTTGGTCTATTTGATCCAGACATACACACATAAGTTATGGAGTTACACAAACTGTTCCTTGGCATCTACTACAGTAAAACTGTTACAACCAGGCACTTCTGGTCCTTGATTATCTGAAGCACTTTATAACTGCACTTTTGTGTCTCTATGTTGCTTTGGAGTGTGCTAAAGTAAATGTTAATAACACTTTTTAATTATAAAACACTTTAACAAACACACATTCTAACATTTTACCAAGGAAATACCACAGCTAGTTGTTAAGTTGCTCATTATTGGACACGCTTGTTGAATTATGATCTATTCCTCTTGAGTGTTCAGAAGAGAGAATTGCAGGACAAATGCTTTTTTTTAACCACCTTGTTCTCCCGATAGAACATTAACCACCAGGTCCTCCCCCAGGAGATCAACCACCTGGTTCTTCTCTCAGAACACCTACCACCTCGTTCTCCCCCAAGAACACTAACCACCTGCTTCTAGTCTCAAAACATTAAACATCTTGTTCTCCTGTGAGAAAACTGTTCAAGCGAAATAACCAGATAGAGTCTGTGCATCTTCTATATTATTTATTCAGAAAATATAAATGCTTCAGAATCTTTACAAGGTGGTTGATGTTTTGCAGAATTCACCAATGACCATTTCTCCAGGACCTTAACAAGTTAGGGTTAACAGCAGAGATACACAGAGTAGAAATATATTTACAGAAACCATCTGTATGAATCAAGGTCAGAGGTCTCTGGTTATGTCTCTAGTTCCATCTCTCCTCTATAGAGAGGTTGTGTAAGTAGCCTCCTCTTCCAGATCCTCCTCTGGTCCTAGGACTTGTCCAAAGCACTGACTTCATTGACTATTTTAAAAACTCAGTACTGAGATCTATTACTTTGTGCTGAATTCTATCCATCTTTCTATCCTTTTCCTGCATCTCCCTAACCATCTCCTCCACCTGTCTCCTGAGCTGCATCTCTCTCTCTGATATCAAGACACTAACATGTTTCTGTAATGCAGGAAGGACAATCTTCATCAGTTTTCTCTCTGCTTCAACTCTGGCCTCTTCTTCAAACTTCACCCTCATCTTCTCCATGTCTTTCTGGTGTTTCTCTTCCAGCTCTCTCCTCTCTTCCTCTGACTTTTCTCTGACACTCTCCAAATGTTTCTCTAACTCCTCTCTTTGATGCATCTCTCTCTTTAGCTCACTCTCTAGCTCTCTTATCTTCTGGTCATCCCTCTCTTCCTCCAGCTGTTTCTTTAGATCTGTTATTTTCTCATTGAGTGTTCTGATGTCTAAGCTCAACTTCTGGATCTCTCTCTCCTTTCTTTCCAGACAGTGTTGAATCTCTTCATCAACCCTCTCTTTCATTTCTTTTTCTTCTCTCTGTCTCTTCTCTTCTATACCTTTCTGAATCTTTCCCTCCATCTCTCTGACCTGGGCCTCTGCCTCCTGGTAGGTCTGACTGCTGTAGAAGCTCTCTCTGTTTCCTGCCACCATCTCCTCTACCTGGTGCAGCAGCTCTGGGACCTGAGTGCCATGGGCCCTGTCCTTCATGTTGAGGACGTGGTACCTGTTCCCACATTTCTCTACAAGCTGCTGGAGGTCCTGACTTCCTGTTTGGAGAAACTCCTCCATGCTCTGCTCTCTCAGACTGTCATCATGGGTGAACAGAATGACAGTGTGTCCCCAACAACCCTCTCCAAACATGTCCTCCATTCTCTCCATGGCTCCTCTCTCCTCCCCCTCAGAGGGCTCCACTGGTACGACCAGGAGGAAGGCGTGGGGTCCCGGGGCGGACAGACGGACACACAGCCCCACGTCCTGTCTCATCTCCTCCAGAGAGAGTCCAGGGCAGAACCAGTCTGGAGTGTCAACCAGCACCAGCCGTCTCCCACACACGTCCCCCTCTCTCCTCCTACTCCTCTGGGTGACTGCAGAGGGGCTGTCCTGGGCCCCAAACTCCTCTCTGCCCAGGATGGTGTTTCCTGCTGCCCTCCTCCCAGCCCCAGTCCTCCCCAGCAGCACCAGTCTCAGCTCAGACACACTGGGAGACACTGGAGGGTCTGGACTGCTGCTCTCTCCCAACACTGCAACACAACACAGGGACATGGTCACACCACTGGTCTAGTTAGAGAGGAAAGTGCATCGGCACATCAAGGCTGATATTAACTACTCAGTTAGCTGTGTTTTAAAACTGTAATTGATATCTGACAAATACAGACAACATAGAATAACATGAATTAAACTGTAATTGATATCTGAAAAATACATAGAATAAAATGAATTCAAATATGTAATAATGAACATCTCTATCCGAATAAATCATAATAAAAGTTCCTCACTGCAGAGCAGTATCAGCATGTTTGAGATTATAAACCTGAACTCTATAATCACTATGAGACACACAGTAGGATAGAAGATGTAAGGACAGTAGAGGATGGGTTAGATGTTCAGGTGTTTGTAGGTGTCTGTAACAGAGTTGATGACTCACTGTTTGGAGGGGAATCCATGCTGCGTCTCCTCCTGACTCCAGGGACCACAGTAGAACCTTCATCCTGTGGTAGTGGTGGGTCTGTATCTGGGGTCTCTCCTCCCACTGCAACACAACACAGGACACAGCTCAAACTACTGACGTGAGGGTCACCCTGGACATTCATACCAGATGTTCACCTCAACAGAGTCATCTGACTATGATACTGAACCCAGCGTTAGACAGGTTCCTGTAGGTGCATGGCCAGTGTATAGAGAATGGACTGGGTCAGATATTCAGGTGTTTTAACAGAGTTGAAGACTCACTCTTAGGAGGTGGATCCCTGCTGCGTCTCCTCCTGATTGGTAGTTTGGGTTCTGCTTCTGAGATCTCTCCTCTCTCTAACACACAAGAAGAAACAACCATTCAGTGGGGATAACATTTAGAGTGAAATGTTCAAACTAAAACTTCACATTATAACACTCACCAGTGGTTTTAACTGATAACTCATTTCTCTGTCTCTGTACCTCAGTGTTCAGGTCACATATCTGCTGTGCTGAAATAATAGAAAATAAAACCATAAACATACCATATCCAAACACAAAACACTTCAAATGTATCACAGAAATGATATGAAATTCAAGTTACGCCATGAAATCTTACCAAGTTTAATGTTTTCATTTTTGACATCTTCCACATGTCTGTCTCTCTCCTTCAGCAGTTCATCTCTCTCTCCTAGTTGTTTGTCCTTCTCTTGCAGTCCCTTCTGTGTCTCTTTACCTTCACTCTCTAGTCTCTCCAGTCGTTGGTCTCTCTCTTCTAGTTGTTTGTTTTTCTCTCCCAGCTCCTCCTGCCTCCTCTTTAGTTCATCATCTTTCTCCTTCAGCTGTTTGTCTTTCTCATCACACACTTTATCTCTCTCCTTCAGCAGTTCATCTCTCTCTCCTAGTTGTTTGTCCTTCTCTTCCAGACTCTTCTCTCTCTCTTTACCTTCACCATCTAGTCTCTCCAGTCGTTGGTCTCTCTCTTCTAATTCTCCCTCCTTCTCTCTCAGTCTCTGGTTCCTCTCCTCCAGTTCAGAGTCTTTCTCCTGCAGTTGGACTGTGAGCTTCTCTACTTGGTTGTTCTTGTCCTGCAGGTCTTTTCTAAGCTCCTCCTGTTGTCTCTCCTTCTCTCTCACCTGCTGGGTCATGTCATCCAGTTGTGTCTCTTTCTCCTGAAGGTGTTGGTTCTTCTCCTTCAGTTGTGTTGTGGTTTCCTCCAGTCTGCTCTCTGTGTTCTCTAGTTGTTTATTCCTCTCCTCCAGGAGTGAATCCTTCTCTTCTATCCTCTTTTCACTCTCCCTCAGTGTCTTGTTCACCTCCTCCAGGTGTCGGTCCTTTTCCTCCAGCTTCTGGTTCCTGTCCTCTAGAAGTTCATCTCTCTCTCTTAGTTGTTTGTCCTTCCCTTCCAAACTCTTCTCTCTCTCTTTACATTCACTCTCTAGTCTCTCCAGTCGTTGGTCTCTCTCTTCTAGTTGTTTGTTTGTCTCTCCCAGTTCCTCCTGCCTCCTCTTTAGTTCATCATCTTTCTCCTCCAGCTGCTTGTCTTTCTTTTTTAGTTGTTTTTCATTCTCTTCCAGACTCTTCTCTCTCTCTTTACCTTCACTCTCTAGTCTCTCCAGTCGTCGATTTCTTTCTTCTAGTAGTCTCTTGTCTATCTGTATCTCTGGAAGTGAATAATAACAGTCTGGTGTTAGACTAATAGACCAATAGTATTAGACATTACTGAGACAGCAGGCTGGTCATTTGCAGGTATTTTAAATGCAGCAATAAGTTTGGCTGCCTGACACAATGAACAGACAGTTTACAAAAACGGCCTCTGTGTTGGAAATGTTTCAATCAATTATTTAAATATAATCTATATTACTGTAAGAACGTAAATAGACTTGAGAATGTACCTTCACTGTAGAAATGGAAATCAGTTGTTTTATTTTATCTGTAGTATTTGACTTTTATACTCACCAAGAAAACAAGCAGATTCCTCTCTTCTCCTCTTGTCCTCTGGGCTCTCACTTTGTAAATACTGTTCAACTGAATGAATGATGGAGAACTGACATGTTAGATATATTACAGTGCAGTTATACAATCTCTGTCAAGTTACTTGGAAAATATACATTTCAACTTCTAATACCAGCAGCACAGCAAATTGTGTTGAAATACTTTTATTAATAAATCATTGTATAAATTATAAATGATTTAATGTTCCATTTCTAAACTAAATACAACAAACATGTATTGAATGTATATTCCTGACAGTTTATCCTGTGTTGATGTTTTACAACAAGAATGTTTCTTCTGTTTCACAGGTAAGGCAGTGAAGTGCATTATTTCAGACATGTTGTAGTTTGAACAACATATTCTTCTTAAGTTTTAAGCAGATTTTTGTTGTAGGTCTACTAGCACCACCTACTGTACTGGAGTGTGGTCCAGAGACAGACCTCTAAATCCTCCCTATTGGTCTGGTTTCTCTTAGAAAAGGACCAGTGAAGATCTCTCTCTGCTTGTACAATCCCACAACAAGGCCTCCACTGTCAGTCTTCTAATGCCCTGAGCCCTCAGACTCACCTTTAACCTCTCCCTTTCCCTCTGTCCATATCAGGGCCTCAGCCTCTGCCTTACTGATAGACACCACCACCTCACCCCCCTCCTCCCTGAGGGCCTGCTTAGTCAGACTGTCTGCACTCTGGAACCCACATCAGTTTTACCCACACCCCCCATCCTCCTCACACCATTGTGACCTCGGAGCACATCATCCAGCAGGTCCTGTCTACTGTGGGATGTGAAGGACTGTACACTCATCAGAACTGCACTAGAGTCTGAGCTTATAACCACTCCAACCTCCTCCATCCACTGTAAGGCCAGTCAAATCACCAACAGCTCCACTGTAAATACAGCCAGGTGATCTTAGAAGCACTTTCAGACCATGACCTCCTTATCAGGTACAACAAAAGCTGCCCTGTTCAACCAGACTGTGGATCCTTTGACCCAGCTTTGAATATTTGTTGCCATCCATTGTACACAGAAAGCACCCGACTACAGAACATCTCAGCCAAGTCAGCTCCCACCCTGTCCTCATACTGCCCCACTGCACAGTGTTAGGACCTGGGCTTGCACTAGTTTGGTCAGAGCAGAGCTGCTGCAACATAGCTGCTGCACCCATAATATATTACTGCTCTAACCAGAACCACATACATCTTCATGGAAGCCCTGGTGGGTCTTCTGTCCACACCTTCCTGGAAACACACATCACTGATCACCTTCTTGCACGTGACAACCACTTAGACTCCAGAAACCTGAATGTCTGCTCCTTTTCCAAACCATTCCCATACAACATCAGGCAGACCTCCTCCCCTACCTTCCTCCTTGTGAAGAACACAGTCTTTACCTTTTCAACTGACAACTCTGAACCTTGACTAACTAAAACTACGTGTTTGGGGGATATTTAAACAATGGCACCATGAAATATAAAAGAAAACATTAGCAGTGTCATCTTTGAAGTCTAAAACAAACATGATGTCATATGACATGAAACAAGGAAAATTACTCACCATCATGTTGAGCTGTGTTGAAGGATAGAGAATAAAAAGTTAAAACATCATCGCAACAGAACACATCAGTAAACTATCAGTGTGTGTTGTTAATCAATGATGATGAATAACATGATGATGTCAGTAACCAGATGGACAGAGAGTAAGGATATAATGCTGCTCTATGATATGCAAATGCTCTATGTTAACAGTCATCAGCATCAACATGTATCCGTGTTACGGTCTCCTCTCCCTGTCTGCTGTTTCTGTGTGTTTGTTTCAGTTGCAGGATGGCAGGCAGGGAGAGGAGCCATGATCACTGATGGGGAACATCTGTGCTGCACCTATATAAGCTGGACCTCTCCAGGAGATCTCTCTCCTTCATCACAACATTGATCATTGTTTGTGGCAACCCTTAATCCTGGTTCAGACCTTACACCACCCTACACATGCAAACATTCACAAATCCACTCCATACAGTACTGATTCCCTTAATTACCACAATAAACATTGCTTTTTAAGTTCCTTTAGTTTAATAAATAATTTTGACGCCCTCATTCCCACAACTTGTCTGACTCTTTGTCACCTCCCACTGGCATGGTTGTGACATCAGTGTAAGCTATGGAGTGGCATGTTATTTTAACATATTCTTCACTAAATGTTAAAGAATAATTGTATCTGTGCAGACAGCGAGACTGTTGTCATAATTGTTGTCATAATTAATGTAGAGATGTTAATAATGAAGTTCTGTAGATGCAGAACAATGACCTTCCCTGGATCATAAACTCACACGTAGATGACCTGACAGATGTCCCCTCCTCTATCTGACCTCTTGTAGTCTCTCAGCCTCAGAAACAAGTTGCCTCTCTCCAGCTCCTGGGTGAACAGACTCACTCTGCCCTCATAGCCCCTCCCCTCTATCACCTGGCCATTCTTATACAGGTTAATACTCTGTCCATAAAACTACAGCTAGATAAATGTTCCCTCTAAACTGATCAGAAATTATAGTATGTTTTGATACATGTTAGAGGTCAACCTAAATGCATACTTTCTTTGCCAAATATCTTAAATTTGAGAGTATATACGTAACACGTTATTCATCCTCACTTTATTAGAGTCCTTCTCTATGTGGTGTTGAACTTGGGCGCAGGTTCAAGTGCAGTTTAGGAGCAAAGCTTATACTGTGAGTGTATCTCTGCTCACAGGTTTGACCATGAAGGGAGAGTTTTCAGATATTGAAATAATGGTACCATGAAACTTAAAATAAAACAATAGCAGTTTCATCTTTGAAGTCTGAAATATATTGGTACATTCTTAACCCATGATGTTGTATGTCATGAAACAGATGTATGAAATTACTCACATAGTCCTGAAGTTGTGTAGAAGGATATGAAGGATATAGAAAGTTAAAACATAATTAAAACAGAACACATCAGTATACTGTGCGAGTTCATCTTAAACATTGATGATGATTAACATGTGAGTGTCAGTAACCAGATTTGTTGAAAACAAGGATGCTCTATGAGATGCAGCTGCTGTATGTTAATGGTCCTACATCAACATACATCCGTGTAATCTATGGCGATATGAGTTGCATGTTTTTTCAACATGTTCTTCACTATGCACACTGCTAAGTGATGTGAGTCTGTCTTATCAAACACTGTAGATATATACAAGCTTAGAGTATGGAGTGGTTAGAATGGGCAGCATAACCAGCTAACCACCACTAATGCTCCAACTCCTACTTACATTTGAAAGTATAATTGTATTTGTACATGCAGAGAGACTGTGTCGTCATAGTTAATGTAAAGATGTTCATAATTATGTTCTTTACCTATAGAACAATGACCCTCCCTGGACCACAAACCCACACTACGATGACCTGACAGATGTCCACTCCTCTATCTGACCTCCTGTAATCTCTCAGCCTCAGAGACAAGTTGCCTCTCTCCAGCTCCTGGGTGACCAGACTCACTCTGCCCTCATAGCCCCTGCCCTCATAGCCCCTCCCCTCTATCACCTGGCCATTCTTATACAGGTTAAAACACTCTGTCCATCAAACTACAGCTAGATTAAAGTTCCCTCTAAACTGATCAGAACATGATAGTATGTTTTAATGAAATTAGATTAACTGAAGTTCGGGAGGAATATAGCGCACCAAGACTCCTCCTTCAGTCCAATCAACTGATACGCATCAGCCCAGTTAAAGCGCGGAGGAATGCGACCAAACACAACTCCCTGTTTTCAATTACAAGTTCTGCATGAAGTCTTCTCCGTTCCTCTGGTCCTTGTGCTAGCATGTTATTGTTTGGCGTGCGTACATCTCGTTGCCTCACTGTCTTCGCTGCTGCGTGTTTGCGTGTCTGCTGCTCCCGTTGCTGTTTCAACTCGTCGGCTCTTCACCTCGTCTCCTGGCTCCCGCAGATCGCCTCCCGGCCCTGACGTCTACGGAGGAATGGACGTTCTGGACCTGTTCCCGTCGGACGACGAGTTCCCCTCCCAGCTGGAAAGGCGGTCCCGTCCCCGGCGTTCTGGCTGCGTCCCCGAGACCCCCGGTCGCTCCCCGTGTGGTGCTGCTCCGGGCTCCTCCGCCTCCCTGGGTCCCACGGCTCCGCTTCCTGTTCCCGGGCGTCGGTTCTGCCGTCCTCCGAGGTCTCCGCCTCCGGAGCCTTCCGCTCGGGATCGCTCCCGGGCTCGGCGGCTGGCCCTGCCTCCTCCGGGCTGTGCCCCTCTAACCTTGCCCTGTGCCTTCCCTCCTGCAGCCGCTCTGGACATAATGCCTGCCCCGGCTGCTGCTCTTCCCGTCAGGACCCTGCCCGCCCCTGCCTCCACCTTCACGCTGGCCACGGCGCCTCCCCCTGCCTCCAGACCTTCCCCGTGTCTCCCTCTCTCCGGCCAGCCATCCTCCAGGGTGATTACGTGGACCTGGCCGACCTTCTCCTCCCGTCCCAGGTCTCTGCCCCCCGCACCATCGTCGGGTCCTGTGGCCCCGTCCTGCTCCACCACCCTGAACCCGCCCAGCGACAGGAGCTCACGGCAGCAGAGTTCTCTTACGCGTTCTCCCTTTTCCGGGACGTCGTCTGTTCCTCCTTTCCCGGGCGCCGGGCGGAGCTGGACGACTATCTCTCCCTCATCCTGCAGCTCGCCCTACGGTTCGGGGGCTCCGGGTTTTACACGTATCACGTCCGGTTCTCCTCCGAGGCCGCGCGGCGGCTCCAGCAATTCAATGAGGCCACCTACTGGGGCTCGATGGACAATTAAATCTATTGTGGTGTTTTGGCTGCCCGGTTCGCCCTGCCCTGCTCCCTGTGTGGCGCTCCTTCCCACCCGTCCCTGGAGTGCACGGTCGTGGCCCGCCCGGCCCCTGAGTCTGGCCCCTGGCCCCCCGCCCGACCGCTTTCGCCTCCTCCCGCCCCCCTGCCCCTCCCCACCCCATCACCCCGCAGCCCCTCCTGTCCGGCCCTGCGGGCACCGACTGCCGGGGCCGCCCCATCCTGCTGCAGAAGGGGCCGATGATTCCCCCTCCTCTGGTTTCGGCTGCTACTACAACGGCTGCTGGTTCTTTTCCCCATGACCTTCCAAGTTCCCTTCCTGCCCTTCTCCCTCACTGACCCCCTCATCCGCACTTCACGAGGTCTACCCCATCATCATCATCGCCGCCCTCCTCTGGAGCCATGAATGGTCAAGCCAATCCATCCTCATCCACTCCGACAACACTGCCGTCGTCTCCTGGATCAATAAAGGCCGATCAGACTCCATCACCGCCATGCCCTTCATCTGCCGCCTCACTTGGCTTTCAGTCACACATCAGTTCATCATCAGAGCCGCTCACATCCCTGGTCACCACAACACCATTGCTGACTCCCTCTCCCGTCTCTCCCTCCACAAATTCAGACGCTTGGCCCCAGAGGCGGACCCCCTCCCAACTCCGGTCCCTCCGTTTTCTTGTACAACCTTCCCATGACGGCACCCCTCCACGACCTTCACCTCCACACCCAAGATGCCGTCCTCCAAGGTCTGTCCCCCCGTACACTCTCCACCTACTGGACAGCCTGGAAGTGCTTCAAGTCCTTCCACACTGCTCACCCCCTTCCCCTCATTCGACCTCCTTTCCATCACAAGCTTCATCTCCTACGCTCACACGCACCTCTCCATCCGCACTTCCACCATCCACGTGTACCTCAGTTGCATCAACTTCTTTTGAAGTTGCTTGCCGGTTCCCCCTGCACAGCCATCTCCCACAGTCAGACCTCCCTCCTTATGAAAGGCCTTAAGCGCCTAGATACCCGCTCTCCTTCCGCACGGCTCCCCCTCACTGCCGACCTGCTAGCCGCCTGCATACACACACTGCGCACTGGCTACTCCTCCCCTTCCACCGATTCCACCCTAGAGGCCATGTTCCTCCTGGCCTTCAGCTTCCTTAGGTGCTCACAATTTACTTCCACCTCCTCCACCTTTGACCCCTCTGCTCACCCATGCATCTCCGACATCACGCTACACTCCCCAGACACGCTCATCTTCACCCTGAAACGCAGCAAAACAAATCAAAGTGGGCCAGACGTTCCCATCTTCCTCTTCCTCGTCAAATCTCCCCTCAGCCCCTATGAGTCTCTGCATAACCTGCTTCTTTCCAAAGCAGGAAGTCATGCCCTCCCCTCCAGCCCACTATTCACCACAGAATCAGGTCGCCTCCCGTTTCTGGTTCCACCATCATCTCCGCCTCCTCCTCGCCAAATCAGGTATCGACCCTTCGCTTTACTCAGCACATTCTTTCAGGATCAGTGCGGCCCCCTCTGCTACCGGCCTCCACCAACCGCTCCAGGCTCGACAGTGTTAGGACCTGGGCTTGCACTGTGTCTAGCTTGGTCAGAGCAGAGCTGCTGCAACATAGCTGCTGTACCCATAATATATTACTGCTCTAACCAGAACCACATACATCTTCATGGAGGCCCTGGTGGGTCCTCTGTCCACACCTTCCTGGAAACACACATCACTGATCACCTTCTTGCACGTGACAACCACTTAGACTCCAGAAACCTGAATGTCTGCTCCTTTTCCAAACCATTCCCATACAACATCAGGCAGACCTCCTCCCCTACCTTCCTCCTTGTGAAGAACACAGTCTTTACCTTTTCAACTGAGAACTCTGAACCTTGACTAACTAAAACTACGTGTTTGGGGGATATTTAAACAATGGCACCGTGAAATATAAAAGAAAACAGTAGCAGTGTCAACTTTGAAGTTTAAAACAAACATGATGTTATATGACATGAAACAAGGACAATTACTCACTTGTAAGATGAGCTGTGTTGAAGGATAGAGAATACAAAGTTAAAACATCATCGCAACAGAAAATATCAGTAAACTATCAGTGTGTGTGTTGTTAATCAATGATGATGAATAACATGATTGTCAGTAACCAGATGGACAGAGAGTAAGGATATAATGCTGCTCTATGATATGCAAATGCTCTATGTTAACAGTCATCAGCATCAACATGTATCAGTGTTACGGTCTCCTCTCCCTGTCTGCTGTTTCTGTGTGTTTGTTTCAGTTGCAGGATGGCAGGCAGGGGGAGGAGCCATGATCACTGATGGGGAACATCTGTGCTGCACCTGGACCTCTCCAGGAGATCTCGCTCCTTGATCACAACATTGATCATTGTTTGTGGCAACCCTTAATCCTGGTTTACACCTTACACCACCCTACACATGGAAACATCCACAAATCCACTCCATACAGTACTGATTCCCTTGATAACCACACTAAACATTAATGATTAAGTTCCTTTAGTTTAATAAATACTTTTGATGCCCTCATTCCCACAACTTGTCTGACTCTTTGTCACCTCCCACTAGCATGGTTGTGACATCAGTGTAAGCTATGGAGTGGCATGTTATTTCAACATATTCTTCACTATTATGTATCACTGCTAAGTGGTGTGAGCCTGTCTGTTCAAACACTGTGGATTTAAACAAGCTGAGAGTATAGAGTGGTTAGAATAGGCAGCATAACGAGATAAGAGTCAAAAAACATTGAATGCTCTAACTCCTACTAAATGTTAAAGTATAATTGTATCTGTGCAGACAGCGAGACTGTTGTCATAATTAATGTAGAGATGTTCATAATCAAGTTCTGTAGATGCAGAACAATGACCCTTGTGACAAGGGGGCCTTGTCAGCCATGGGCCTGGCAAAGCTGGCCTCGTTACCGACGCAAAGCCTCAACGAGGCACACCTGTTGCTCATCTAGCCCACTCCTGGTGAGTACAGAGGGGGACAAAAAGGGCTGATATGTTGGTTGATGTGGACATGTGCTCTGCTACACAGACTCGCCGTAAGGAGAGAAGGACCCTAACGGTGCGTTCACACTGCAGCGTTGTTTAACGTTCTGCACCGCTTGCCTTCCCACAGTGCACCATGCTCGGGGGCGTGTCAGACAGATTAATGCAGAGCTGGAGTTCTCTTAAGTCACTGTTGTAGTTCGTATAATGTCATGGCCAAGCGTGCAGACTTGGGTTTATGTACTCACAATATCGATCAAAATACCACTTTTACACAACATTTGTGTAAAACTACCGAATTTTTACTAGTGCAAGATTACAGTAGAACTAGAGAGGATACACTTTCTGGGGAAATTGTAGGGTGTGCTTGCTTGCGTCGGTTGCACAGGGGTCTGTATATTTTATATAAAAATGCATCGGGCCTACTTATTATTTATAAAGATTACATAGATTTAAAGCATCTTTTTTTTGCTGCTCATTTACAACTCAAAATACGAGTGAAGTGTCGAATGAAATATGATGTCTTCTCATTTCCCCTTCAAGAGGCAGGTGACAGGCTGAATCAAAACGAATACATTTGGCAGACCGGTGTAAAAATTGACCTAATCTCTACGACTTAAACGTCCTTTTAAATTGTCCCTTCTCGTGATATTTTCAGGCATTTAGACTACTCATATTGCATTCATTCATTAAGAAAGAACCCCCTTTGAAGATTATTCTACGACTTTACCGGCAGAAGATAGAATCGCGATTCAAACAGTACCATCTGCTAACTGAAAATATGCCCCCCAAAACGTAAATAAGCTTGACATTTATTTAGTGGAAAATCGCTCATTCATAAAAAGCTCACTGGTAGCGATCATTGTCAGTAACAACGCAAAATGCGATATAGCCCTGTGTGGAGAAGCTGCCCCGGTAAATTCTACTACTACAGTACAGTACTAGACTACTGCTGTGTTCGTCTTGGTAGCGATTGCGTTGGTTGAATTCGATTTAACGTTCCGTTGTACGGTTTAGGCTGAAATTAATTATTTTCATGAACAGATTGACAAAGTTTAGGCTGTGGCAATGAAGTTCAGGTTAGTAGTCAGATTGTTTCAACTATTGAAAGACTTTTGAGTAAGGGGAGTGCCGAACATGTTCTGTCACCGTTTGACTTGAACAGCTGAGGAGTTTTTGTTAGCTACTCACACTAGTGTCTCGGGTAGGCTACAGCGTTGCAGTGAGCTACACTGGTTTGAAACCACAGGTAATGGTAATTTCACCAACAAATCGTTTACTAATGTCAGAATAAATCATATAACGAAAATGTATATGTGAGGAATGTTTATTTTAACGATTGAAAACAGATACATCATAGACCACTGTAGTATGTGTTGCCCGGGCAACACAGGCTAATGTCATGATGCTAATACTTCAGTGAAATAGTAGACTACTGTTTCCGAAAGTAGATGTACTTCCTTAATAATATCAGCTTATATTGTACATTACACATCACAATTGTGTGTCATATCACAAAGTAAAATGAGTAAATAGTTATCACCCTGGCCTCTTTTCTTGTGGCGTTTCTGCAGCTGCCTTGCAGTAAAGCTATAGTTAGCCTAGCTATCCCCCAAGTTAACAGATGCGAAACGAATGTTCTGCCAAAGGTAGTCACGGGTGTTTTCGTGACATTATTGCAGACCGGTGTAAAAATTGACCTAATCTCTATGATTTAAACGTCATTTTAAGTTTTTCTCTTCTCATGATATTTGCAGGCATTTAGCCTACTCATATTGCATTCATTCATGAATAAACAACCCCTTTGAAGATTATTCTACGACGTTACCCGGCAGTAGAAGATGGAATCGCGATTCAAACGGTACCATCTGCTAACTGAAAATATGCCCCCCAAAACGTAAATAAGCTTGACATTTATTTAGTGGAAAATTGCTCATTCATAAAAAGCTCACTGGTAGCGATCATGGTCAGTAACAACGCAAAATGCGATATAGCCCTGTGTGGAGAAGCTGCCCCGGTAAATTGTACTACTATGGTACAGTACTAGACTACTGCTGTGTTCGTCTTGGTAGCGATTGCGTTGGTTGAATTGGATTTAACGTTCCGTTGTACGGTTTAGGCTGAAATTAATTATTTTCATGAACAGATTGACAACGTTTAGGCTGTGGCAATGAAGTTCAGGTTAGTAGTTAGATAGACTTTTGATTTAAGTAAGGGGAGTGCCGAACATTTTCTGTCGCCGTTTGACTTCCTAAACAGCTGTGTACTGTAGCTAGATGTTTTTGTAGTGGGTCTCGCGTAAGCTACAGCGTTGCAGTGAGCTACACTGGTTTGAAACCACAGGTAATGGTAATTTCACCAACAAATCGTTTTCTAATGTCAGAATAAATCCTACAACGAAAATGTATATGTGAGGAATGTTTATTTTAACGATTGAAAACAGATAACGCTACATCATAGACCACTGTAGTATGTGTTGCCCGGGAAACACAGGCTAATGTCATGATGCTAATACTTCAGTGAAATAGTAGACTACTGTTTCCGAAAGTAGATGTACTTCCTTAATAATATCAGCTTATATTGTACATTACACATCACAATTGTGTGTCATATCACAAAGTAAAATGAGTAAATAGTTATCACCCTGGCCTCTTTTCTTGTGGCGTTTCTGCAGCTGCCTTGCAGTAAAGCTATAGTTAGCCTAGCTATCCCCCAAGTTAACAGATGTGAAACGAATGTTCTGGCAAAGGTAGTCACGCGTGTTTTCGTGACGCAGTGACGTTAGTAACGTCAGTGACTGTGGCTAGCAAATTAGCCACCGTTAGCTTCACTTTTCGCCACAAAAACTTAACTTAAGCTTAAACCATGCAACGGAACGTAAATTCCAATAGAAGCAACTCAATCGCTACCAAGACGAAACTTTTGACACCTACGTTGTCTATGTAGGCCAAGTATTTACTGAGTTTTAGGGGGGCAAAAAGAAATAAAAATAAAAATAATAATAATAATAATATATATGTGAGAGAACAAAGGTTGTGCTCTCGCCGAAGGCTTGAGCACACCCAATAATATGTGAGAGAACAAAGGTTGTGCTCTCGCCGAAGGCTTGAGCACACCCAATAATAATATATATGTGAGAGAACAAAGGTTGTGCTCTCGCCGAAGGCTTGAGCACACCCAATAATATATATGTGAGAGAACAAAGGTTGTGCTCTCGCCGAAGGCTTGAGCACACCCAATAAATGTTACGCCACCGTCACTCATCCAGTCGTTTGTAGGCTGGGCTAGCGAGCTAGCAGTGGCACAGAACAGTCACGTAATGTGACGAGACTGAATTCAAAAGTATAAAAACACACTAGGGACACTGACAACATCGGCAACCCTGCAACATGCGTTATTAGTTTAATGTAATCTTTAAATTCAGGCTCGTCACATTAGTAACTTTGTTCTGAACAGAACTGGGTGTGCAGACCCATACGAACAGTTTCTCCTCCATCTTGAAATTGTAAAACCTAGAAATGTTTACCATGAGCAACAGTTGTTACGTTACAAGAAAAAAAAAAAAAATCCGATTGGCCAACGCTAGTGTTTTCACGCTCCTCATTTACATAAAGTTGAGAAAATCCAACTTGCAACGCTCCGCTCCGCTCGCCTTCCCACAATGCCCTACGCGAGCGTCAACGCCTGGTTTCATTGAAAATGAATTGGAAGCCGACGCCCCGCGCCGCCCGCTCCGCTGCAGTGTGAACGCACCGTAACGATTGAGCCAGGAGGGCCAGAGGCAAAGACACGTGAAGACCGAAGAGACACGCCAACATAGATTTCTCAGTTTCCTTAGTACTGTTTTTGAAGGTACCAAAAGGTGCTATTAAAACCCTTCAGCTTACCTTCTCTCTCGCGAGTCTGTCTCAGTACTTCACACTCTCCCTGGGTCATAAACCCACACGTAGATGACCTGACAAATGTCCCCTCCTCTATCTGACCTCCTGTAGTCTCTCAGTCTCAGAGACAAGTTGCCTCTCTCCAGCTCCTGGGTGACCAGACTCACTCTGCCCTCATAGCTCCTCCCCCCTATCACCTGGCCATTCTTATACAGGTTAAGTACGGGTCTGACTTCTAACTGAACCCTGTAAAGGTGTCTGCCTGTCCTCCCTCCATCACATTCTCTCTGCCATCTCCAGACCAGACTACCTCTGTCCATATCAGGGCCTCAGCCTCTGCCTTACTGATAGACACCATCACCTCACCCCCCTCCTCCCTGAGGGCCTGCTTAGCCAGACTGTCTGCACTCTGGAACCCACATCAGTTTTACCCACACCCCCATCCTCCTCACACCATTGTGACCTCGGAGCACCTCGTCCAGCAGGTCCTGTCTACTGTGGGATGTGAAGGACTGTACACTCATCAGAACTGCACTATAGTCTGAGCATATAACCACTCCAACCTCCTCCATCCACTGTAAGGCCAGTCAAATCACCAACAGCTCCACTGTAAATACAGCCAGGTGATCTTAGAAGCACTTTCAGACCATGACCTCTCTATCGGGTTTAACAAACGCTGCCCACTTGTGAATATTTGTAGCCATCCATTGTACACAGAAAGCACCCGACTACAGAACATCTCAGCCAAGTCGGCTCCCACCCTGTCCTCATACTGCCCCACTGCACAGTGTTAGGACCTGGGCTTGCACTGTGTCTAGCTTGGTCAGAGCAGAGCTGCTGCAACGTAGCTGCTGCACCCATAATATATTAGTGCTCTAACCAGAACCACATACATCTTCATGGAAGCCCTGGTGGGTCTTCTGTCCACACCTTCCTGGAAACACACATCACTGATCACCTTCTTGCACGTGACAACCACTTAGACTCCAGGAACCTGAATGTCTACTCGTTTTCCAAACCATTCCCATACAACATCATGCAGACCTCCTCCCCTACCTTCCTCCTTGTGAAGAACACAGTCTTTACCTTTTCAACTGAGAACTCTGAACCTTGACTAACTAAAACTACGTGTTTGGGGGATATTTAAACAATGGCACCATGAAATATAAAAGAAAACATTAGCAGTGTCATCTTTGAAGTCTAAAACAAACATGATGTCATATGACATGAAACAAGGAAATGTACTCACCTTTCTGGTAAGCTGTGTTGAAGGATAGAGAATAAAAAGTTAAAACATCATCACAACAGAACACATCAGTAAACTATCAGTGTGTGTTGTTGTTAATCAATGATGATGAATAACATGATGATGTCAGTAACACGATGGACAGAGAGTAAGGATATAATGCTGCTCTATGTTAACAGTCATCACCATCAACATGTATCAGTGTTACGGTCTCCTCTCCCTGTCTGCTGTTTCTGTGTGTTTGTTTCAGTTGCAGGATGGCAGGCAGGGGGAGGAGCCATGATCAATGATGGGGAACATCTGTGCTGCACCTATATAAGCTGGACCTCTCCAGGAGATCTCTCTAATTCATCACAACATTGATCATTGTTTGTGGCAACCCTTAATCTTGGTTCACACCTTACACCAACCTACACATGCAAACATTCACAAATCCACTCCATACAGTAGTGATTCCCTTGATTACCACACTAAACATTAATGATTAAGTTCCTTTAGTTTAATAAATACTTTTGATGTCCTCATTCCCACAACTTGTCTGACTCTTTTTCACCTCCCACTAGCATGGTTGTGACATCAGTGTAAGCTATGGAGTGGCATGTTAGTTCAACATATTCTTCACTATTATGTATCACTGCTAAGTGGTGTGAGCCTGTCTGTTCAAACACTGTGGATTTAAACAAACTGAGAGTATAGAGTGGTTAGAATAGGCAGCATAACGAGATTAGTGTAAAAAAAGAGACTGTGTCATCATAGTTAATGTAGAGATGTTCATGATTATGTTATTTACCTTCAGAACAATGACCCTCCCTGGACCATAAACCTACACATAGATGACCTGACAGATGTCCCCTCCTCTATCTGACCCCCTGTAGTCTCTCAGCCTCAGAGACAAGTTGCCTCTCTCCAGCTCCTGGGTGACCAGACTCACTCTGTCCTCATAGCTCCTCCCCTCTACTCCCCACTTCCTGTTCCCGGGCGTCGCCTCGCCCCCCTCCGTTCCCCTGCCTCCCTCCCTCCCTGCTCCTCTTGCACTGGCTTCGGCTCCTGCCCTCGCCGACCTGCCCTGTCCGCAGCGTTCATCGCCTCCATGGGCTCTCTGCCGGCTCTCTGCCCTGCGCCCGGCCCTGCCCCTGCTTGCTCTGGTCTGGCCCTGCCTCCTCCGGGCTGCGCCCCTCTAACCTTGCCCTGTGCCTTCCCTCATGCAGTTGTCTCTGCTCCGGACATAATGCCCACCCCGGCTGCTGCCCTTCCCGTCGGGACGCTGCCCACCCCTTCCTCCACCTTCACGCTGGCAACGGCGCCTCCCCCTGCCCGCCCCGAGGCCCCCTCTGCCTCCAGACCTTCCCCCGTGTCTCCCTCCCTCTGGCCAGCCATCCTCCAGGGTGATTACGTGGACCTGGCCGACCTTCTCCTCCCGTCCCAGGTCTCTGCCCCCCCCACCATCGTCGGGTCCTGTGGCCCCGTCCTGCTCCGCCACCCTGAACCCGCCCGGCGACAGGAGCTCACGGCAGCAGAGTTCTCTTACGTGTTCTCCCTGTTCCGGGACGTCGTCTGTTCCTCCTTTCCCGGGCGCCGGGCAGAGCTGGACGACTATCTCTCCCTCATCTTGCAGCTCACCCTACGGTTTGGGGGCTCCGGGTTTTACACGTATCACGTCCGCTTCTCTTCCGAGGCCGCGGGGCGGCTCCAGCAATGCAATGAGGCCACCTACTGGGGCTCGCTGGACAATGAAATCTATTGTGGCGTTTTGGCTGCCCAGTCCGCCCTGCCCTGCTCCCTGTGTGGCGCTCCTTCCCACCCGTCCCTGGAGTGCATGGTCGCGGCCCGCCCGGCCCCTGAGTCTGGCCCCTGGCCCCCCGCCCGACCGCTTTCGCCTCCTCCCGCCCCCCTGCCCCTCCCCACCCCATCACCAGCAGCCCCTCCTGTCCGGCCCTGCGGGCACCGACTGCCGGGGCCTCCCCATCCTGCTGCAGAAGGGGCGGATGATTCCCCCTCCTCTGGTTTCGGCTGCTACTACAACGGCTTCTGGTTCTTTTCCCCATGACCTTCCAAGTTCCCTTCCTGCCCTTCTCCCTCACTGACCCCCTCATCCGCACTTCACGAGGTCTACCCCATCATCATCATCGCCGCCCTCCTCTGGAGCCATGAATGGTCAAGCCAATCCATCCTCATCCACTCCGACAACACTGCCGTCGTCTCCTGGATCAATAAAGGCCGATCAGACTCCATCACCGCCATGCCCTTCATCCGCCGCCTCACTTGGCTTTCAGTCACACATCAGTTCATCATCAGAGCCGCTCACATCCCCGGTCACCACAACACCATTGCTGACTCCCTCTCCCGTCTCTCCCTCCACAAATTCAGACGCTTGGCCCCAGAGGCGGACCCCCTTCCCACTCCGGTCCCTCCGTTTTCTTGTACAACCTTCCCATGACGGCACCCCTCCACGACCTTCACCTCCACACCCAAGATGCCGTCCTCCAAGGTCTGTCCCCCCGTACACTCTCCACCTACTGGACAGCCTGGAAGTGCTTCAAGTCCTTCCACACTGCTCACCACCTTCCCCTCATTCGACCTCCTTTCCATCACCAGCTTCATCTCCTACGCTCACACGCACCTCTCCATCCGCACTTCCACCATCCACGTGTACCTCAGTTGCATCAACTTCTTTTGAAGTTGCTCGTCGGTTCCCCCTGCACAGCCATCTCCCACAGTCAGACCTCCCTCCTTATGAAAGGCCTTAAGCGCCTAGATACCCGCTCTCCTTCCGCACGGCTCCCCCTCACTGCCGACCTGCTAGCCGCCTGCATACACACACTGCGCACTGGCTACTCCTCCCCTTCCACCGATTCCACCCTAGAGGCCATGTTCCTCCTGGCCTTCAGCTTCCTTAGGTGCTCACAATTGACCTCCTGTAGTCTCTCAGCCTCAGAGACAAGTTGCCTCTCTCCAGCTCCTGGGTGACCAGACTCACTCTGCCCTCATAGCCCCTCCCCTCTATCACCTGGCCATTCTTATACAGGTTAATACACTCCGTTCATCAAACTACAGCTACATCAAAGTTCCCTCTAAACTGATCAGAACATGATTGTATGTGTTAAGGCATCGAAAGAGACCTGACATTCCCCACAAACTACTTGGCATCTGATTTGCTTTGGAATGTGGAGCACTTAAACAAGAAAGGATCTGAGTTATTTTACTGTGGACGGGACTGGCTATGGTGTGACAGTTGAGATCTTGTCAGCATCAGTAGCTATGCCATTTGCTGAAACGGTGTGCCCCAGGAACTTGACTTCTTTCTGTAAGAAATGTAACTTTGAGACCTGTCTCTTGTAGGCGTTCAAGCATTGTGTCCAACTGCTGTACGTGATATCCACCATGATATCATCCAAATACATTAACATTATCTAGACAATTAGATCACTCATGGTAGCTTGCATCAACCTTTAAAAGGTTGCAGGTCCATTACAGACACCCATTATCATCCACAGATGTTCATATAGCTCAAACAGAGTGGTGAATGCTGCTTTAAGCCGGTCCCACTTCTCTACTGCTGCCTGTATACCCGAGGTCTTCATCCTCAAGGGCAAAAACATTTGTATATTTTGCTAAGACTGCACTTAACTCCACCTGCTGATCTTTAGTACTAACAATGTCTAGCCGGTCTAAGATAAACTGAAAGTTATTTGGGTCCTGTACATCCTTTACATCAATGATAACTTGTTCAATACTCACAGAACTACGCTAAAAATTAACTTGACAGGACCGCTATGAATTCTGGTACTCCACTACAGACAAGACACCTAGTCAGGTTCTGGGATGGAGCCACATATCCTCCTGTGACAAATGTGCTACTTGTATGGAAAACCCATGACCCTTTTGCACCTTTGACAAGCCACTGGGCCCTCACTGTTACCACGGACGCTGCAGGTATGTATACTTTCTCTTTACCAGATAATCTAATCTAATCTGGATACTCATTGCCCATTGTCTCGACCACTAACTCTAGACACCCCAGATAGGGTATGTCTAAACCGTTGGCTGCTGTTAACTTGAGCCAATCAGATGTAGAGAGCATATCTCCATCTTCCCTGCCCAAAAGAAGAACCATTCTGAAATAATACTTACTTGACTGCCTGTATCCAATAGACAAGACGTTACAACCCCCCCAATCTTGATCTCCACTACATGTTCCCACAGCACGCTCTAATAAATTGTCATGAGATGGGCTGACTTTAGATGAGTCTGAGGTGCACCCCCGAACTGCTCGACTCAACACAACCGGGGGTCTCGTTTCCCTGCACACCAGACACAGTGCTATCTTTTCCGGTTACATTTCCATTTTTGTGGGGCAATTCCTAGTGATATGTCCCTCTGACTGACACTGAAACATATGGGTTTGCCATCCTCTGTGAATTGTGGTTGTGTCTGCAGGTTACTGCTAGTCCTTCTACTAGTGCCTACCTCTGGAGTAACAAGATTCTTTACAGCCTGTGTTAACTCACTCATGGCTTTACCTTGCTCTGCAACGACCCTCAAAACATCCTCCAAAGTAACTGACTTCTGCTCCCAGCCTGTCCACAACATTCACCATCACTCCTCAACTCCTACCATCATCTACAAGAAACCTTCCTAGACCTCACCTCATCTCCCATGTATGTGTTGTGAACTCGGGTTCACTCTGAACTTTTGACAACACTAACATACTTTAGTGTACTGTTTACTATCTAACAGATAAAGGTTTTTTTTTTAACTTTGTGTTGTAATAATGCAGAAGTTAGAAATTACTCACCCCATTGCTCTGTTTAAAAAATAAATGAAAAAGATCATTAAAACATCAATCATATTACAATATAGTACCAACATGTTATTTACAAATTTGTGAGTCAACAGAATTAACGTTAACGAGCCTATGAAATGAATACATCATTATTATCATAAGCAGATGAACTAAGAGCAACAATAAAATGCTGCTCTGTGATACCGCTGCTTTATGTCAGTCGTCCTACATCAACATACATCAGTGTAATCTATGGAGCTCCTGTGTTCTGTGTTCAGGCTCTTTCATGAAGAGGATGACTGTTCTTCATCTCCACATATAGACTACAGCATTTCATGTTTTACTGAGAGAATATAACATCTCAGAATAATCATCTTCAATCCAGTAAGATAATTAAATGTTGTCATGTGCATTGTTTGTTCAACATATTCTTCACTAATTTGCATCACTACTAAGTGATTTGAGCCTGTCTCTTCCAATACTGTACATCTCTACAAGTTTAGAGTATAGAGGGGTTAGAATGGGCAGCATAACCAGATAAGTCAGAACACCTCTAAAGCTCTAACTTATACTTACATGTGAAAGTATAATTGTATCTGTACAGACAGAGAGACTGTGTTGTCATAGTTCATGTAGAGATGTGCATAATCATGTTCTGTAGCTGTAGAACACTTACTGTTCCATAGATACACAGCAACCTCCTCCTTCTGTCCTCCATAGGTGACCTGACAGATGTGCACTCCATCCTCTGACCCCTTGAAGTCTCTCAGCCTCAGAGACACGTTGCCTCTCTCAAGCTCCTGGGTGACCAGACTCACTCTGCCCTCATAGCCCCTCCCCTCTCTCACCTGGCCATTCTTATACAGGTAAATACACTCTGTCTTCTTAAACCACATGATTGTCATGGCAGCAGCGCTGGTCTCAGGAGAGAGGTGACATGAGAGGGTAACATCCTTTCCCCTATCAGCCTCCACAAGCCTCCCTGGTACCCTGAGTTTAAACTCATCTGTTGGGGAGAAGAGAAACAGTACTGACATCTCTGCAGGTGCATGACAAGTATACAGTCTGCATCTATGAAGTAACAATCACACACAGACTCTATATGCTCTATACACACTCAACCTAGAGAGACATGTAGGAAGAATCTAAACTCACATCACTAGCAAACATGAAGGACAGCATGGATGATAATGTAACCAGTAAGGAGAGGTTATATACAACACAGCAGCATGGATGGTTGTAGAGAGGGTCACACACAACACAACAGAATGATAGCATACAAACAAACATAATGTTGGTATACTGCATATGTTCATTTAGTATTGAATTTGTTCATTTAATGACTAGAGGGATGCAGACATCCCAACCTGCAGAGACTCATTTCCCCCCCAAAACTCCCCCCCCCCCCCCCCCCCCCCCCCCCGGGACGCAATCCGGACGCATGATGTACCCCCTCAACCTGCACATACCCCCCCCCCCCCCCATCCCCTCCCCAGACGCAATCACGACGCGCAATATGCTGCTCCTATCTCTACAAGAAATGCCCATTAGACAGTCTCTCGCTCGCTCGAAATACAAAATCCCTGATTTCCGGGAGATTGTACAGCATTTGCGGGCGTCAGGGAGACGCTATTGAAATGCGGGAGACTCCCGGACCTTCCGGGAGACTTGGGATGTCTGGGGATGTCAGATTGTGAACATGTTTGTACATTTATACTTAATGTTTCAATGCAAACAAAGACTACTTGTGTCCACTTACTGTGTTGTCCGGCCTCTGCCATGTGTCCTTCCTGTATAGAGACAGTTACAACACTTGATCATGCTAAAACATTACAAAACATGACCGTTTCATTATTGTTCCATTTGACATGGCAAACCACAAGGACTTTATTCTTCTGACCTTTGAGTCACACAGAAACATGTTTTTGCTGCTGTTTCCTCAATACGGACATGAACACATCAAGATCTTTTCTTACCTTTTATGAACTTGAATTCCAATACTTTATCAGACAGATGTTTAATATAAATCTCTAGCTGCCTGTAATTCATACCTTTCCATGGTTGTACATATGATCTAAACGTATTTTCTTAATTCTTCTGCTGTACTAGAAACACTTGTACTTTAACCTGGGTGGGGAACAGGTGTGTATAACCCCTCCTCCATCCCTAGAGGTCAGATGAGGAACTGCAGATGAAACACCAAAGTTACTCTTCACACATGCAGACATTTCCCTTCTTCTGAGGCTGGCTGGAGGCAGCAGTCAGAAAGTCAGCCCCCTGCAGGAGAGGTTGAGGCCATCAGAGAGCAGCACAGTTCTACTGAGGAAGTTCAGAAAGGTGATTGGTCAACAGCAGAGCTGTGAGTAGAAGCAGAAAGACACCATCAACATTTGGCTCAGTTGTGCCACACATGACAGAACATTAAAGAATCAGAAAATATGTTTTCATCCCCAGAGGAGGCAAACACATTCAGCAGACAAACAGCAGGTAGGTCTGCTGCAAGACAGCGTCTCAAGTATAAAGGAAGTATCACAAGTCAGGAAGTTCAGGGCTTGTTAAGTTTGAGCGACTGGTCTACTTTGTAAATGTACCGTGTGACACGTTATACTGTTGGTAATGGAAGCTGTGATCAAATAATGAACTCTGACAGCGTCCACTACAGTAAGTATACCAGCACCTCTTCTGGTGGTATGCCAACTCCTCTGCTCCATAACGCCTCTTCTCCCCTCTCTTCTATTCTTCCAATCTACTTCCTCCACAAACACACACGCACACAGACACACACACACACGCACGCACACAGACACACAGACACACACACACACACACAGACTTTCTCCAAGCAGGACGAGTGCTTGATCCCTGACCGAGCACCCATACAGACCCGTATGAAATGTTGTGGAGACATCTCCCTTTTATTCTGTAACAACCTTCCCCTCCTGCCTGTCCTGTAGCCCTCTCCTCCTGGCCCTGCTCTTGAACCTGTGTCTCTTTGTCAAACATCTACATAGAGAAATGGACAGAGCGGTACTATTGGTTCATGAAGTCAAGCATGTGATGTTGTGGAGATAGTTTTATCTACATACACACAGGCCTTCCCAAATCGATCACCACGGCTTGAAATCGTGGCCAAGGATCAACAGGGTTAAAGTGGTGCATAACAGAATCCCATCTAAAAACAGGAGAGGAGGGGAGAGCACTAGAAGGGAGGTAAAGGAAAGGAGAGATGGAGAGGAGAGGAGGCATCCTCACAGTATTGAGTGAGCTGCTGCTGCAGAGATAAACCGTCACAGATGCAGTCCCCAAACACACCACCAGGGAGAACACTCTTCACTGCTGCTCACAGGAATGTAGACCAGCACTGTCCAGAGAGAGATTAGATAGAGGGAGGGACGGATGGCAACAGAGGAAACTCAACCAACATCCCCCTGGCCTCCCCCCAACCTCACCCAACCTCCTCTTAACCTCACCCAGGCTCCCCAACCCCCTGCCTCCCCCCAACCTCATTTAGCCTCCCACCTCCCTCTCCCACCTGCCTCCCCCTGCCTCCTCCTGCCTCCACCTGCCTCCAGGGTAGAATGGGGAGACAGCAGCTGTCTGCTGATGGAGGATCTGGATGAAATATTGAAACACACAGTTCTGTTTGCTCATCTATACTACCCCTCATTCCTCTCTCTTTCTCTGTGTCTCTTCCCCCATCCTTTTCTTTCTGCCCTGCCCTCTCTCTTTCTCCATACTTCTATGAGTATAGCAGATGACTGTTCACTGGGAGCAGTAGCAGTGTGGACAATACATGAAGGAGACCCCAGACTCATACACAGCTGATGATGTCTCTGGCTTGGTTAAGGCCAGCAGGCGCTCCAAGAAATCCAGAAACACCGCAGTGTGTGAGAAGAAGTCTAATGACGGCTCTGACTTGACTAAGGCCAGCAAGCACTCAACAGATTCTTACAAAAGCACACTGCTTGAAGGAGTCTGTGAGTCTGACAACTCTGGCTCGGTTACCCCTGGCCTATTCCTTTAAATATAGTAATAGTATTGTTTTGAATAGTTTTGATTGTTAGGCCCATATTAAACCCCCCTACAATGACATCTGGGAACTCAAGTGGGAACTGAACATCAGCTCCCTCATCAAGAAAGCACAACAGAGGATGTACTTCCTTCGGCAGCTGAAGAAGTTCAACCTGCCAAAGACAATGATGGTGCACTTCTACTCAGCCATCATTGAGTCCATCCTCACCTCCTCCATCACCGTCTGGTACGCTGCTGCCACTGCCAAGGACAAGAGCAGACTGCAGCGTATCATCCGTACTGCTGAGAAGGTGATTGGCTGCAATCTGCCTACCCTCGAGGACCTGCACACCTCGAGGACCCTGAGGCGAGCGAGGAAGATTGTGGCCGACTCCTCCCACCCTGGACACTCCCTGTTTCAGTCACTCCCCTCCGGCAGAAGGCTGCGGTCCATCAGGACCAATACCTCACGCCACAAAAACAGTTTCTTCCCTTCCGCTGTTGGCCTCTTCAACAAGGCCAAGGGACCACACTGACTCAAATGACTTATTGCTTAAAACACACTGCTTTTGCACTGCACCACAACATGGTATCTTGTACATTTGTATTTTTTGTAATATTTGTATTTTTATATTGTAATTTACGGCAACTTATATTTATCCCACTTAGTACTGCTAGTTTATGTACCCTTAGTATAGTTAGTCCACATATTTAAAGTTTAGGTATATGTTTATTGTATGCACCTTCCTGCCAAAGCAAATTCCTTGTCTGTGCAAACTTTCATGGCGAATAAATCCCTTTCTGATTCTGATTCTGATTCTGATTCTGACATCAAAGATTGAATCAGTATATCATCTTTTCCCCCCCAAATGAAACACTCCCTTGTTTCAGGTAGTTTCAAAATGAGTTATTTGAACAGATAATCCTACTCTCTCACTGTAAAGTGTCCTGGCTAACTGTGTTAGGTACAGTAGATATGCACAGATATCTTCTTACATGCTCTAGTCTTCATGCACAACACTCCACACAACTACTATTGACATTTCTTATTGTTTCTTTAAAATCTCACATCATTTATAAAACAAACTCCAGTAACACTATAACAACTTGATGCAGAGGCAGAGCCACTTCCATGTTCTGGAGGAGTTCACCTGTATCTCTCCTTCAGACTCCCTCTCTCTCTCTCCACTCCTTTAAGGGCAGAGTTCACCTGTATCTCTCCTTCAGACTCCCTCTCTCTCTCCACTCCTTTAAGGGCAGAGTTCACCTGTATCTCTCCTTCAGACTCCCTCTCTCTCTCCACTCCTTTAAGGGCAGAGTTCACCTGTATCTCTCCTTCAGACTCCCTCTCTCTCTCCACTCCTTTAAGGGCAGAGTTCACTCATCCCTCCATCTAATCTCATCATAATGGCAGAATCTCTGTCTGAGGGACTGTGGCACGATTATTTCGAGAATCAGGCACTTGGAAATAAATACAGGCTATTTATCTTAACGTGTTTGCTGCCATTTTGAGCTGCACTAAGCGATTGAGCCATGGATTTTTCGAGCCGCCAATGGGCACTGCACTGGTTCCCTGAACTTGTGACACCTCTCTTCCCCTACCACTCCATAAAACCTTTCCTCTCCTCCACTATATCATCATTTCTGTTTTCAATTTCAGGACATTGTTTACCAAGGAAAAACATCAGGGTGTATGGATGAATAAAAACGTTTATTTGCAGTATCTACATGACCAAAAACACTTTGCTGTGGGCACTAATGACTATTTTTCCAGAAATGTATCGTTGCAGAATGAGGTTGAATGAGGAAATGGTTCATGGTCAAAGGTTTCATGTAACATACATATACATGAGTAGTCCATTTACAGGCAGCAGGGTGCCCTATCAATAGAATATATATTATAGATGATATTCAAAATGTTATTTCTGTCTGTATGACAATCAACATAAGATAACAGTTGATTCATCCTTGTGCAGGGACATGTAGAGTTTTCAGCAGGAAAAAGACAGTGGTAATACAGTAATAAATAAAAAGAAAATACAATGTACCGATAAGACACATTAGCTAAAAGCAAAATGAACTAATAAACAACGTATAGTTTAAACACAGGTAGCGACAGTAAGAGTTAGCAACAATGGTGACCAACAACAGTAGGACTACATATTAGCTAGGGAAATATCGTTCAAATTCTTCTGTCCCCTAAGTGTGTGGCTTTTGGGATTTTAGGCTTGAGTGATGAGTAGGTGTGAAAAATACATTTTAAGAACTTGTGGTCTTCTGAGCGGATATCACAAATATAAATGCTCTCAGAAACAATACAGAGTAACAGAGGTAAATATGTAATAACATAATGTACCGGTAGCTATGTAATGCTAGCTGGTTTCACGTGCAGCTAACAAAACGTTTTAAAGAACATGAAATATTTATGTTAATATAATATATAATCCAATGCTGATATGATGAGAATAGTAATTGTATCATCTACTGAGTTACGGCACAGAGTTAAGGTTTGCCACGATCAAATGGAGTAGGATGAACAAGAGACAAACTAAGATGCACCAGGGGGAATACAAGGATCCTTTGTTGTCCTCTGGGGGAATATGAGTCAGGGTCTTCTATCAGATCCCAAAGAAGAAAAAGGAAACGTTCTCCAGGCGAGGTCAGCCTCAGAGGGCTTGGTGTGGAAGATGTGGTCAGAGGGGACAGGAGTGGCACGCTGGTTGGTGTTGATGTCAGGGACCACCTGTAGATGCCACCGTCAGCTGTAGGAGGCAGACTCTGGTGGAGTGTGTTCCATCCGGAGCCTTGTGCTGCCCAGCTGAGGGCCAGGAGAACAGAGTGCAGGCGTGGAAGGGATGTGGCCGTGGGTGGAGTGGAGCAATCGTTGTCGACGGAGGCAACAGCACTACTGGCACTGTGAACATGAAGTCACCAGCAGAGAGAAATTGGAGAAGACCGAGGAAGTCAGAGTGAATAAGGGAATTGAAATGCTCAGGACACAGGAAGCAGGCTTGTAGAGACCGGCTTGAGGTCCAACATTGTATGTTTAACAGAAAGTTTGTTGACTCTGGGAGTCTTATGTCAGTCATTTATGACAGTACATGTTCACTGATATGGGAACACTGATATCAAGCTACAGACGCCATTTTTACAAGCCATGTCACAAGGCCTTCACAACTTGTAGACCAGGCCAGGACCACAGGTTCAGACAACCTTCTGAAGAGATTGAATGAAAGTATAGATGATCAGTGAGTTAAGTTAATATAGTGTATTGTCTTGAGTTCTGCATTGGCGTGGTGGAAGATGGGAGTTACTGTAACTCCATATAGAGCCTCCATACCTCTCCCCACCATGCTGTGTCTTCTTCTTAGTGGCGAACATGTATTTGTCTATCACCTCCCACTGCAACACAGATGATGTTCAAACTAAATTGGTACAATTACTGAAGGAGCATTGAATGGACTGGGTCAGAGATGTGCCAACGCCTCCACCTCCATGCTGAGGTTAGGCCGTTGGAAATACATGGCCTACGCTGACGGCCTGAGTGTCCCTCCACAGCTGTTTGGTGACTTCCTGCATGCTAGTGAAATAAGAGGCCTTTTTGCTTGGCAGATGTGTGGATTGTTGATCCTGAGTGAACCAAGGGTGGGGCACAATCATGAGTGGGGAGGTCTTTAGAACGGTACATTGATAACATTTCCCATTCAGACTTGATGAATGTACCTATAATACCTACAATGTCCCAAAAAGACGACATTCCACACCAGAAACACCTTAGAGTGTATTACATATATTGCCCACAACAATACATGTAACTTTTGCTCCTTTCACAAGGAGAAAGAGGCGAACACCAACTGAAGCACAATAAACCACCATCATATCTCAGAAAGAACAGTCATGATAGTATGTATCCACTTTTCCTGAAATCAGCAATTGGAGAACTGATTCACAGTTTCCTTACTGACTTGAACTGACATTCAAGATACAATGGATATTAGATTTATGGGGTGGGGGTGTGTCTAACAATTGTATTACTCTCGTGTGTCTTTATCCGTTCTATCACATGACGTACTAAGACACTTTGGTCTCAACTGAACTTGCAGTATTTACAGTGGGTAAATAAAAACCGTAAAAAAGATTGATGATTGGTCAAAGAAAGTTTGAGAGAATGATATAGTTTACATGTCAGGCATGTGTGTCAGTGTATCTCTGTGTGTTTGCATATGTGTGTGTATGTGAGTGGGGGTCTGTTTGTGTTTATGTGTGTGTACACGTGTGTGTTTCTGTGTTTGTGTGTACATGTGTGTGTATGATGGTCCTGTGTCTGTCGAAGGCCAGAATGTGACTCTGCCGTGCAGATACGATGCCTCGTATCACAGAGTTCTGCACATGTTCTGGGGGAGAAGAGCGCTGATGCTGCATTACTGCAGCTGGGTCATAGTGGTGATGGCTCTCAAACAAACTATAAAAATGTAATTAGTACAAATCTATTGTTACGACCCTCTCTGAACCTGCACGTTTAAGGTCGATGTCTAGGGGGGAATGAGGGCCTAACGGAACAGGGGTTAGGTTAGGTGTCGCAGCCACAACGAACACAAACCAGACAGAGTGTAAATAACCAAGGGTTTTATTTCTTAACAAAAAGTCGTCACAGGAGGACAAGGGAACCATGAACGGTGCCAAAGAAAAGAAAACAACCAAAATGCTAACCCCTCAGGGGCTGCCGAGACGTCTATAGAGAGGTTGGATGGTACGACAGAAGAGCATTTGTGGGACGCTTTAAACCCAGTAAGAAGCACAAAGCTGAGTTATGTTCCCGCATGAAGTTCACCAACGTCTTCATGAAGAACTCTGGACAGGATGTGGATGAGCAGAAGCAGACGGGGGTGTTCTGCATTGATGGAGAGATCACCAGCGTCTGTGTCATGAAGGAGGAGAATGGCAAGTCCCGGCTTCCTAAACTTTGAGAGGCACGATGATGCGCAAGAAGCTTTGGATGACATGAAAGGAATGGAAATGAGCAGCAAGCTGATCTGTGTTGGTCGTGTCCAGAAGAGGTTAGAGCGTCAGTCCAAGCTGATCTGTGTCGGTCGTGTCCAGAAGAGGTTAGAGCGTCAGTCCAAGCTGATCTGTGTCGGTCGTGTCCAGAAGAGGTTAGAGCGTCAGTCCAAGCTGATCTGTGTTGGTCGTGCCCAGAAGAGGTTAGAGCGTCAGTCCAAGCTGATCTGTGTCGGTCGTGTCCAGAAGAGGTTAGAGCGTCAGTCCAAGCTGATCTGTGTTGGTCGTGTCCAGAAGAGGTTAGAGCGTCAGTCCAAGCTGATCTGTGTTGGTCGTGTCCAGAAGAGGTTAGAGCGTCAGTCCAAGCTGATCTGTGTTGGTTGTGCCCAGAAGAGGTTAGAGCGTCAGTCCAAGCTGATCTGTGTCGGTCGTGTCCAGAAGAGGTTAGAGCGTCAGTCCAAGCTGATCTGTGTCGGTCGTGTCCAGAAGAGGTTAGAGCGTCAGTCCAAGCTGATCTGTGTTGGTCGTGTCCAGAAGAGGTTAGAGCGTCAGTCCAAGCTGATCTGTGTTGGTTGTGCCCAGAAGAGGTTAGAGCGTCAGTCCAAGCTGATCTGTGTCGGTCGTGTCCAGAAGAGGTTAGAGCGTCAGTCCAAGCTGATCTGTGTCGGTCGTGTCCAGAAGAGGTTAGAGCGTCAGTCCAAGCTGATCTGTGTTGGTCGTGTCCAGAAGATGTTAGAGTGTCAGTCCAAGCTCAAGCGTGGGTTCCAGCAGAAGCAGCTCCATGACCTAACCCTTCTAAGCAGCAGGTGAGCAGACTTCAGCCGCTCAGTAAAAAGAGAGTGCTGTCCCTAGTGCGGTCTATTTCTATGTTTAGACAATATTCAAGAATTAATTCCACATTGTACTAACCCTCAGCAGCACATGAGTGCCCAGATCCAGGCCAAGGACCAGACTCAGCCTCAGGCCCAGGTCCAGTCTAAGATTCAGGTCTTGACCCAGGCTAATGCTCTGATCCAGACCCAGCCTCAGGTCCTAACCCAGCCTCAGGTCCAGACCCAGGCAATGCTCTGATCCAGACACAGCCTCAGGTCCAGACCCAGGCCCACATCCTTGCCTTTGTGTCTACGCAGAAGGTATATACAGTATGTGAAGGGCAAGTGATTTGACTACGTCACCTAAGTTTTAAGGTACACAGGAACTCTAAGCTCCAAGAAAGGTTTGTATTGGGAGGGAGGAGCAGTGTGTGGGATACCCAGACAAAGCAGACTTAAAACAATTGAGCAGTAAAATACAGTTTTAATGAAAGTATTAGTTCCAAGAGAGGCGGGCATGGATCCAGTCTTTGTGGAGTGCCGTCCTCTGCCCGCGCTCCTCGGTCCTGCTGGTCGCTGCAGTCCTTCTCCTCTTTAGTGTCTTGCAGCAGTAAACAGAGAAACACTGGCCAGTAGTGCGTCCAGCACAGACAGTGATTCACCCTGCCCTTCTGCTGGACTATCCAGCTGACCCTAACCCGCTCCACAACCCACCAGAGACCCACCGCACCCAATACTTCTACTCTCAGTACACCCACAGCAACACGCAACCCTAAGTAAGGAAACTTAAGGGTGAACAGTTGTCCTGGGAATAAGCAGTGGCTTCCCTCCCAGGTGTGTGTTGACCAGCCTTGTGGGTGTGCGTTCATGCTACTCTCTAGTGTCCCCTGTGGCGTTTAGATGTCATGGTCAGCGTCTACATGGCGGCTTCCCTGTCTTCCTCCTCTCCCAGCGTGTTTCTCTGCAGCTGCTCGCTCCTTGTTGTCTCTTGTTGTCTCTTGCTCTCCCGTACAGAGTCTTCACCTATTTTGGTGAGGGGCAAAGTGTCCTGAATGTCCAGCCTGTGACATATACCGTACAGACATTTATAACTTGAATGTGTCATACACAAGGTGGCAGCAATAGCCTTGTGTGTCTAGTGTATCTATCTAACTGTGTGTATTTAACTATGATATGTGCCCTGCCTCTCTCCAGCCTGCTGTCTACACATGGGGCAAGGAGCCTCTGACAGCCTCCACGCTGGCCTCCACTCCTCCGCACTACCAGAAACTGATGCTGGGAGAGTGTCTCATCACCCTCATCCACAAGGTGCAACCACGCCTGGCTCACAGCTCACCGGAATGTTCCTGGAGATGGACAACGATGAGCTGATCCACCTGCTGGAGTCTCCACAGGCTCTGCTCTCTAAGATCCATCAGGCAGTGGCTGTCCTCCGTGCCTCCCAGATGAATGTGTCCACCACTGCTGGTGTGTGTGGAGTTCCTGGATGTTGCAGCACCCAGCAGCACATCAGTGCCCAGGCCTAGGTGGCTACGATGCAGGAATGTACAAGCACATTCAAACCCACTTTCCCCTCTGTTACTGTCGTGTTCCACACAGCCTACCTAACTGTCACCCTGTCCTCCACAAGGACTTTGCTGATACATTTTTTTTATAAACAAATGTATTTTATTCACAGACAAAAAATGTAATGCACTTATGGAAAGAGTCTTACGAGGAAAGGTAACTTTTGTTTTTAATACAATTAAAGTAATACAGTTATGAACATGCCCGTCTGGTATTTTAGTCCTTTTAAATGAATGAAATGCACATAGAAAATTATTTGCTTACAGTAAATAAAACTGATTATAATGGTGTGTTATTGTGTAACACTCTGTGAATCACTTCCACCATCATAGTTTCAGGGCTGACTGTAACACCTACACGTTCCTATGTACTTTCACCTGTTCACCACCAGAGGGCATCATCTCCTGAATTCTAGCCAGACCCCTTGTTCACTTCTGACACACCTATTTTGATTTCCAATCCCCACCTGTAAGTAGATCCCCTCTCACCACAGTCACTTTGCAAAGTCTTGTCTAGTGTTGCTACCTGTGTATACCCTGCCACCCTGACAGAGCCTGTTAGGATGTACCCTGACCCAGTCTCTGGGATATACCTTCTGCTCTCATTTGCTCCTGTGTGTGTCTCTCTCTCTCTCTCTCTCTCTCTCTCTCTCTCTCTCTCTCTCTCTCTCTCTCTCTCTCTCTCTCTCTCTCTCTCTCTCTCTCTCTCTCTCTCTCTCTCTCTCTATGATATGGGGAATGTGATACTCTACAGGTGGTCGATGTCGAAGGCCAGAATGTGACTCTGCCGTGCAGATACGATGCCTCGTATTACAGAGTTCTGCACATGTTCTGGGGGAGAAGTGCGCTGATGCTGCATTACTGCAGCTGGATCATAGTGGTGATGGCTCTCAAACAAACTATAAAAATGTAATTAGTACAAATCTATTGTTACGGCCCTTTCTGAACCTGCACGCTTATGACAACACAACAGGGGAGACAACACAAACTGCAACACTGGCTGTCACCACGGCAACTCCGTAACATCAATATACAAGTAGGTTGTAAAAAATACAAAAAGTACCAATGAAATAAATATTGAAAACATGGAGTGGATGAATATGGACAGCTTCTGCATGTATACAAGTCTAGATACATTATATACAGTGTGCAAGATTGATATTGACAAGTGACAGTGCATGATATACATTAAAAACATATTTTCAACTAAAAAATATTCCTACTGGAGTGGATGTTTTGGTTTTCACTGTATGACTGATTTAAGTATTCATCATTCAGTGAAGACTGAAATAAACTGTTCTTATGGCTGGTTGTTTTGGCGTACACTGCTTGTAGTGTCTACCAGAGGAAAGAAGTTGGAACAGGTTTTTGGGAGGGGGGGGGGGGGGGTGAAGCTCGCGATAGGTTTTTGGAAAAGTTGGCAGCCCTGTAAATAATGTATGACTATCATGTGGGCCGGAGTATGGGTCCGTTAATTCTGTTTGCAGAGACCGCACAGAGGCCGGTGCGTGTCCACTACAGCGGAGCGGGCAGGCGGCGCGTCGGCGTCGGCTTCCAATTCTATTTCAATGAAACCGGGTGACGCCCGTTAGACCATATTCAAAACGAAAGTGAAATGTTTGTAGGGATCCATTTTGCGTTGACAGAAGGTTTAAAGTATTTTAAGTAAGTAATTTAAAATAATCTTCCAGAATAATGTAGCACAGAGAGAGAGATCCACATAACCTGTGTTAGATAATTGTGATAAGTTATTGGTTATATATATTTTTTTTTCTGAAAGGCGGTATATTCGGTGTAATACACGATACAATTGGAGGAAGCACGTTTTAAAGTTGTGCAACCCGTGTTGAAAAACGCAAAATTGAGCCGTAATATTGTTTTGTCAGTTTAGGAACTCAAAATATACCTTTCCTTTTGTTATAGTTATGCACCTATAACTTTATTTGCTAACAGTAACTAGAATGACAATATTCCTGTGGTCGTTCACGGTCGTTCACGTTCGTTCAGGCCCAAGCCCGGGGGTCAAAATATATTAATTAAATAAGGCAGTGTGGTTGTTAAGTTACTAGATCCAGACCACGTGCACTACAGAGGACTTGAGTGTCTGGGACTTGGGAGAAGATATATACAAGGATTAGGGTTCACGTCAATGTTTATGTAACATGTAGATATTCCTCTCTGCCAGCAGGTGGCATAACATTACAGAAAGTCAGAAAATGACCTGAATTCCCTCTGCTCTTATGTGTCAAACCACACTCAGCAAGGCCTTGGTCCAGATTGAGATCCTACTGATCCTAGATCAAGGCTTAATAACAGAGTTGATGATTCTGGTGTGTCCTTAAATACACACCATGAACGGAGCTCCAAGCCTTGTCCCTCACTAGACATCTGTGGCTGTAAAGCTCCATACAGTGAACATTGTTGTAGTGCGCAATCCACTTAAACACTTAAAACAATATATATATTTTTTTATTAGACTCCCCCTTTCCCCATGCCAAAGAGAATCAATCAGGAATATTTATATAATCATAAAGAACAAGGCCCAGTCTCCAAAATTAATTACTAACTAGTTTCAAGCTGCTCCTTCCTTCAGGTAACACTGGTGTTGTTTGTTCCCACTTCTACAGGTCTGGCTGTGCTGTGACTCTCTTGGTGCTGCCCTCGAGGAGAACTACTGCCTCTAAATGAGTCTGTCTGGGGAGATAGAGGAAGGGGGCCCTGCCTCTAAAATTTGTCTCTCTGGGGAGACTGAAAACACAGTCAAAAGGTACGAGTCAAAAGGAGATGAAATGTCTCTTCTGTTACTCTTTGTGACAAAGTGAATTGGGTAAATAGTAGTAGGTAAGTAAATGGTTAATTCAGCATGTGAGTGTCTTGACATAAATACGTATATATAAACAACAATGTGAGGTTTATCACATTATCCAGCTGTATTCAACCATCTCAAATGTTTGTACTTGTGAAATCCTATTGGAACATGTCAGCTATTTTAATCATTATGCCTATGGATACATGGTTGGGTTTGATTAGCTACATTGTTACTCTATAGCTGCTGTATGTCTTTACAGGATCAAGCATCAGAGACCAGCCTCACCTGTACCCAGCTGTGTATCCATGAAGAGTGACAGGTCTATAGAACCCCCATTCAACTTCAGAGAAGGAGATCTTACCACTGAGTCAGGGTAGGAACTAAAGTCTGCTGCAGCCATGTTCACAATTATCAATATTTTTCAAGAAATATTTTCCTTTATGTGTAAGAATGTTCTGTACCATTAACTGTATCTGTTCTTCCCAGAAATGATCAGTATTCAGATAGAAACAGGAAGTGGGTGGGGCTTACAACAAATGTAGTTCAATTAGTGTTTTGTGACCATTCAAGTGTTTTTTTCTTTTCTTTAATAGGGTAAAGCTGTTCCAAATGCAAGACAATAGAGTAGACTTTAAATTCAAATATTTGAAAAGTAAATATGTAATGAGTATATTAACCCAACTGTCCTACTGATTGAACCACCCTTTATCCAATATTCTCTTTAATTCTTTGTGTTTTTCTTTCTTTCTTTCTAAACAAATCCATTCTTAAAGTTTTGAATAATGTTTGAATAATGTTTGCCTAGTAAAATATGGTTATAGATGTATAACATTTCTTAACCCCACCAACCCCTCCTCAACTAGGCAACTTGAGTGTTCAATTATACAATAGTGAAGTAGTCATGAGTGTACATGTTTAAGTCTTGAGTAGTCATGAACCAAAAATTCAATGTATCTTCAGATTAGTTGTCCTATGATGGGAGTCTCCCCTTCGATAGAACCACATTGCCAATGACAATCCAATTTCTAGTACAGTAAATGGTTAATTCAGTGTTATATATGTTATGTTATATGTTATATATGTTAATACATATATATAAAAGAACAATGTATTCAACCATCTCAAATGTTTGTACTTGTGAAATCCTATTGGAACATGTCAGCTATTTTAATCATTATGCCTATGGAGAGGGGAGTAAGGTGGCTGAGCGGTTAGGGAATCGGGCTAGTAATCTGAAGGTTGCCAGTTCGATTCCCGGTCATGCCAACTGACATTGTGTCCTTGGGCAAGGCACTTCACCCTACTTGCCTCGGGGGAATGTCCCTGTACTTACTGTAAGTCGCTCTGGATAAGAGCGTCTGCTAAATGACTAAATGTAAATGGATGCATGGTTGGGTTTGATAAGCTACATTTTTACTCTATAGCTGCTGTATGTGTTTACAGGATCAAGCATCAGAGACCAGCCTCACCTGTACCCAGCTGTGTGTCCATGAAGAGTGACTGGTCTATGGAAACCCCATTAAACTTCAGAAAAGGAGATCTTATCACTGAATCAGGGTAGGAACTAAAGTCTGCTGCAGCCATGTTCACAATTATCAATATTTTTCAGGAAATATTTTCCTTTCTGTAAAAAGTTATGTGGAGGGAGATGGCAGCTTTGAAATTACCTGTCTGTGTGCGTTTACACGTGCGTGTTATGCAAGCTAAAAGAATACTGTTGTACAACATATCGACAGAAAGAAGGAACCCCCCAAATGATGTTAAACAGGCTGACCATTACTCAAACAGGCTGACCATTACTCAAACAGGCTGACCATTACTCAAACAGGCTGACCATTACTTAAACATGCTGACCATTACTCAAACAGGCTGACCATTACTCAAACAGGCTGACCATTACTCAAACAGGCTGACCATTACTTAAACATGCTTACCGTTCCCTTTATTCCGATTGTAAAGATTGTTTACTTAGCAAGTAAGCTAAACAGATGTCAAACTCCATATTGTGTTGGAACCAGGGTCAAACTCCATATTCTAACTTTCCACTCCAAACTGAAGAAGTCGTGTTACACTCCAAGACGCACGCACGCACACACACACGAGAACTTTAGGATGAAAGGAGACTGACAGTTCCTCAGACATCAGACAACTTTGTATCACCATAGACTTGTCTCCTTGCTGCAAGCAATTCAATCTTTCTTGACTCCATAGTTTCTGTGCACTACTTGAGAAAAGATTTTCCTGACAGTGTGAGGCCCACCCCACCAAAATACGTATTTGTAAAAGAACAGTGTGATGTTTATCACAACCTTGAACCTGGAGAGATACCATCCTGTAGGTTTATATTCCAACCCTGCTATTGAGAGATACCCTCTTGTAGGTTACACTCCAACCCTGCTCCTGAAAAGATACTCTCCTGTAGACACAAACACCATCTCTAACTAACCTGAATGTGAGTTTAGAACACAGACGTCCCCTCCTAGTGGAAGCCTTCAGTTAAACCAGTTCAGCTGTGCTGTGTATTTGTGTCTCTGTGTGTGAGAGACTGGTGTTCATATGGGATCATGTCTCTGCAGTAAGAGGAGCAGAGCTGTCCTGGCAGAGGACCAGTCCAGGTGTGGGGTGTGTGAGCAGGTGCTGAGGGATCCAGTCTCCCCCCCCTGTGGACACAGGGTCTGCAGAGCCTGCATCTCTTCATCCTGGCAGCAGCCTGGTCCATCAGCAGACCACACCTGCCCACAGTGTGGAAAGAGTCCCAGAACACAAACTGGACTGCTGCCACCTGGACAACAGGACACTGACACCAGTACGAGCTTCACTTCATCTTTACACAACATTGTTTACATCTCTGGTCATTTCAGTACTTTGTTGTGACTGTTAGTATTAATGTAAAGATAATGAACTCATTGTTCTTCCATAGTTGCGAGTGGACTCCAAAAATTGCTAGGGACTCATAAAGCCACGATGAAGAGCAAGTTTGAACATGTGATTGAAGGCATTATGACATCAGATAATGCCATCCTTCTCACCAGTATCTACACTGAGCTGTACATCACAGAGGGAGACAGTGAAGGGGTTAATAATGAACATGAGGTCTGGCAGCTTGAGACGGCATCCAGGATACGAATCACACACGACACGCCCATCAACTGCAATGACATCTTCCAGCTCCTACCTGGCCAAGAGAGACTGGTCAGGACTGTGCTGACGAAGGGCATCGCTGGCATCGGAAAAACCGTCTCTGTGCAGAAGTTCCTCCTAGACTGGGCTGAAGGGAAGGCAAATCACGAGGTGGATGTGATGTTTGTGCTTCCTTTCCGGGAGCTGAATCTGATCAAAGATGTCCGGTACAGTCTCCTTCAACTGCTGAGAGATTTCCACCCAGAACTTCACATGGAGGATGGAGAGATCCTCGCTGTCTCTAAAGCCATTTTCATCTTTGATGGTCTGGATGAGAGCCGACTCCCTCTAGACTTCAGAAGAAACCAGAGATGGTGTGATGTCACTGAGTCCACCTCAGTGGATGTGCTGCTGACCAACCTGATCAGAGGAAACCTGCTTCCCTCTGCTCTCATCTGGATCACCACTCGACCTGCAGCAGCCAATCAGATCCCTTCTGAGTGTTTTGACCTGGTGACAGAGGTACGAGGGTTCAGTGATGCTCAGAAGGAGGACTACATCATGAAGAGATGCAGTGATGAGATCCTGGCCAGGAGAATCATCTCACACATCAAGACATCAAGGACACTCTACATCATGTGCCACATTCCAGTCTTCTCCAGCATGTGTGTGACAGTCCTGGAGCACATGCTGAGAACAGATAGCACAGGAGAGATGCCCCAGACCCTGACTGAGATGTACACACACTTCCTGCTCATTCAGACCAAGATGAAGAACCAGAAGTATCAAGAAGGGAACGGGACCGATGAAGAGGAGCTCTTGAGGTCCGACCAGGAAGTTCTCCTGAAGCTGGGGAAGCTGGCGTTTGAACATCTGGAGAAAGGCAACCTGCTGTTCTACCAGGAAGACCTGGAAGAGTGCGGCCTCCATGTCCAAGAGGCATCGGTGTACTCTGGAGTGTGCACGGCCATCTTCAAAGAAGAGTCTGTGCTTTTTCAGAGGGTGGTGTACTGCTTTGTGCACCTGAGCATTCAGGAGTTTCTCTCGGCAGTCTACATGTTACATTGTTACGCAACCAACAACATGGAAGCACTGAGGCCATTCCTACGAGGGAATGCTGACGCTATACCTGAGAATCTATCTTTGGAAGACCTGCTGAAGGGGGCAGTAGACAAAGCTTTGCGGAGTAAGAATGGACACCTGGACCTCTTTGTCCGCTTCCTCCACGGCCTCTCACTGGAGTCCAATCAGAATCTGTTAGGAGGCCTGCTGACTCAGACCCAGAGGAGTCCAGAGAGCCTGCAGAAGACAATCAAATCCCTCAAGGTGATGCAGAAGAAGAACATCTCCCCAGAGAGGTGCATCAATCTCTTCCACTGCTTGATGGAGATGAAAGACCATTCAGTACAGCAGGAGATCCAAGCATACTTGAAGGAGAAGAAATCATCCAAGGCCCTGTCTCTAGCCCACTGCTCAGCACTGGCCTACATGCTGCAGATGTCAGAGGAGGTTCTGGATGAGTTTGACCTGCAGAAATACAACACATCAGAGGAGGGGCGCAGAAGACTGCTTCCAGCTGTGAAGATCTGCAGAAAAGCTGTGTAAGTAGTGATGTAAACATGCCATTTACATGTCAACTATACACATTTAGTCAAATGTACAAACACTTTACTGTCTTATGTTAAACATGTCTTTGTGAAGCACATACAGTTGTTTCATGGTTATTATGTAACAACAGACTCTGTGGATGTAAACTCACTGATGCATCATGGGAAGTGGTGTTCTCAGCCCTCACCTCAAACCCCTCCCATCTGAGAGAGCTGGACCTGAGGAACTCTGGCCTGCAGGATCCAGGAGTGAAGCTGCTCTCTGCTGCAGTGGAGAATCCAAACTGCAAACTGCAGACTCTGAGGTCTGTATTCATTCATTTATTATGTTTCAATGATTTAATTAAGAATGAACACGCATCACATTTCCTGTAATAATATGACATGATTTACTCCCTCTTAATTCTAATAAGTGTGTAAGTTTATAAGATGATGAACTCAACAAACTCTCTGGATGAATAAAGTACTTGTTTATACAGCTTTCTTTGTTCATTTTAGCCACTAGAGGGAGCAGTGAGCTGCAGTTGTGGATAGTATGTCCAGAAATAAAGCCAAGTCACTCATTTAGTGGCAGAATGTTATATCTACAAAATTATTTTAGATATACTATAAGTTTAGCTAGCTTGCAAATCCTGAGGATAGCCTACTGTAGCAGACCTTTCTACGTGACAACGGACAAGGGTGTTTTGTCCCTCGGGAGTTGCCGTAGGCTTAACCCTTACCTTTAGCTCTACAAAAAAAATGTGATCTTTCTTTTTTGAAAGATTGTGGACGTTATTGTGGAATTCATGCATCACATTTGATTTTCAGCTTGTTTTGTCTTGGTTGTAATTTTACAACGTTGGGTCAAAATGGTAGCTAAAATAGCAATTGCACCTTGCACTCTACATGGAGACATTACACTTTTCGAATGTTCAGATACAGGATAAATACTTACAGAAATATAATGTATTTGATGATTCACATCATCAAATACATTATTATATCAGACAACAGTCATTCGAGTGATGAGGAGGTGGTTGAAAATGTTGAGGAAGTGAAAAAACAGAATCAGAGACCCACTGATTGTCCAACTAATGATGATGGTAAGGACATCGAGCAAACTAACACAAGTCAACCAAACCACAACATATGCGCTGTCAATTGGTATGACAACAGAGCAGTCACACTTGTGTCATCCTTTGCTGGCATTGATCCTGTGCAAAAGATTCAACGCTGGAACAAAGCCACCAAATCCTACATTGAAGTGGAGAGACCTCATATTTTGGGTGCAGACAACAAATACATGGGCGGTGTAGATTTGATGGACTCATTTGGAGCCAAATACAAGTTCCTCATGAAATTGCACCACTGATACAGTTACATCTTCTGGCACACTATTATCATTGCTGTGATCAACGCCTGTCTCCTCTACAAACGGGACTGCAAGGCTCTCAATATTCCCAAGACAAAGATGTTGAACAAGAGACTGTTTCAGGCGCAACTAGCTTCCTCTCTCATCCTGACAAACACAGCTGTCAACACACCAAGGAGAGGGCGGCCCTCTTCAGCCAGTGGGAGCCCTTTGACGTCGATAACTGTGGCACCTCAGAGACCTGTGACTGCTCAGAAGAGACCATCCTCAGGTAATGGGGGTCCACCAAATGGGGTCCCAGCCAAGAGGGCATGTGAACCACCAACGGATGTGCGCAGGGACATGGTTGCACATTTCCGGTGAAGACAACGAGAGGACGCTGCAGACACTGCATGAAAGGATATTCTAATACGCTCTGCAGAAAGTGCAATCTCCGTCTCTGCTTTTCAGAGGAAAGGAACTGCTTTTGGGACTACCATTGCACGTGAACAATGGACCCCGGGGTCTTTGAAGTTTTCATTCTATTTATCCAGTTTTCTGATTCATCAAAATATGACTGTTGGGTGATTATTATTAATGAAATGTACTGTTATAGTAATATGTAAGCAATTCACACTCCAAATTAACCATTAACTTAATACGCCCCCGTTCAAGTGTTGAGTTAAGCAATAAGCCCCGCGAGTCCGTGTTTTGCGCTGATTTTAGAACAGGTAAGGGGAGTTGTTTGTCACTGGCGTTGTGACTAACAACTCCCCTTACCTGTTCTAAAATCAGCGCAAAACACGGACTCGCGGGGCTTATTGCTTTTCTAAAACTGTTACTACAAATATTTGATATGGTTTCATAAATAAAGACAATTACATTTAAGAAACAAAACCGTCATTCTTCCGCCACTATAAAGTATAGTTCATACATAAATCGTTGCCACAGATTGAAAACAGCGGACCCACATGGTCTGCTTTATAGTGCCGGCTTAATTCCTTGCCTCGATTTCAGCCTGTCTTCTCTGCTTGCTAGGTCTTTTTAAACTCTCCTCTATTCTGTCAGTCTCCCACCACTCTTCAAACGTACAGCCCACCCATCAGTTTTAGAACATTAAATTAGCTGCATGCAGCTAATTGCAGCTAATTGCTGCAAAAGTGGCTTGAGACAAAGCCACTTTTTTGTTCTATAACCGGACTATAACCGCTTCGAAGTATAAGCCGCACAAGGAAACTGTAAAATCGGAGTACAAGCTGTGGCTTATTTTCCGAAAATTACGGTATTGTGACTGGCCTTACAATGGGATGGGAAACTCAAGTTCAGACATCTCCAATGTTCAGCTAATGGCAACAGTTTAAACAAAGTTAGTCTGAATGTAATCAACATGACTTATTATTTCGAATTCTAAAGATATTGCCCGAAGTTGTTATAAATTGCTCAAGTTCCATAGTGACCATAAGACCTGTTTCAAGTTAGTGCTGCTGTTTGTAATCCTGTAATGATCCTTCTAGGTTGCCAGGCTGTCATCTCACAGAGGAAGGCTGGGCTTCTCTGGCTTCAGCTCTGAAATCAAACCTCTCCCCTCTGAGAGATCTGGATCTGAGCAACAGTGACCTGAGGGACTCAGGCATGAAGCTGCTCTCTGCTGTACTGGAGGATCCACTCTGCAAACTGGAGACACTGAGGTCTGGATTGATTCATTTATTATGTTAAAATTCTTGAATTAAGAATAAATAAAAATCACATTTCCTATAGTGAGACTAGGTGATTTGCTCCCTCTTAATTCTAATAAGTGTGTAAATTTATAAGATGATGAACTCTACAGATTCTTTGGATGAATAAAGTACTTGTTTATATAGCCGTCATTGTTCATTTTAGCCACTAGAGGGAGCATTGTTTATTGTTAAACAATTGTTTACGTATTGTTAAAAGGATCCCCATTAGCTGTCACCAAAGTGGGACGAGCTAATCTTCCTGGGGTCCAACAAAAAGAAAACAAATAAAAATTACTTAACAATGATCATCTAAAAGCAGAAACATTGTAGCCATCATTATAAACATCACCAGGGAGCAGTGTGCTGCTGTTATTGTGACTGGCCTCACAATGGGATGGGAAGCTCATGTTCAGACATCTCCAATGTTCAGCTAATGGCAACAGTTTAAAAAAAGCTAGTCTGAATGTAATAAACATGCCTTAATATTTCTAATTCTAAAGATATTGCCCAAAGTTGTTAAAAATTGCTAAAGTTCCATAGTGACCATAAGACCTGTTTCAGGTTAGTGCTGTTTGTAATCCTGTAATGATCCTTCTACAGGTTGCCAGACTGTCACATCACAGAGGAAGGCTGTGCTTCTCTGGCTTCAGCTCTGAAGTCAAACCCCTCCCTTCTGAGAGATCTGGATCTAAGCAGCAGTGACCTGAGGGATTCAGGCATGAAGCTGCTCTCTGCTGTACTGGAGGATCCACTCTGCAAACTGGAGACACTGAGGTCTGGATTCATTCATTTATTATGTTTAAATTCTTGAAGTAAGAATGAATACTGATCACATTTCCCAGGCATGTGCACAGATAGACCCTAGTGGTGCTCAAGCACCTGCCTGCCCTTTTGCCCTGGATGAGAAAAGTGCCCCTTCTGCTGGAGACACATTTTTTCTTCATTTATCAATATTTAAGAATACAAATTACTCTCTCTGTCATCTATTCCCCCCAAATGCATTTTGATATCTGATGGGGCATTTATTTGAGTTCTTGTGAGAATTTCGCCCCAACATGCTCTGCGGCGCTCACAAGCCCCCGCCGCGCCCCTCCCTCCTCCTCCACTTAGTGCTCATGCAGTGCTGAGCGCCAGGTCAAACGGCTGCAGCCTACTTCTTCTCTGACCTGCAGCATCAGACACACAGCTCATGATGGTGTTTGTCCCCCTGCAGCATCAGACACACAGGTCATGATGGTGTTTGTCCCCCTGCTGCATCAGACACACAGGTCATGATGGTGTTTGTCCCCCTGCAGCATCAGACACACAGGTCATGATGGTGTTTGTCCCCCTGCAGCATCAGACACACAGGTCATGATGGTGTTTGTCCCCCTGCAGCATCAGACACACAGGTCATGATGGTGTTTGTCCCCCTGCAGCATCAGACACACAGGTCATGATGGTGTTTGTCCCCCTGCAGCATCAGACACACAGGTCATGATGGTGTTTGTCCCCCTGCAGCATCAGACACACAGGTCATGATGGTGTTTGTCCCCATGCAGCATCAGACACACAGGTCATGATGGTGTTTGTCCCCCTGCAGCATCAGACACACAGGTCATGATGGTGTTTGTCCCCCTGCAGCATCAGACACACAGGTCATGATGGTGTTTGTCCCCCTGCAGCATCAGACACACAGGTCATGATGGTGTTTGTCCCCCTGCAGCATCAGACACACAGGTCATGATGGTGTTTGTCCCCATGCAGCATCAGACACACAGGTCATGATGGTGTTTGTCCCCCTGCAGCATCAGACACACAGGTCATGATGGTGTTTGTCCCCATGCAGCATCAGACACACAGGTCATGATGGTGTTTGTCCCCCTGCAGCATCAGACACACAGGTCATGATGGTGTTTGTCCCCCTGCAGCATCAGACACACAGGTCATGATGGTGTTTGTCCCCCTGCAGCATCAGACACACAGGTCATGATGGTGTTTGTCCCCCTGCAGCATCAGACACACAGGTCATGATGGTGTTTGCCCCCCTGCTGTTTATTTTGTCGGATGTTTATACAGCCGTCATTGTTCGTTTTAGCCACTATAGAGAGCAGTGTGCTGCTGTTATTGTAACTGGCCTCACAATTGGATGGGAAGCGGTAAAATAGATGTGATGAGTGGCACATAACGTGAGCTAACATGGCATTTAATTTTGTTTGAGTTTTAACTTGTCCAGTGGGAAAAGTCAATTTCTCTTTCATTTGCCCTACAAAAAAATCCACTTGTCGCGGACAAGCCTTAATGTCGAGCCCTGAATAGGGTGCACCTGCAATTACCTTGTCTACTTGAATCTGGTTTGAATTCGTCGGATTACGTGATCTAGAATTGGCCTTTATGGAACCGCTATAACCATGACAAATTTGTTAGGTTCATTCAAATCAGGTTTGGGACTTAAATCATAGTTTTTTTTGTGGTCTTTATGGAACAGGCTTCTGGTCCTGAGGTTCCATAGAACTACTACCACCAAACTGAACACAAACAAAACCTTCCTGAACTGGGGGAAAGGGTCACTCTGTCTAATGAGGGAGGTGCAGCTATGACAGCACCTGCCAAATGAACCCCTCTGTGCTGACTCACTCTGGAGGCTTTCTACAGGCTGTCAGGCTGTCTGGTCACAGAGGAAGGCTGTGCTTCTCTGGCCTCAGCTCTGAGGTCCAACCCCTTCCACCTGAGGGAACTGGACCTGAGCTACAATCATCCAGGAGAAAAAGGATTGAAGCTGCTCTCTGCTGGACTGGATGATCCTCACTGCAGACTTGAGAAACTCAAGTAAGGAGATGTTTGTTTTTTATATACCTCTTTAAGTAATATTGCAACACTGAATATATATCTAATTACGTTAATAGGCCTTGCATTTCATAATGATACAATTAAAATCTGCATGTTTACTATAAAATCTACAATATGGTGCAACTATGATTGTTCGTTCGGTCGTTATCTGCCGCTTGTCCGGGGGTCGGGTCGCGGGGGCAGCAACCTAAGCAGGGAGGCCCAGACTTCCCTCTCCCCGGCCACTTCCACCAGCTCTTCCTGGGGGACCCCGAGGTGTTCCCAGGCCAGCCGAGAGACATAGTCCCTCCAGCGTGTCCTGGAACACCTCACCAGGGAGGCGTCCAGGAGGCATCCTGATCAGATGCCCGAGCCACCTCAGCTGGCTCCTATCGACTATGATTGTAGCTACAATCATAATTGTATTTCCAGGGGTCTGTTTTCCATGCAGAGCTAACCTGGTATTTACTGAACATCTCACTGTTAGTCTGTGCTGTGGAGGGTGATGGACCCTCCTTCTCGTAATGTCCAGTCATGCTCTGTTAAAAAGGAGAAGAATGTGCCAGTTGATTTACCATTCATTGTTTTTTCTCATCTCTTCAATGTACATGTCAAACTCATAATTCCACACAAGAATATCAAAACAATGTACATGGGGAGAGAACAGTGTAGCTGTGTAGTTAGAATTGAACTAAGTCAGATCAGCTGTTCTGGAACCGATAACTCTGAGCTTCCCATCTCAGGGTTCATCAAGTCAGAGTTCAGGGTTAGGCTCAGAGTTTGTAAAACCTGTTTTCTGGAATACACCTCTGATGATGAGATAAAAACAGCATGTTTACTTAGAAAGTCAGTTGCTAAGTCACTTATCAACAGTTGAAGTGTATTTACATCATTCCTCTGCTTATCCCTACAGTGTGGATCATGGTGGAGAGTGTAGGATCAAACCTGGCCTTAGGAGATGTGAGTATTGACTGCTACTTGGTTCTAGTACACAAGGTCATACAAGGGACAATACCATTAGTGACTTGGACACTGTCAAAAATGGACACACACACTGTAAACACTACTTTTAGAAGCAGTAATTTAACACAATTATCCACATCAATACTGTGTGCGCTATGTCCCCTCTCTTCACCCTCCCTTCCCCTGTCCCCCTCCCCTCTCTCCTACACCTCTCCCTCCCCTCCTCTCCTCTCCTCCCCTCTCCTCACTTCCCACCCCTCCCTTCTCCCATCCTCCTCCCCTCTCCCTTACCCTCACATCTCCTCTCTTCTCCTCTTCTCCTGCCCCCCTCCTCTCCTTCTCCTCTCCTCCCCTCAACCCCTCTCTTCTTCCCTTCCCATGTCATCTCCCTGCTCTCCTTCTCCCCTCTCCTCTCCATCCCTCTCTTCCCTTCTCTGGATGGATGGTTGGTTGAGAGAGAGAGAGAGAGAGAGAGAGAGAGAAGGATGAGGGGAGAAAGGGAAAGAGAGGAGGAGTGGAGGAAAGAGGAGAGAAGGGTGGGATAGAGAGAGAAAGAAAAAGGGGGATGAAATGGAATGTGGAGGGAACATGAGGAGGATAGAAAGATGGAGGGATAGGGGGGCAGATCCCTCTCCTCTCCATGAGAGGCCGTCTAGTGCCAAACTACTGAAACACTTGCTCATACACATACACATCACTTGTGCTTTACTACTATTATACTGATGTCATACCAATGCATCCTGAATCAACACATTAAAATAAGTCATTTTAATGAGTAATTCATTCATTTGGGATAGTATAAGGATCTGGACTGATGACTGGATGTGTATGAGTGTTTCATGGGGTAGCACAAGTGATGAGTGTATGTACACAGCCTCTCATAGATCCCACACTCTCCTCTCCCTCACCACTCCCCTCTCCTCCTGTCCTCTCTTCCTCCACCTTCCGTCCCCTCTCTTCTCCTCCTCTTTCTCCTTCCCTGCTCTCCCGTCCCCTCTCTCCTCATCTCCTACAGTGCTCTCTTCTCCTACTTCCCTCTCCTCTCTTCTTCTCTCCTCGTCCTCTCTCCCCCTCTCCTTTCTCATTTCCTTACCTTACCTCACCTCCCCTTCTCTCCTTTCCCCTCCCTTCGCCCCTTCTCTGTCCTCCCCCCGCCCTCCCTCCTCCACCCCTCCCTTCTCCCCTCTCCACTCCTCCATTCTCCCCTCCACTCCCTCCCTCGCTCTCCTCCTGTCCTCCCCCCCGCCCCTCCCCTCCCTCACCCAGTGTCTGGTCTAAGCTCCAGTAGCTGGTGTGTGTGTGTGTTCCCTCTTCTCTCCGCTCTCTGCTCTCTTTAGTTACCATTCATTGAGATGATGGGATGGAGATCCAGAGAGAGAGAGGAGGAGAGAGAGAGAGGAGGAGATAGAGGGGGAGACCATGGGAACAAAGTGGTTGTAGAGGAACACGGATAGTTGAGAGAGAAGGGAGGATGAGGAGAGAAAAGTAAAGAGTAGAGAGGGGTGGGATAGAGAAAAGGGGGAAAGAAATAAAATGTGAAGGGAACATGAGGAGGATAGAAAGATGGAGTGATGGGGGCATATCAGGGGTGAGGAGATGAGAGAGAGAGTGGGGGGGAGGCAGGAAGAGGGAGACATTCTAATGTGAATTATGATGAGGATCAGTAATATAGAGAGGTTGGAACATAAATAGAGAGGGGGGGGGTGGAGAGAGAGTGGGGGGGGAGGAAGAGGAAGAGAGAGAGGGAGGGGGAGAGAGAGAGAGATTCCAATGTGAATGATGATGATCAGTAATATATTGTGTCTTGGTCTCCCCCATCAGATGCCTGTGAGCTCACACTGGACCCAAACACAGTACACAGAGACCTCTCTCTGTCTGAGGAGAACAGAAAGGTGACAAGGGGGACAGAGCAGCAGCCGTATCCTGATCACCCAGAGAGATTTGAGGTCCGGTCACAGGTGCTGTGTAGACAGGGTCTGTCTGGGCGCTGTTACTGGGAGGCAGAGTGGAGTGGAAAAGGATGGGTTTGTATAGCAGTGACATATAAAGGAATCAGCAGGAGAGGAGGGAGTAAGGACAGTGTGCTTGGATACAATAGCAAGTCCTGGAGTCTGGAGTGTGGTGTTAACAGGTACTCTGCCTGGCACAATAATAAGAACACTGACATACGTGTCCCCCCCTCCAGCTCCCACAGAGTAGGAGTGTATCTGGACTGGCCAGCCAGCACTCTGTCCTTCTACAGAGTCTCCTCTGACACACTGACCCACCTGCACACATTCCACAGCACATTCACTGAGCCCCTCTATCCTGGGTTCAGGGTTAGGTATGATTCCTCAGTGTCCCTGTGTCAGGTAGAATAGCCCACACACACTCTCACACACTGTGCTCACATAGATGTTATTGAAGATGGAACTGTATACAGTTGTAATTGATATCCCAGAGTGTTTGTAAATATTGGTGTGTGTTGAATGTTTGTTTTGATTGTTGACAAACAATGACAACAATCCTGTCTTTGATCTCAGTTCCACTGAATGTGATCAACTAAATAGGGTCTGATGGGCAGATTTTCTATGTGCATGAAGCTTGTGTCTTCGGGAGGTCAAGAGGTCACTCCGTGGGCCCCTAGAAGGACACTTATAGATCTGGGAATGCATTCTGTGTAGCTTCTGGAGAACAAGGAAGCAGCTAATAGTCTCCAAACTCAGTTATGACCACATCACCTGGGTGCGGTTTCCCCTGGGCATGTTTGGGTGGTTACTATATCTGTACTGTCCAGCTAATGTATATAATGACCATCTAAGAGACATGTGTCTCACTCATGCCAACCACTCTGCTTGCCGTGGTGACGTGATCCGAGTAGCTCGTCTAATAAACCAAAGTCAACTCTTTTCATTGTGGTGTTTTCCTTGGCCTCTCTTCTGACAGAAAACTCATCATACCAGGGGCCTGTACTACGAATCAAGATTTGGCGTTAGCGAGGTAACTTCAGGTTCAACCCAGGGTTTTCTGTACTACGACGGAGGATCACTTGTTTCCGGGGTAGATCGCCATGGTAACACATGCTGAACGGCTAACCTGGTCGGGAGCAGGTTAAGTTGGAGATCAGAGATCAACCGGTATAAAAGCCCCGCCCACAAACTAATTGTTGACGATAATGACGTCACCGTTCATAGAAGACCCTGTGGATCTTGGTGCGCGGATAGTGAGAGGTGCGCTCAGAAGAGCCAGAACATCAGAATTAGAAAGGGTTTTAATCGCCATGAAAGTTTGCACAGACAAGCAATTTGCTTTGGCAGGAAGGTGCATACATTAAACATATAGGAATCTTAAAAAATTTAATATGAGATCTAACTATACTAAAGGTACATAGACTAGCAATGCTTAGAATGAAAACTATTTAGAGAAACATTTAGAGACCGACAAATCCCTTTGGCATTCCCTGATGAGTATCTTTATGAAAGATATAGATTGTCAGCTGAGGGAATTACGTATCTTTGCCAGCTTTTTGAGCCGTATGTTGCCAATGTGACACATCGAAGCCGTGCGCTCACAGTCCCACAGACTGTATGCATAGCGTTGCGTTATTTTGCTACGGGTACTTTTATGTAGTGTCATGTTGATATGTTATTCCTATTCACTGGGGTGTCTCCCCTTGACCCATTCTGTTGTCCTTGGGTTGCTTTGACCCATTTTCAAATTATTTCCATATTAGAAATGTGGGTTTCCTTCAACCAAAACATTTCAAACAAAAAAGAACAATGTGTATGGTACCGTACAATGCTCTTCACAAGTTAAATAAATGATAATTTCACTACTTTCATTGAATTTGGATGCTTCATTCACTTTTATAGCATTTTTCAAAAACAATAGGACATTGAAAGAAATGGTGAAAACCCCCACAAAAGACTCAAAAGTCACAACAAAAAAGCCACAAAAAGGTATAAAAAGACCAAAACGTAGAAAAAGGTTTAACAAATATATCCTCATGTGTTCTCCCTTTCCTAGGAACACAGAAAAAGAATGTCAGTGTAACTAAGTTAAGTGTCATTCATTCAGTCATCTCTTCTCATATTCCAGTTTTTCTATCTCCAGACTTGTTTTTTTTTTTTATTAAAAGCCTCTTATACTCTATATCGATTTCCAGGGTTCTTTTATACAGGGCCCTCACATTGTCTGCTCCAACCTGAAACAAATAAAGAACATTGTCCCTTTGCAAGGCACACTTGGAAAAAGTTGAAGGTGTCCATTTGACTACTGTGTTTCAAGGTTCATTGCTTATAATTTGTGTCTTTGTCTTGAAGTGGAGGCCCTAGGCTCAGGGGGAGGAAGACGTTCCTCTTCCTGCTGAGTTTTAACACCATAGCAATGTAATCAATTGTGTCATATTTGAAATGAGCACTTTAAGGACTTGTCTCGTGTTCAGACCACCACCATTAGCAAGTCATTACAGACACTTCAATCACAGCCACACGTTCAAACACTCTCACCATCTGTGTTGCAAGTGGTAAAGAAAACTCAAAAGTGTACCCCCAAAATGCTCTCTGAGCAGGCAGACACAGTTTCCTGATCATCTAGGACCTCCACTTGAGAAAGTAAATGGCATATTTGATCAATATTCAGCAACCACGTATGGCATACATACTGGCGTATGACTATTAGTTTCACTGTTACCTCTGTATGGCACAGTGGGACGACAGTGGGTGGTGGAAGCAACACCACTGTATTACCTGTCACTGCAGAGAACAGTAATACATTTCACTCCTACAATATTCATAAATAATTGTTGAATGAACATGGTCACATAGATTACTTGAAACATACATATGCTTGGGTTTCCGAGCTGCTGCCACCAGGGTCTGAAGAAATGCCCCCTTCCACTCCTTCCATCATGGGGCAACCCTGATAGCTGGAGAGGGCCAGCTCCTCAGCAGGAGTAAAGTCCTGTGGAGGAGGGCCCCCCCAGTTTTCTTTGCCTAATTTGTCTTCCTGTTGGCTGCAAGCAATTTCATTGTTCTATAGGCCCTTGGTAGCTATACCAATATCGGCGTTGAGGAGTCCCAGAAAAACCCATAAGTTCCACTGTCGCGGTTGAGACCAAGTTCCTGGGCACTGGCTTGGACAATGTGGAGTATCGTGCGCCAGTGTCCACTAGAAATGACAGAGAGTCTCCACCCACAGTTACGGAGAGCAGGGGGTCTGCCAGCCCCTGCTCGTTAGGGCTCTTCGGGCCCCCTCATGCATCAGGATAGTCCTCACCCGGGATCCAGTGGTCATCTGGACACCTGACCGGGTACTGCCCCCGAGGTGGACCCCCTCTACCGCCTCTGAACCCTCCCTGTGGAGCGGCTCCGGCAAAGGGTGCTTGATGAAGACCTCGCTGTCCTCGCCCGTATCCGGGAGGAGCCTGACCCCCCATTTGAGACTGTTCCTGACCACCGTTTGGACACACAAGACTCCAGTGGTCCATCTGTCCGCAGATATAGCATCCCATGGATCTCCCCGGTCCACCCCTTCCCCTTGCTCTTCCCCGACCCCAGTCCTGCCACTGTCCATCAGGGGGCCCCATGGGCCCCTGCTGGTAACTCGGGTGGGGCTGAGACATAGCACCTACCGCTGCTGAATATGTCTGTGGATCTAAAGGATATAAATTATCTGCCGGGAGCATGGGAGGACCCGTCACTACCGCCGGATGCTGCTGCACCATCTGATTACCATCTGAGCGTTTGTTTTTCGACGCCTGGCCCGCCGCTTTACGTGCCTCCTCTAGTTGGAGTTTGAGGAGCTGGACCTCTATGTCCTTACCCGCCCCCTTGTCTTTGTCCGCTATCGTTTTAGATTGTTTTAGGTGATGTACCAGGTGGTTCTCCCATATGGCCGGGCGGGCTCCTGCCATGTCCGGGTTTTCAATCATACGCGCTTTAACCTTGTCTGGGCAACCTGTCAAAACCGCCGCTCGATAGACCTGTGTGTGTGAGGGGTCCCTATCTGGATGTACACCAGTGGCTTGGGTCCACTCTTCCTTGCACTCGGACGGGAATTTAAACGGACTGATATCTGGGTCGAATTTGAATGAGATGGTGTGCAGTGCGGTGACTGGTTGGGGCCATTTGAGATCCATAGCATCTCCCACACAGGTTGACACCTGATTGAATGGGGTTTGGTCTGCGGTGTTAGTTATATCAGCGGCTCGTTCAATCTGTTCCAAATCCCACCCTGTAGTCTGTCTGCCCATGAGCTGTCTCCAATCTCCCACTGCGAGTGTCATCCCCTGAGTTAATTGGGCTAGTTTGCGCATCCACTTCCGCCCCCCTCCCTCTGTTGGAGGCATTGCCTCAGCTATGTTTGATGTGTCCTGAAACGCCCATGGTTTGTAGCGCATGCTTCCACCTGGTGCTGCCATTAAGGTAAATTGCCTCCCAGTATATTGTGCCCCCGATCTCGTATGCCTCGTCATGTCGCCGGGGGTGTGTTCGGCGGGTATGGATTTTAGGTCAGCCAAGGTAATCGAACCTGACATTGTAGCGCCGTAAGTAGTCGGTTTCGTGCTCACATCCCCCTCCCTCGCCTGGTTCTCTCCTTCCATCCCCGCCCTCTCGAAAAACCTGTCTCGTGCCTTTCCCTCTGAATAAGTTTTTTCCATTGCCATCAGGTCCTCCCTAATTTGTATTTCCTCCCTACGTCTACGGGCACCGGTCTCAGCTAATTCAGCTAAATTTGAAAACGAGCCGCCGATGTCGTGGTTTCTGCGAGCGCGTTTACAGAAGGCATCCTCCGCAGGGCTGTGATGCGAGGTGCTGGCACGGTCCGGTGACCCTGTCCTACGGCCAGCGAGTGGTGAGTTGGAACGTACGCTTGCTGCCCCCAAACTTTCGGTTCCCGCATCTGCCATTTCCTCCATATCTAACTGACCGCTGTGGACTCTATACACCGGCATTTGATGCGAGTACGGAGGTGGGGCGGTGGCTTTTTTTGAAAGTGAAGGGTACAGTCTACGGGCGTACGGAGCCGGTGGTAATTCTATGGGGACTGTTTTAACCTCATCTTCGCGACGTTTGTTTCCCTCGTAATTATAATTTACGGAAGATATGGCTACACCCAAATTGTGACACAGTCGCCTGCCATTCTCCCATTCATCACATTCTTTTTTCCATTTTCCTTTTTTGAAAATACCACTCGGGCATGTTCCGAGTGCTTTCTTTGCTTTTATGGCCGCTGACTCACTTTCAATCATTATCCGTTTTAAGCACATACGGTCCCCTTCATCCCAGTTATTTAGTGTCAAATGTCGTTTCCAGAACTCGTCATACTCGGCACGTACTTGTTTACGTTTATCCTTCTCCGTGCCACTTATTATTTGAGCGACCGCTATGTCATATTGAATTCAATTTGAAAACTTTTTTAGACTTTGCACTGAAGGCAATTATGGTCCTTGGAGGACACCTAGTGGATTTATTTATTTATTTATAAAGAACGACAGATCTGTTAAAAATACCGTTCAACTCAACCCGATTCCACACAAATATTACTTTTTCAGGGACTGTGACCCTTTTGTACCGGAGAGGACAAAGGAAAGAAAAAATAAACACACACAAGACAAATTCAGGGACTCTAACCCTTGGAGTGTATTTTAACCTCTCCTTTTTTAAACACAAAACAAGTTCAGGGACTCTAACCCTTGGAGTGTATTTTAACCCCTCCTTTTTTAAACACAAAACACGTAGGCCTACAGGGACTCTCACCCTTTTGGAGAGGACTCTAACCTCCCCTTGACAAAGACAAAACTTAAAAAACGGTTGAATTCCCACCACTGTTGGTTTGACTAGGTACGATGAAGCATAGTAATCGTCTAAATTTGGTTCTCAGTTCCGAATAGCAGTACTTTGAATTAACAGGTGTCTGCTTACCTTTTTTTATGTTGAGGCCTCCGACGATTAGGTCTGTCTCCTCGTACCGGTGTATGGGTCTCTCCCCCGATCCGTCGGTCGGGCCGGAACCCTCTGGACTCCCTCTTTTCAGCGTCGGGGTCACCAGTTGAAGGATTCTAAATCTATGTGTCTATTCCAATATGTAATGATGGTATTCAATGACACAAATCTGTGTTCTAGAAAGAGTGGTCTGGAGTCGCAGAGGTCCGATAATATCAGCTTTAATGCAGCAGTTGGAAATCAACAAGTACAGAGCTCTGGAGTTGTCTAAGTTTCCCTACCCGCAACACGAGTTTGGGCTGGTTCACGAAGTCCACCTGGCTATCTGTCCCTCCCCAGCATATATTTATACAGTGCAATTGAAACACAAGTATCAAAAAAGGGTTCAGCTTGTTCTCTCGTGCGTCAGGGAGTTGTTCTTGCCTACGCGCGTCCCACCTGCTTTGGTGCCGTCTCCACCCAGTTTCAAGGTTGTTTCTGAAAATGAAGAGATAGAGACACAAAACAGCCTGCTTCCCACACTCAGTGTGAGACACCATGTTTAAGCCTGAGCACACTTCTCAGATCATAAGACAGAACTTTAATAAGCACAATGCATAACTTTACTAAGCACAATATATTCTTTATCTGTCACTCTATTGTTAAGAAGAGGAAACTACAGGACAGAATCTTTTTTAGGTACCTTAGTCTCCACCTAGAACTTGAACCGCCTGGTTCTCCTAACAGAACACTATTCAACAAAAAGCAACAGATAGATTCGGTGTATGCTTTATACTATCAGTTTGGTATCAAATATACATTCAAAAAAGTTACAGGAAGAATGAGCATTTATCAATGACCATTTCTCCAGGACGTTCAACAATTTAACAGCAGAGATACACAAAGTAGAAGGATATTTACAGACATTAGTATATATCAAGGTCAGATCTCTGGCTATGGCAGTTTAATCTCTCCTCTATAGAGGAGTTGTGTCAACCTTCTCCACCTCCTCCTCCTCCGGTCCTAGGTAAACCCTTCCATGCATTGACTTCATGGACTTCGTCTAAAAACTCAGTACTGAGATCTATTAGTTTATGCTGAAGTCTATCCATCTCTCTGTCCTTCTCCTCCACCTGTCTTCTGAGCTGCATCTCTCTCTGATTTCAAGACACTAACATGTTTCTGTAATGCAGGAAGGACAATCTTCATCAGTTTTCTCTCTGCTTCAACTCTGGCCTCTTCTTCAAACTTCACCCTCATCTTCTCCATGTCTTTCTTGTGTTTCTCTTCCAGCTCTCTCCTCTCTTCCTCTGACTTTTCCCTGACACTTTCCAAATGTTTCTCTAACTCCTCTCTCTGATGGATCTCTCTCTTTAGCTCACTCTCTAGTTCTCTCTTCTTCTGGTCATCCCTCTCTTCCTCCAGCTGTTTCTCTAGATCTGTTATTTTCTCATTGAGTGTTCTGATGTCTAACCTCAACTTCTGGATCTCTCTCTCCTTTCTCTCTAGACAGTGTTGAATCTCTTCATCACCCCTGTCTTTCATTTCTCTTTCTTCTCTCTGTTTCCTCTCTTCTATCCCTTTATGAATGAGTACCTCCATCTCTCTGACCTGGGCCTCTGCCTCCTGGTAGGTCTGACTGCTGTAGAAGCTCTCTCTGTTTCCTGCCACCATCTCCTCTACCTGGTGCAGCAGCTCTGGGACCTGAGTGCCATGGGCCCTGTCCTTCATGTTGAGGACGTGGTACCTGTTCCCACATTTCTCTACAAGCTGCTGGAGGTCCTGACTTCCTGTTTGGAGAAACTCCTCCATGCTCTGCTCTCTCAGACTGTCATCATGGGTGAACAGAATGACAGTGTGTCCCCAACAACCCTCTCCAAACATGTCCTCCATTCTCTCCATGGCTCCTCTCTCCTCCCCCTCAGAGGGCTCCACTGGTACGACCAGGAGGAAGGCGTGGGGTCCCGGGGCGGACAGACGGACACACAGCCCCACATCCTGTCTCATCTCCTCCAGAGAGAGTCCAGGGCAGAACCAGTCTGGAGTGTCCACCAGCACCAGCCGTCTCCCACACACGTCCCCCTCTCTCCTCCTGCTCCTCTGGGTGACTGCAGAGGGGCTGTCCTGGGCCCCAAACTCCTCTCTGCCCAGGATGGTGTTTCCTGCTGCCCTCATCCCAGCCCCAGTCCTCCCCAGCAGCACCAGTCTCAGCTCAGACACACTGGGAGACACTGGAGGGTCTGGACTGCTGCTCTCTCCCCCCACTGCAACACAACACGGGACATGGTCACACCACTGGTCTAGATGGTTTCTAGTTGAAGAGGAAAGTACATCTAGGCTGATATTAACTACTCAATTAGCTGTGTTTTAAAACTGTGATTATTGTCTGAAAAATACAAAATAACATGAATAAAAATTTGTAATAATGAACATCTCTATCAGAATAAATCATAATAAAAGTTCCTCACTGCAGAGCAGTATACATAGCAGTATCAGGACGTTTGAGATTATAAACCTGAACTCTATAATCACTATGAAACACACAGTAGGATAGAAGATGTAAGGACAGTAGAGGATGGGTTAGAGGTTCAGGTGTTTGTAGGTGTCTGTAACAGAGTTGATGACTCACTGTGTGGAGGGTAATCCATGCTGCGTCTCCTCCTGACTACAGGGACCACAGTAGAACCTTCATCCTGTGGTAGTGGTGGGTCTGTATCTGGGATCTCTCCTCCCACTGCAACACAACACAGGACACAGCTCAAACTACTGACGGGAGGGTCACCCTGGACATTCATACCAGATGTTCACCTCAACAGAGTCATCTGACTATGATTCTGAACACAGCGTTAGACAGGTTCCTGTAGGTGCATGACCAGTGTATAGAGAATGGACTGGGTCAGATATTCAGGTGTTTTAACAGTGTTGAAGACTCACTCTTTGGAGGTAAATCCATGCTGCGGCTCCTCCTGATTGGTAGTTTGGGGCCTGCTTCTGAGATCTCTCCTCTCTCTAACACACAAGATGAAACAACCATTCAGTGGGCATCATATTTAGAGGGAAATATTCAAACTAAAACTTCACATTATAACACTCACCAGTGGTTTTAACCGATAACTCATTTCTCTGTCTCTGTACCTCAGTGTTTAGGTCACATATCTGCTGTGCTGAAATAATTGAAAATAAAAACCATAAACATACCATTTCCAAATACAAAACACTTCAAATGTATCACAGAAATGATATGAAATGCAAGTTACTCCATGAAATCTTACCAAGTTTAATGTTTTCATTTTTGACATCTTCCACATGTCTGTCTCTCTCCTTCAGCCGTTCATCTCTCTCTCTTAGTTGTTTGTCCTTCTCTTCCAGTCTCTTCTGTGTCTCTTTACCTTCACTCTCTAGTCTCTCCAGTCGTTGGTCTCTCTCTTCTAGTTGTTTGTTTGTCTCTCCCAGTTCCTCCTGCCTCCTCTTTAGTTCATCATCTCTCTCCTTCAGCTGCTTGTCTTTCTCATCACACACTTTATCTCTCTCCTTCAGCAGTTCATCTCTCTCTTCTAGTTGTTTGTCCTTCCCTTCCAGTCTCTTCTGTGTCTCTTTACCTTCACTCTCTAGTCTCTCCAGTCGTTGGTCTCTCTCTTCTAATTCTCCCTCCTTCTCTCTCAGTCTCTGGTTCCTCTCCTCCAGTTCAGAGTCTTTCTCCTGCACTTGGACTGTGAGCTTCTCTACTTGGATGTTCTTGTCCTGCAGGTCTTTTCTAAGCTCCTCCTGTTGTCTCTCCTTCTCTCTCACCTGCTGGCTCATGTCATCCAGTTGTGTCTCTTTCTCCTGAAGGTGTTGGTTCTTCTCCTTCAGTTGTGTTGTGGTTTCCTCCAGTCTGCTCTCTGTGTCCTCTAGTTGTTTATTCCTCTCCTCCAGGAGTGAATCCTTCTCTTCTATCCTCTTTTCACTCTCCCTCAGTGTCTTGCTCACCTCCTCCAGGTGTCGGTCCTTTTCCTCCAGCTTCTGGTTCCTGTCCTCTAGAAGTTCATCTCTCTCTCTTAGCTGTTTGTCCTTCTCTTGCAGTCTCTTCTGTGTCTCTTTACCTTCACTCTCTAGTATCTCCAGTCGTTGGTCTCTCTCTCCTAGTTGTTTGTTTTTCTCGTCTACTAGTTTACTGTACATCTGATTCTCTAGAGGGGATGAGAAGACTTTAGTAGTAGAGCAGTAGATCTACACATCACTGACTTAGCAGGCTGATCATTTGTAGACATTTTAAATTCAGCAATACTGTAAGTCTGACTACCTGACACATTAAACACAGTTCACAAAATGCCTGTTTTGATCAAATTAAACTTTAAATGTAAATTAATCTGTATTAAGAACATAAATATACTTGATAATGTATTTTCACTATAGAAATTGAAATCCTTTTTATACATTTTTCTATTATTGTAGTTTTATACTCACCAAGTAACCGGGCAGATTCCTCTCTTCTCCTCTTGTTCTCTGGACTCTCACTTTGTAAATACTCTTTAGCTGAAACAATGATGGAGAACTGACAGCTTAGATCTGCATGTATTACACTACAGGTGCACATTCTACACTACATGGATGAAAGTATTGGGACACCTGACCGTCACACCTACAGTGGGTTCCAACATTACTGGCACCCATTGGCAAAGATGAGTGAAAAGTGTTTTCACCTTTTTGTAATTCAACTTAATGTCACATTGGAAACAATTTGAACAATTCAACCTTCAATTGAAGTAAATTTATTTAGGTGCAAATACAGACGCAAATGGTTAACTGAACACAAAAACAGTCTTCTGCCATAGTCATCTCAGTCCCCTGATCTGAACCTCCTTTAAAACCTGTGGGCTGAGCTGAAGAGAAGAGTGCACAAGGGAGGACCTCGGACCCTGGATGATCTGGAGAGATTCTGTAAAGAGGAATGTTCTCAGACTCCTAGCTGTGTATTCTCCAACCTTAATAGACGTTAAGTGCTGTTTTATTGACGAAGAGAGGTTGTACAAAGCATTAAATGTAGGGGTGCCAATAATTGTGTCACACATGGTTTCACCAAAAATAATTATTTCTTGATGTCAGATTTTCTTTCTCTCAAAATGAATCTACTTCAATTAAAGGTTGGATTGCTTGCATTTCCCAATGTGACAAGCTGTCACTTAAAAAAAAAACACCTACTGTACTGGAGTGTGGTCCAGAGACAGACATCTAAATCCTCCCTATTGGTCTGGTTTCTCTTAGAAAAGGACCAGTGAAGATCTCTCTCTGCTTGTACAATCCCACAACAAGACCTCCACCGTCAGTCTTGTAATGCACTGAGCCCTCAGACTCACCTTTAACCTCTCCCTTTCCCTCCGTCCATATCAGGGCCTCAGCCTCTGCCTTACTGATAGACACCATCACCTCACCCCCCTCCTCCCTGAGGGCCTGCTTAGCCAGACTGTCTGCACTCTGGAACCCACATCAGTTTTACCCACACCCCCATCCTCCTCACACCATTGTGACCTCGGAGCACCTCATCCAGCAGGTCCTGTCTACTGTGGGATGTGAAGGACTGTACACTCATCAGAACTGCACTAGAGTCTGAGCATATAACCACTCCAACCTCCTCCATCCACTGTAAGGCCAGTCAAATCACCAACAGCTCCACTGTAAATACAGCCAGGTGATCTTAGAAGCACTTTCAGACCAGGACCTCCCTATCAGGTACAACAAACGCTGCCCACTTGTGAATATTTGTAGTCATCCATTGTACACAGAAACACCCGACTACAGAACATCTCAGCCAAGTTGGCTCCCACCCTGTCCTCATACTGCCCCACTGCACAGTGTTAGGACCTGGGCTTGCACTGTGTCTAGCTTGGTCAGAGAAGAGCTGCTGACCCATAGACAATACACCCATAATCTATAACTTCTCTAACCAGAACCACATACGTGTTCACATACACTTCAATATGATCAGCCCAGGTCAACCTCTCATCAAAATAGACCCCAGAAACCTGAGTACCTGCTCCCTCTCCAAATCATTCCCATACAACATCAGGCAGACCTCCTCCACTACCTTCCTCCTGGTGAAGAACACAGTCTTCTACTTCTTAACCGAGAAGTTTGACTAACATCAGACCTGGACCCAGGCTCACGTGGATCTCAGGAGCAAAGCTTATTATGGGATACATCTGAATAATACTGTGAGTGTATCTCTGCTCACAGGTTTGACCATGAAGGGAGGGTTTTCAGATATTTAAATAATGGCACCATGGAACTTAAAATAAAACAATAGCAGTGTTATCTTCAAAATCTAAAATATATTGGTACATTCTTAACCCATGATGTTGTATGTCATGAAACAGATATATAAAATTACTCACCATATTCTGAAGTTTTGTAGAAGGATATGAAATAGAAAGTTAAAACATCATTAAAACAGAACACATCAGTATACTGTGTGAGTTCATCTTAAACATTGATGATGAATAACATGGTAGTTTCAGTAACGATATTTTTGGAAAGCAAGGATTCTCTATGAGATGCAGCTGCTGTATGTTAATGGTCCTACATCAACATACATCCGTGTAATCTATGGCGCTATGAGTTGCATGTTTTTTTCAACATGTTCTTCACTATGCACCACTGCTAAGTGAGCCTCTCTTATCAAACACTGTAGATATATACAAGCTTAGAGTATAGAGTGGTTAGAATGGGCAGCATAACCAGCTAACCACCTCTAATGCTCCAACTCCTACTTACATTTGAAAGTATAATTGTATTTGTACATGCAGAGAGACTGTGTCGTCATAGTTAATGTAAAGATGTTCATTATTATGTTCTTTACCTATAGAACAATGACCCTCCCTGGACCACAAACCCACACTACGATGACCTGACAGATGTCCCCTCCTTTATCTGACCTTCTGTAGTCTCTCAGCCTCAGAGACACGTTGCCTCTCTCCAGCTCCTGGGTGACCAGACTCACTCTGCCCTCATAGCCCCTCCCCTCTATCACCTGGCCATTCTTATACAGGTTAATACACTCTGTTCATCAAACTACAGCTACATCAAACTTCCCTCTAAACTGATCAAAACATGATAGTATGTTTTAATACATGTCAGAGGAAAGGCCTAGATGCATACTTTCTTTGCCAAAATATCTTAAATGTGAGAGTTTATAACACATTGTATTCACCCTCTCCTTATTAGGGTCTTTCTCTATGTGGTGTTGTACCAGGGAGCAGGTTCAAGTGCAGCTTAGCAGCACAACTTATTATGGGATACATCAGAATAATACTGTGAGTGTATCTCTGCTCACAGGTTTGACCATGAAGGGAGGGTTTTCAGATATTTAAATAATGGCACCATGGAACTTAAAATAAAACAATAACAGTGTTATCTTCAAAATCTAAAATATATTGGCACATTCTTAACCCATGATGTTGTAGATCATAAAACAGATATATGAAATTACTCACCATATTCTGAAGTTTTGTAGAAGGATATGAAATAGAAAGTTAAAACATCATTAAAACAGAACACATCAGTATACTGTGCGAGTTCATCTTAAACATTGATGATGAATAACATGGTAGTGTCAGTAACCAGATTTGTTGAAAACAAGGATTCTCTATGAGATGCAGCTGCTGTATGTTAATGGTCCTACATCAACATACATCCGTGTAATCTATGGCGCTATGAGTTGCATGTTTTTTTCAACATGTTCTTCACTATGCACCACTGCTAAGTGAGCCTCTCTTATCAAACACTGTAGATATATACAAGCTTAGAGTATAGAGTGGTTAGAATGGGCAGCATAACCAGCTAACCACCTCTAATGCTCCAACTCCTACTTACATTTGAAAGTATAATTGTATTTGTACATGCAGAGAGACTGTGTCGTCATAGTTAATGTAAAGATGTTCATTATTATGTTCTTTACCTATAGAACAATGACCCTCCCTGGACCACAAACCCACACTACGATGACCTGACAGATGTCCCCTCCTTTATCTGACCTTCTGTAGTCTCTCAGCCTCAGAGACACGTTGCCTCTCTCCAGCTCCTGGGTGACCAGACTCACTCTGCCCTCATAGCCCCTCCCCTCTATCACCTGGCCATTCTTATACAGGTTAATACACTCTGTTCATCAAACTACAGCTACATCAAACTTCCCTCTAAACTGATCAAAACATGATAGTATGTTTTAATACATGTCAGAGGAAAGGCCTAGATGCATACTTTCTTTGCCAAAATATCTTAAATGTGAGAGTTTATAACACATTGTATTCACCCTCTCCTTATTAGGGTCTTTCTCTATGTGGTGTTGTACCAGGGAGCAGGTTCAAGTGCAGCTTAGCAGCACAACTTATTATGGGATACATCAGAATAATACTGTGAGTGTATCTCTGCTCACAGGTTTGACCATGAAGGGAGGGTTTTCAGATATTTAAATAATGGCACCATGGAACTTAAAATAAAACAATAACAGTGTTATCTTCAAAATCTAAAATATATTGGCACATTCTTAACCCATGATGTTGTAGATCATAAAACAGATATATGAAATTACTCACCATATTCTGAAGTTTTGTAGAAGGATATGAAATAGAAAGTTAAAACATCATTAAAACAGAACACATCAGTATACTGTGTGAGTTCATCTTAAACATTGATGATGAATAACATGGTAGTGTCAGTAACCAGATTTGTTGAAAACAAGGATTCTCTATGAGATGCAGCTGCTGTATGTTAATGGTCCTACATCAACATACATCCGTGTAATCTATGGCGCTATGAGTTGCATGTTTTTTTCAACATGTTCTTCACTATGCACCACTGCTAAGTGAGCCTCTCTTATCAAACACTGTAGATATATACAAGCTTAGAGTATAGAGTGTTTAGAATGGGCAGCATAACCAGCTAACCACCTCTAATGCTCCAACTCCTACTTACATTTGAAAGTATAATTGTATTTGTACATGCAGAGAGACTGTGTCGTCATAGTTAATGTAAAGATGTTCATTATTATGTTCTTTACCTATAGAACAATGACCCTCCCTGGACCACAAACCCACACTACGATGACCTGACAGATGTCCCCTCCTTTATCTGACCTTCTGTAGTCTCTCAGCCTCAGAGACACGTTGCCTCTCTCCAGCTCCTGGGTGACCAGACTCACTCTGCCCTCATAGCCCCTCCCCTCTATCACCTGGCCATTCTTATACATGTTAATACACTCTGTTCATCATACTACAGCTACATCAAACTTCCCTCTAAACTGATCAAAACATGATAGTATGTTTTAATACATGTTAGAGGACAGCCTAGATGCATACTTTCTTTGCCAAAATATCTTAAATGTGAGAGTTTATAACACATTGTATTCACCCTCTCCTTATTAGGGTCTTTCTCTATGTGGTGTTGTACCAGGGAGCAGGTTCAAGTGCAGCTTAGCAGCACAACTTATTATGGGATACATCAGAATAATACTGTGAGTGTATCTCTGCTCACAGGTTTGACCATGAAGAGATGTTTTTCAGATATTTAAATAATGGCACCATGAAATTTAAAAGAAAGCAATAGCAGTGTTATCTTCAAAATCTAAAATATATTGGTACATTCTTAACCTATAATGTTGTATGTCTTGAATCAGATATTTGAAATTACTCACCTCTTGCTGAAGTTGTGTAGAAGGATATGAAACAGAAAGTTAAAACATCATTAAAACAGAACACATCAGTATACTGTGCGAGTTCATCTTAAACATTGATGATGAATAACATGGTAGTGTCAGTAACCAGATTTGTTGAAAACAAGGATTCTCTATGAGATGCAGCTGCTGTATGTTAATGGTCCTACATCAACATACATCCGTGTAATCTATGGCGCTATGAGTTGCATGTTTTTTTCAACATGTTCTTCACTATGCACCACTGCTAAGTGAGCCTCTCTTATCAAACACTGTAGATATATACAAGCTTAGAGTATAGAGTGGTTAGAATGGGCAGCATAACCAGCTAACCACCTCTAATGCTCCAACTCCTACTTACATTTGAAAGTATAATTGTATTTGTACATGCAGAGAGACTGTGTCGTCATAGTTAATGTAAAGATGTTCATTATTATGTTCTTTACCTATAGAACAATGACCCTCCCTGGACCACAAACCCACACTACGATGACCTGACAGATGTCCCCTCCTTTATCTGACCTTCTGTAGTCTCTCAGCCTCAGAGACACGTTGCCTCTCTCCAGCTCCTGGGTGACCAGACTCACTCTGCCCTCATAGCCCCTCCCCTCTATCACCTGGCCATTCTTATACAGGTTAATACACTCTGTTCATCAAACTACAGCTACATCAAACTTCCCTCTAAACTGATCAAAACATGATAGTATGTTTTAATACATGTCAGAGGAAAGGCCTAGATGCATACTTTCTTTGCCAAAATATCTTAAATGTGAGAGTTTATAACACATTGTATTCACCCTCTCCTTATTAGGGTCTTTCTCTATGTGGTGTTGTACCAGGGAGCAGGTTCAAGTGCAGCTTAGCAGCACAACTTATTATGGGATACATCAGAATAATACTGTGAGTGTATCTCTGCTCACAGGTTTGACCATGAAGGGAGGGTTTTCAGATATTTAAATAATGGCACCATGGAACTTAAAATAAAACAATAACAGTGTTATCTTCAAAATCTAAAATATATTGGCACATTCTTAACCCATGATGTTGTAGATCATAAAACAGATATATGAAATTACTCACCATATTCTGAAGTTTTGTAGAAGGATATGAAATAGAAAGTTAAAACATCATTAAAACAGAACACATCAGTATACTGTGTGAGTTCATCTTAAACATTGATGATGAATAACATGGTAGTGTCAGTAACCAGATTTGTTGAAAACAAGGATTCTCTATGAGATGCAGCTGCTGTATGTTAATGGTCCTACATCAACATACATCCGTGTAATCTATGGCGCTATGAGTTGCATGTTTTTTTCAACATGTTCTTCACTATGCACCACTGCTAAGTGAGCCTCTCTTATCAAACACTGTAGATATATACAAGCTTAGAGTATAGAGTGGTTAGAATGGGCAGCATAACCAGCTAACCACCTCTAATGCTCCAACTCCTACTTACATTTGAAAGTATAATTGTATTTGTACATGCAGAGAGACTGTGTCGTCATAGTTAATGTAAAGATGTTCATTATTATGTTCTTTACCTATAGAACAATGACCCTCCCTGGACCACAAACCCACACTACGATGACCTGACAGATGTCCCCTCCTTTATCTGACCTTCTGTAGTCTCTCAGCCTCAGAGACACGTTGCCTCTCTCCAGCTCCTGGGTGACCAGACTCACTCTGCCCTCATAGCCCCTCCCCTCTATCACCTGGCCATTCTTATACAGGTTAATACACTCTGTTCATCATACTACAGCTACATCAAACTTCCCTCTAAACTGATCAAAACATGATAGTATGTTTTAATACATGTTAGAGGACAGCCTAGATGCATACTTTCTTTGCCAAAATATCTTAAATGTGAGAGTTTATAACACATTGTATTCACCCTCTCCTTATTAGGGTCTTTCTCTATGTGGTGTTGTACCAGGGAGCAGGTTCAAGTGCAGCTTAGCAGCACAACTTATTATGGGATACATCAGAATAATACTGTGAGTGTATCTCTGCTCACAGGTTTGACCATGAAGAGATGTTTTTCAGATATTTAAATAATGGCACCATGAAATTTAAAAGAAAGCAATAGCAGTGTTATCTTCAAAATCTAAAATATATTGGCACATTCTTAACCCATGATGTTGTAGATCATAAAACAGATATATGAAATTACTCACCATATTCTGAAGTTTTGTAGAAGGATATGAAATAGAAAGTTAAAACATCATTAAAACAGAACACATCAGTATACTGTGTGAGTTCATCTTAAACATTGATGATGAATAACATGGTAGTGTCAGTAACCAGATTTGTTGAAAACAAGGATTCTCTATGAGATGCAGCTGCTGTATGTTAATGGTCCTACATCAACATACATCCGTGTAATCTATGGCGCTATGAGTTGCATGTTTTTTTCAACATGTTCTTCACTATGCACCACTGCTAAGTGAGCCTCTCTTATCAAACACTGTAGATATATACAAGCTTAGAGTATAGAGTGGTTAGAATGGGCAGCATAACCAGCTAACCACCTCTAATGCTCCAACTCCTACTTACATTTGAAAGTATAATTGTATTTGTACATGCAGAGAGACTGTGTCGTCATAGTTAATGTAAAGATGTTCATTATTATGTTCTTTACCTATAGAACAATGACCCTCCCTGGACCACAAACCCACACTACGATGACCTGACAGATGTCCCCTCCTTTATCTGACCTTCTGTAGTCTCTCAGCCTCAGAGACACGTTGCCTCTCTCCAGCTCCTGGGTGACCAGACTCACTCTGCCCTCATAGCCCCTCCCCTCTATCACCTGGCCATTCTTATACAGGTTAATACACTCTGTTCATCATACTACAGCTACATCAAACTTCCCTCTAAACTGATCAAAACATGATAGTATGTTTTAATACATGTTAGAGGACAGCCTAGATGCATACTTTCTTTGCCAAAATATCTTAAATGTGAGAGTTTATAACACATTGTATTCACCCTCTCCTTATTAGGGTCTTTCTCTATGTGGTGTTGTACCAGGGAGCAGGTTCAAGTGCAGCTTAGCAGCACAACTTATTATGGGATACATCAGAATAATACTGTGAGTGTATCTCTGCTCACAGGTTTGACCATGAAGAGATGTTTTTCAGATATTTAAATAATGGCACCATGAAATTTAAAAGAAAGCAATAGCAGTGTTATCTTCAAAATCTAAAATATATTGGTACATTCTTAACCTATAATGTTGTATGTCTTGAATCAGATATTTGAAATTACTCACCTCTTGCTGAAGTTGTGTAGAAGGATATGAAACAGAAAGTTAAAACATCATTAAAACAGAACACATCAGTATACTGTGCGAGTTCATCTTAAACATTGATGATGAATAACATGGTAGTGTCAGTAACCAGATTTGTTGAAAACAAGGATTCTCTATGAGATGCAGCTGCTGTATGTTAATGGTCCTACATCAACATACATCCGTGTAATCTATGGCGCTATGAGTTGCATGTTTTTTTCAACATGTTCTTCACTATGCACCACTGCTAAGTGAGCCTCTCTTATCAAACACTGTAGATATATACAAGCTTAGAGTATAGAGTGGTTAGAATGGGCAGCATAACCAGCTAACCACCTCTAATGCTCCAACTCCTACTTACATTTGAAAGTATAATTGTATTTGTACATGCAGAGAGACTGTGTCGTCATAGTTAATGTAAAGATGTTCATTATTATGTTCTTTACCTATAGAACAATGACCCTCCCTGGACCACAAACCCACACTACGATGACCTGACAGATGTCCCCTCCTTTATCTGACCTTCTGTAGTCTCTCAGCCTCAGAGACACGTTGCCTCTCTCCAGCTCCTGGGTGACCAGACTCACTCTGCCCTCATAGCCCCTCCCCTCTATCACCTGGCCATTCTTATACAGGTTAATACACTCTGTTCATCAAACTACAGCTACATCAAACTTCCCTCTAAACTGATCAAAACATGATAGTATGTTTTAATACATGTCAGAGGAAAGGCCTAGATGCATACTTTCTTTGCCAAAATATCTTAAATGTGAGAGTTTATAACACATTGTATTCACCCTCTCCTTATTAGGGTCTTTCTCTATGTGGTGTTGTACCAGGGAGCAGGTTCAAGTGCAGCTTAGCAGCACAACTTATTATGGGATACATCAGAATAATACTGTGAGTGTATCTCTGCTCACAGGTTTGACCATGAAGGGAGGGTTTTCAGATATTTAAATAATGGCACCATGGAACTTAAAATAAAACAATAACAGTGTTATCTTCAAAATCTAAAATATATTGGCACATTCTTAACCCATGATGTTGTAGATCATAAAACAGATATATGAAATTACTCACCATATTCTGAAGTTTTGTAGAAGGATATGAAATAGAAAGTTAAAACATCATTAAAACAGAACACATCAGTATACTGTGTGAGTTCATCTTAAACATTGATGATGAATAACATGGTAGTGTCAGTAACCAGATTTGTTGAAAACAAGGATTCTCTATGAGATGCAGCTGCTGTATGTTAATGGTCCTACATCAACATACATCCGTGTAATCTATGGCGCTATGAGTTGCATGTTTTTTTCAACATGTTCTTCACTATGCACCACTGCTAAGTGAGCCTCTCTTATCAAACACTGTAGATATATACAAGCTTAGAGTATAGAGTGGTTAGAATGGGCAGCATAACCAGCTAACCACCTCTAATGCTCCAACTCCTACTTACATTTGAAAGTATAATTGTATTTGTACATGCAGAGAGACTGTGTCGTCATAGTTAATGTAAAGATGTTCATTATTATGTTCTTTACCTATAGAACAATGACCCTCCCTGGACCACAAACCCACACTACGATGACCTGACAGATGTCCCCTCCTTTATCTGACCTTCTGTAGTCTCTCAGCCTCAGAGACACGTTGCCTCTCTCCAGCTCCTGGGTGACCAGACTCACTCTGCCCTCATAGCCCCTCCCCTCTATCACCTGGCCATTCTTATACAGGTTAATACACTCTGTTCATCATACTACAGCTACATCAAACTTCCCTCTAAACTGATCAAAACATGATAGTATGTTTTAATACATGTTAGAGGACAGCCTAGATGCATACTTTCTTTGCCAAAATATCTTAAATGTGAGAGTTTATAACACATTGTATTCACCCTCTCCTTATTAGGGTCTTTCTCTATGTGGTGTTGTACCAGGGAGCAGGTTCAAGTGCAGCTTAGCAGCACAACTTATTATGGGATACATCAGAATAATACTGTGAGTGTATCTCTGCTCACAGGTTTGACCATGAAGGGAGGGTTTTCAGATATTTAAATAATGGCACCATGGAACTTAAAATAAAACAATAACAGTGTTATCTTCAAAATCTAAAATATATTGGCACATTCTTAACCCATGATGTTGTAGATCATAAAACAGATATATGAAATTACTCACCATATTCTGAAGTTTTGTAGAAGGATATGAAATAGAAAGTTAAAACATCATTAAAACAGAACACATCAGTATACTGTGTGAGTTCATCTTAAACATTGATGATGAATAACATGGTAGTGTCAGTAACCAGATTTGTTGAAAACAAGGATTCTCTATGAGATGCAGCTGCTGTATGTTAATGGTCCTACATCAACATACATCCGTGTAATCTATGGCGCTATGAGTTGCATGTTTTTTTCAACATGTTCTTCACTATGCACCACTGCTAAGTGAGCCTCTCTTATCAAACACTGTAGATATATACAAGCTTAGAGTATAGAGTGGTTAGAATGGGCAGCATAACCAGCTAACCACCTCTAATGCTCCAACTCCTACTTACATTTGAAAGTATAATTGTATTTGTACATGCAGAGAGACTGTGTCGTCATAGTTAATGTAAAGATGTTCATTATTATGTTCTTTACCTATAGAACAATGACCCTCCCTGGACCACAAACCCACACTACGATGACCTGACAGATGTCCCCTCCTTTATCTGACCTTCTGTAGTCTCTCAGCCTCAGAGACACGTTGCCTCTCTCCAGCTCCTGGGTGACCAGACTCACTCTGCCCTCATAGCCCCTCCCCTCTATCACCTGGCCATTCTTATACAGGTTAATACACTCTGTTCATCAAACTACAGCTACATCAAACTTCCCTCTAAACTGATCAAAACATGATAGTATGTTTTAATACATGTCAGAGGAAAGGCCTAGATGCATACTTTCTTTGCCAAAATATCTTAAATGTGAGAGTTTATAACACATTGTATTCACCCTCTCCTTATTAGGGTCTTTCTCTATGTGGTGTTGTACCAGGGAGCAGGTTCAAGTGCAGCTTAGCAGCACAACTTATTATGGGATACATCAGAATAATACTGTGAGTGTATCTCTGCTCACAGGTTTGACCATGAAGGGAGGGTTTTCAGATATTTAAATAATGGCACCATGAAATTTAAAAGAAAGCAATAGCAGTGTTATCTTCAAAATCTAAAATATATTGGCACATTCTTAACCCATGATGTTGTAGATCATAAAACAGATATATGAAATTACTCACCATATTCTGAAGTTTTGTAGAAGGATATGAAATAGAAAGTTAAAACATCATTAAAACAGAACACATCAGTATACTGTGTGAGTTCATCTTAAACATTGATGATGAATAACATGGTAGTGTCAGTAACCAGATTTGTTGAAAACAAGGATTCTCTATGAGATGCAGCTGCTGTATGTTAATGGTCCTACATCAACATACATCCGTGTAATCTATGGCGCTATGAGTTGCATGTTTTTTTCAACATGTTCTTCACTATGCACCACTGCTAAGTGAGCCTCTCTTATCAAACACTGTAGATATATACAAGCTTAGAGTATAGAGTGGTTAGAATGGGCAGCATAACCAGCTAACCACCTCTAATGCTCCAACTCCTACTTACATTTGAAAGTATAATTGTATTTGTACATGCAGAGAGACTGTGTCGTCATAGTTAATGTAAAGATGTTCATTATTATGTTCTTTACCTATAGAACAATGACCCTCCCTGGACCACAAACCCACACTACGATGACCTGACAGATGTCCCCTCCTTTATCTGACCTTCTGTAGTCTCTCAGCCTCAGAGACACGTTGCCTCTCTCCAGCTCCTGGGTGACCAGACTCACTCTGCCCTCATAGCCCCTCCCCTCTATCACCTGGCCATTCTTATACAGGTTAATACACTCTGTTCATCATACTACAGCTACATCAAACTTCCCTCTAAACTGATCAAAACATGATAGTATGTTTTAATACATGTTAGAGGACAGCCTAGATGCATACTTTCTTTGCCAAAATATCTTAAATGTGAGAGTTTATAACACATTGTATTCACCCTCTCCTTATTAGGGTCTTTCTCTATGTGGTGTTGTACCAGGGAGCAGGTTCAAGTGCAGCTTAGCAGCACAACTTATTATGGGATACATCAGAATAATACTGTGAGTGTATCTCTGCTCACAGGTTTGACCATGAAGAGATGTTTTTCAGATATTTAAATAATGGCACCATGAAATTTAAAAGAAAGCAATAGCAGTGTTATCTTCAAAATCTAAAATATATTGGTACATTCTTAACCTATAATGTTGTATGTCTTGAATCAGATATTTGAAATTACTCACCTCTTGCTGAAGTTGTGTAGAAGGATATGAAACAGAAAGTTAAAACATCATTAAAACAGAACACATCAGTATACTGTGCGAGTTCATCTTAAACATTGATGATGAATAACATGGTAGTGTCAGTAACCAGATTTGTTGAAAACAAGGATTCTCTATGAGATGCAGCTGCTGTATGTTAATGGTCCTACATCAACATACATCCGTGTAATCTATGGCGCTATGAGTTGCATGTTTTTTTCAACATGTTCTTCACTATGCACCACTGCTAAGTGAGCCTCTCTTATCAAACACTGTAGATATATACAAGCTTAGAGTATAGAGTGGTTAGAATGGGCAGCATAACCAGCTAACCACCTCTAATGCTCCAACTCCTACTTACATTTGAAAGTATAATTGTATTTGTACATGCAGAGAGACTGTGTCGTCATAGTTAATGTAAAGATGTTCATTATTATGTTCTTTACCTATAGAACAATGACCCTCCCTGGACCACAAACCCACACTACGATGACCTGACAGATGTCCCCTCCTTTATCTGACCTTCTGTAGTCTCTCAGCCTCAGAGACACGTTGCCTCTCTCCAGCTCCTGGGTGACCAGACTCACTCTGCCCTCATAGCCCCTCCCCTCTATCACCTGGCCATTCTTATACAGGTTAATACACTCTGTTCATCATACTACAGCTACATCAAACTTCCCTCTAAACTGATCAAAACATGATAGTATGTTTTAATACATGTTAGAGGACAGCCTAGATGCATACTTTCTTTGCCAAAATATCTTAAATGTGAGAGTTTATAACACATTGTATTCACCCTCTCCTTATTAGGGTCTTTCTCTATGTGGTGTTGTACCAGGGAGCAGGTTCAAGTGCAGCTTAGCAGCACAACTTATTATGGGATACATCAGAATAATACTGTGAGTGTATCTCTGCTCACAGGTTTGACCATGAAGAGATGTTTTTCAGATATTTAAATAATGGCACCATGAAATTTAAAAGAAAGCAATAGCAGTGTTATCTTCAAAATCTAAAATATATTGGTACATTCTTAACCTATAATGTTGTATGTCTTGAATCAGATATTTGAAATTACTCACCTCTTGCTGAAGTTGTGTAGAAGGATATGAAACAGAAAGTTAAAACATCATTAAAACAGAACACATCAGTATACTGTGCGAGTTCATCTTAAACATTGATGATGAATAACATGGTAGTGTCAGTAACCAGATTTGTTGAAAACAAGGATTCTCTATGAGATGCAGCTGCTGTATGTTAATGGTCCTACATCAACATACATCCGTGTAATCTATGGCGCTATGAGTTGCATGTTTTTTTCAACATGTTCTTCACTATGCACCACTGCTAAGTGAGCCTCTCTTATCAAACACTGTAGATATATACAAGCTTAGAGTATAGAGTGGTTAGAATGGGCAGCATAACCAGCTAACCACCTCTAATGCTCCAACTCCTACTTACATTTGAAAGTATAATTGTATTTGTACATGCAGAGAGACTGTGTCGTCATAGTTAATGTAAAGATGTTCATTATTATGTTCTTTACCTATAGAACAATGACCCTCCCTGGACCACAAACCCACACTACGATGACCTGACAGATGTCCCCTCCTTTATCTGACCTTCTGTAGTCTCTCAGCCTCAGAGACACGTTGCCTCTCTCCAGCTCCTGGGTGACCAGACTCACTCTGCCCTCATAGCCCCTCCCCTCTATCACCTGGCCATTCTTATACAGGTTAATACACTCTGTTCATCATACTACAGCTACATCAAAGTTCCCTCTAAACTGATCAAAACATGATAGTATGTTTTAATACATGTTAGAGGACAGCCTAGATGCATACTTTCTTTGCCAAAATATCTTAAATGTGAGAGTTTATAACACATTGTATTCACCCTCTCCTTATTAGGGTCTTTCTCTATGTGGTGTTGTACCAGGGAGCAGGTTCAAGTGCAGCTTAGCAGCACAACTTATTATGGGATACATCAGAATAATACTGTGAGTGTATCTCTGCTCACAGGTTTGACCATGAAGAGATGTTTTTCAGATATTTAAATAATGGCACCATGAAATTTAAAAGAAAGCAATAGCAGTGTTATCTTCAAAATCTAAAATATATTGGTACATTCTTAACCTATAATGTTGTATGTCTTGAATCAGATATTTGAAATTACTCACCTCTTGCTGAAGTTGTGTAGAAGGATATGAAACAGAAAGTTAAAACATCATTAAAACAGAACACATCAGTATACTGTGCGAGTTCATCTTAAACATTGATGATGAATAACATGGTAGTGTCAGTAACCAGATTTGTTGAAAACAAGGATTCTCTATGAGATGCAGCTGCTGTATGTTAATGGTCCTACATCAACATACATCCGTGTAATCTATGGCGCTATGAGTTGCATGTTTTTTTCAACATGTTCTTCACTATGCACCACTGCTAAGTGAGCCTCTCTTATCAAACACTGTAGATATATACAAGCTTAGAGTATAGAGTGGTTAGAATGGGCAGCATAACCAGCTAACCACCTCTAATGCTCCAACTCCTACTTACATTTGAAAGTATAATTGTATTTGTACATGCAGAGAGACTGTGTCGTCATAGTTAATGTAAAGATGTTCATTATTATGTTCTTTACCTATAGAACAATGACCCTCCCTGGACCACAAACCCACACTACGATGACCTGACAGATGTCCCCTCCTTTATCTGACCTTCTGTAGTCTCTCAGCCTCAGAGACACGTTGCCTCTCTCCAGCTCCTGGGTGACTAGACTCACTCTGCCCTCATAGCCCCTCCCCTCTATCACCTGGCCATTCTTATACAGGTTAATACACTCTGTTCATCAAACTACAGCTACATCAAACTTCCCTCTAAACTGATCAAAACATGATAGTATGTTTTAATACATGTCAGAGGAAAGGCCTAGATGCATACTTTCTTTGCCAAAATATCTTAAATGTGAGAGTTTATAACACATTGTATTCACCCTCTCCTTATTAGGGTCTTTCTCTATGTGGTGTTGTACCAGGGAGCAGGTTCAAGTGCAGCTTAGCAGCACAACTTATTATGGGATACATCAGAATAATACTGTGAGTGTATCTCTGCTCACAGGTTTGACCATGAAGGGAGGGTTTTCAGATATTTAAATAATGGCACCATGGAACTTAAAATAAAACAATAACAGTGTTATCTTCAAAATCTAAAATATATTGGCACATTCTTAACCCATGATGTTGTAGATCATAAAACAGATATATGAAATTACTCACCATATTCTGAAGTTTTGTAGAAGGATATGAAACAGAAAGTTAAAACATCATTAAAACAGAACACATCAGTATACTGTGCGAGTTCATCTTAAACATTGATGATGAATAACATGGTAGTGTCAGTAACCAGATTTGTTGAAAACAAGGATTCTCTATGAGATGCAGCTGCTGTATGTTAATGGTCCTACATCAACATACATCCGTGTAATCTATGGCGCTATGAGTTGCATGTTTTTTTCAACATGTTCTTCACTATGCACCACTGCTAAGTGAGCCTCTCTTATCAAACACTGTAGATATATACAAGCTTAGAGTATAGAGTGGTTAGAATGGGCAGCATAACCAGCTAACCACCTCTAATGCTCCAACTCCTACTTACATTTGAAAGTATAATTGTATTTGTACATGCAGAGAGACTGTGTCGTCATAGTTAATGTAAAGATGTTCATTATTATGTTCTTTACCTATAGAACAATGACCCTCCCTGGACCACAAACCCACACTACGATGACCTGACAGATGTCCCCTCCTTTATCTGACCTTCTGTAGTCTCTCAGCCTCAGAGACACGTTGCCTCTCTCCAGCTCCTGGGTGACCAGACTCACTCTGCCCTCATAGCCCCTCCCCTCTATCACCTGGCCATTCTTATACAGGTTAATACACTCTGTTCATCATACTACAGCTACATCAAACTTCCCTCTAAACTGATCAAAACATGATAGTATGTTTTAATACATGTTAGAGGACAGCCTAGATGCATACTTTCTTTGCCAAAATATCTTAAATGTGAGAGTTTATAACACATTGTATTCACCCTCTCCTTATTAGGGTCTTTCTCTATGTGGTGTTGTACCAGGGAGCAGGTTCAAGTGCAGCTTAGCAGCACAACTTATTATGGGATACATCAGAATAATACTGTGAGTGTATCTCTGCTCACAGGTTTGACCATGAAGAGATGTTTTTCAGATATTTAAATAATGGCACCATGAAATTTAAAAGAAAGCAATAGCAGTGTTATCTTCAAAATCTAAAATATATTGGTACATTCTTAACCTATAATGTTGTATGTCTTGAATCAGATATTTGAAATTACTCACCTCTTGCTGAAGTTGTGTAGAAGGATATGAAACAGAAAGTTAAAACATCATTAAAACAGAACACATCAGTATACTGTGCGAGTTCATCTTAAACATTGATGATGAATAACATGGTAGTGTCAGTAACCAGATTTGTTGAAAACAAGGATTCTCTATGAGATGCAGCTGCTGTATGTTAATGGTCCTACATCAACATACATCCGTGTAATCTATGGCGCTATGAGTTGCATGTTTTTTTCAACATGTTCTTCACTATGCACCACTGCTAAGTGAGCCTCTCTTATCAAACACTGTAGATATATACAAGCTTAGAGTATAGAGTGGTTAGAATGGGCAGCATAACCAGCTAACCACCTCTAATGCTCCAACTCCTACTTACATTTGAAAGTATAATTGTATTTGTACATGCAGAGAGACTGTGTCGTCATAGTTAATGTAAAGATGTTCATTATTATGTTCTTTACCTATAGAACAATGACCCTCCCTGGACCACAAACCCACACTACGATGACCTGACAGATGTCCCCTCCTTTATCTGACCTTCTGTAGTCTCTCAGCCTCAGAGACACGTTGCCTCTCTCCAGCTCCTGGGTGACCAGACTCACTCTGCCCTCATAGCCCCTCCCCTCTATCACCTGGCCATTCTTATACAGGTTAATACACTCTGTTCATCAAACTACAGCTACATCAAACTTCCCTCTAAACTGATCAAAACATGATAGTATGTTTTAATACATGTCAGAGGAAAGGCCTAGATGCATACTTTCTTTGCCAAAATATCTTAAATGTGAGAGTTTATAACACATTGTATTCACCCTCTCCTTATTAGGGTCTTTCTCTATGTGGTGTTGTACCAGGGAGCAGGTTCAAGTGCAGCTTAGCAGCACAACTTATTATGGGATACATCAGAATAATACTGTGAGTGTATCTCTGCTCACAGGTTTGACCATGAAGGGAGGGTTTTCAGATATTTAAATAATGGCACCATGGAACTTAAAATAAAACAATAACAGTGTTATCTTCAAAATCTAAAATATATTGGCACATTCTTAACCCATGATGTTGTAGATCATAAAACAGATATATGAAATTACTCACCATATTCTGAAGTTTTGTAGAAGGATATGAAATAGAAAGTTAAAACATCATTAAAACAGAACACATCAGTATACTGTGTGAGTTCATCTTAAACATTGATGATGAATAACATGGTAGTGTCAGTAACCAGATTTGTTGAAAACAAGGATTCTCTATGAGATGCAGCTGCTGTATGTTAATGGTCCTACATCAACATACATCCGTGTAATCTATGGCGCTATGAGTTGCATGTTTTTTTCAACATGTTCTTCACTATGCACCACTGCTAAGTGAGCCTCTCTTATCAAACACTGTAGATATATACAAGCTTAGAGTATAGAGTGGTTAGAATGGGCAGCATAACCAGCTAACCACCTCTAATGCTCCAACTCCTACTTACATTTGAAAGTATAATTGTATTTGTACATGCAGAGAGACTGTGTCGTCATAGTTAATGTAAAGATGTTCATTATTATGTTCTTTACCTATAGAACAATGACCCTCCCTGGACCACAAACCCACACTACGATGACCTGACAGATGTCCCCTCCTTTATCTGACCTTCTGTAGTCTCTCAGCCTCAGAGACACGTTGCCTCTCTCCAGCTCCTGGGTGACCAGACTCACTCTGCCCTCATAGCCCCTCCCCTCTATCACCTGGCCATTCTTATACAGGTTAATACACTCTGTTCATCAAACTACAGCTACATCAAACTTCCCTCTAAACTGATCAAAACATGATAGTATGTTTTAATACATGTTAGAGGACAGCCTAGATGCATACTTTCTTTGCCAAAATATCTTAAATGTGAGAGTTTATAACACATTGTATTCACCCTCTCCTTATTAGGGTCTTTCTCTATGTGGTGTTGTACCAGGGAGCAGGTTCAAGTGCAGCTTAGCAGCACAACTTATTATGGGATACATCAGAATAATACTGTGAGTGTATCTCTGCTCACAGGTTTGACCATGAAGGGAGGGTTTTCAGATATTGAAATAATGGTACCAGATCCACCAGGTAACACGTCATATGTCAGTTTAAGTAAATTGATTAAAATGAAAACATCTAAATTTGAGATTTTTCTTTAGATTAGATGCATTTTTTACTTAGAGTTATTCCATCCTTAGTGTTTTACCTGTTTTACTATTCAAAGCTAGATTAAAAATAATTCTGTTTAGTCAGTGTTATGGCTGATGAAGTGTGTGTATTATGCAACTGGAAATGACAAATAAAGAGAACCTGACCTGGTTTGTTACTTGTGTCACTAGTTGAATACGACGGGGGAAAGTGTGTTGTTATTTAGAGTTGATCTTGTCTGGAACAGACTTCCTGTTCCTACCTAGGGGGGCCGGCGCTGTCTTGGTGTCTAGGCTGTCTGCTGATCTGCTGCATTAGTTAACACTTGACCAGTGGGGACCTCACCCTTACTGTCAATGTAACTGTTGTGTGTTCCTTTGCATTGTCTAATCCTGCTTTCTTCTCTCTGTCCTCCTCCACCCCCCCTGTGGTGTGGGGGGTTGAGCTGTCAACCTCTGCCTGGTCGCCGGTCTGCCAACGTTGGACTCAGTCGCCAAGTGGACATCAGTCTATGACAGTCTGCCTGCATTTGACTTAGTCGCCCAGTG